>NC_068349.1:4899676-5235163 GCF_014633365.1 Diospyros lotus | reverse complement strand
TCTAGAGTCTAGAACTATCGTTAATATGATCAAAGCCTAAGAAAGAATAGAAGTGTTATTTTACTTTTGTATTGATTTTGATGATGAAAAACACATGATTTATAAGAGCCAACCCTAATGTAAGGCCAAATAGGCGAGGCCCCCAATTGTGAAAGGCCCCACTTTCAAAATTTTATAATTTTTATATATATATTTTTAATAATAAATATTTTATTAAAAAATTAAACACAAAACATTAATTTTATATTTCCTTCCCATGCTCTTTGTCCAATTTTATACCGTTGTCTGTCCAATTTTGTAGTGTATTCACAGTTCCAAATTCTTAAACCCACATATTAAACTCACTTTTCACTTCCCCCTTCCCTTCTCTCTCTCTCTCTCTCTCTCTTTGACTCTCAAAATCCCAATTAAACCCACTTTTCTCTACTCTCTCTCTCTCTCTACAATCTGGGTCACTAGCTCACTACATGTTCTTCTTCTCACTTCTCAGTGCCCCCCCTCTCTCTCTCTCTCTTTCTGGCGTACGTGCTTGCTTGCTTTAGAGTTCAGGCTTTAGACTCAATTTTCACAAACTTATAGTGTGATTTGCAGCCTCGCTTCAAGCCTTCAACTTCAATCTTCAGGCTTCGCCGCTTGACAGACTGCAGATACCAATAGCAACATCTATGTTCGATAACTTTGATTTTTTTTTTACTTTTAACTTTTTTTTTTGGTGTATAACATATGTTGTTTTTCAGGTTTTTGTATTCTTGTGTGGGTATTTTTTTGGCTTTAATTTGTTGATTGTTGTGTTGTGATTATTGATTAACAGTTAAGCTATGGCTGTCTTTATTTTATTTTTGTTACTTTTCAACTAACATGGTATCTCCAACCATTTTTATTTAACATAGATAATTTGAGATGGAGTCTAATATAAATTTATAATACATTTTTCATGGGTCTAATGTAAATTTTAAAAAAAAAATATTAGGTTATTTTTAATATTTAATTAAATTACTCATCTAATTTATAACTAATAATTGTAATGATTGAATTAATGTAGGTCTACCAATAATATTTTTTTACCCATAGTATGAATTTGATGTTGAATACAAATTTAGTAAAATTAAACGATGTTTTCAATTCTTTTTAAAAAATTAATAAATAAAAATAAAAAATGGCATGCATAAACAACTCCCTCACATTTCATCATTTAACCATTTAGCCCCCTTAACTTAAACAAGGACCTATTAGGTCCCTCAACTTCCAATTTTGAACCAGATAAATACTTGGGTCAGCACGTGTGTTACACACGCGATTGAGGTGTGTGCAGCACCTTCATCTTCTTCTTCCTTCTTTCTCGTCGCCAGCGACCGCCACAGACCCATATTCTTCATCTTCTTCTTCCTCCCTTCTCGTCACCAGCGACCACCACAACACCATCTTCTTCTTCCTTTCTTCTCGCCAACCACCTGCCGCTCACTACCTCTTTCTCATTCTCGCTCTCTCTGTTGGTGGTCATCAACTGCGTGGGAGGCGTCGACAGAGGTTAGGGGGGCTGTCAATAGTAGTGGCTAGGTGTGGGGCGGGCAGATTTGAGCCTACGGTGTGGGAGGCGAGCGGTCGCTCGCTCGCCTTCCTCATGCGGGTGCCCAGCTATGGCGTCGGGGGGCGCGGCACAGGCGTCGATTTGGGTTTGGGGGATAGCGATGGCTCGTGTGGGCAATCGTCTTCTTCATCTCTCTGCCCCTTTCTCGCTCTCTGTCGATCCCACTCGCTCTCTTTCTCTGTCTATTCAGGTAGCCATTCGTCGCCGCCAAAGCACGAATATGAGCATTTATAGAGTTTAGAAATGGTTTTCATAATACTTTCATAAGAAATAAGGAGACATTTTGTGAATTTATTTTAAAAATAATTTCTTTCTAATAAAAATTGTATGTTCAATTAAATTTTAAAAATCATTATTATATGTTGAATTTACACTATTATTATTAAGATATAATAATGATTTTTTTTCTGCGATAAAATGTCTCAATCAAGATGAAAGAGAGTTATCTCTTGGTGTCTACAAGAGACTTGCAAAGAGAAAAATAAGTTTAGGACGCAAATCAGATCACTCACAAATCTTTTAATGCATACATTATAAAAAATCAGAGTTTTAATGATGAAAATTTCCGTCGCTAAAATTTAGCGATGGAGACGTTTTGCGACGGATTCAGCGACGGAAACGGTACCCGTCCCTGATTAGCAACAGGCTTCCTTTTCGTCAAAAATAAATTTCGACAAGTAAACAACCCGTTGCTTATCAAATGTAAAATAAAAAAGAAAATTTAAACGTAAATAAAAAATTATATTTATTAATAATTTATATAAATAAAAATTTTTAAAATGTTAAAAAAACAATTTTTTAAAATTATTTTATATAATAATTTTAAAAGATAAAATAAAAATAAAATTTTTAACTTAAACTCCTTTTACAAGAAATTAAAAATGAATAAATATGTATACAATTTTAAATTAAAACTTTTTATAATTAAGAATTGCAATTAAACTTACGCTAAATTCGTCTAGCCACATCCATCGTGTTAATTTAGGCACGTCATCCCAATGAAGCCAAGCTTCAGTGTACCGTCTCTTTCAAATCTCGAACTGCACACCTGGTGGGCCAACCTCAAGGAAAAAACTGTAAAACCAATATTTATCATGTAAGAAATTGCATTTATATGTAAAAGAATCACAAATAATTAATTAAAAATAATATATATAAGATATTCACTGATCACAGTTCTGATTGCAGGATAACTCTACTTGGTGATCAGCTCAATCGGTATTAATTGGCTCAAATGGAGTCGAGTCAACATTCTGCGCAAGAAAATATGTCGAAGGATGTGCATGTGGTGTCGGCATAAATGAGTATGGATATGAATCTCCTATGGGATGAAAAGTAGAACCAGGATAAGGGACAAAATGTGGTGCAGTCTCAGGTGGGTGGGATATGGGTGGGACTGTAGTATAACCCATATGATATGGCATAGAGGGGAATAGTTGTTGGAACTGAGGCATGAGAATGAAAGCATGTAGGTGCGATGGTTGAGGATATAAAGAAGTAGACGAAACAACATGTGTGGAGACAGAAGGAGAAGACTGTGAACTAGCACTACTAGGATCTGGGGAAGGTGTATCCCTACAAGATCGACATCTTCCTCTACCCCTACCCATGCTTGGTTCGGGAGATGAATGTCCTAACATCTGTTTTTGAAATTACATGAAATAAAAAAACACGATAAAATGTACAAGGTCACAGACATTAAAAAATACAAAAGATATTATATCATAATATATATTTAAATTCACATGTATTCATAAATATATTAATATGCTTCTACAAATTCATCACTATCTATGTCATCAGACAATAACTCTTCTTCGTCGTCTTCTAATATAGATTTTTCCTCTACATCATCATCTTCTTCTTGCTGAATAATATTTGAAACATCTATTTCCTCGACTATCCCATCTAAATCTTGTAAACTACCTTTAAGGTCATCATTTTGATCAATTTGCGGGAGTTTTGATATTTCATCCTTCTGGAAAGGTTCTTCCATATTAGCCTCGGAGCCGTTATTGTAGGTCGTGCCTTTGTTTTAAAAACAACTATCCAATCACGTTTATCACGACAGGTGCTAGGGTACGACACGTAACACACTTATTTAGTTTGTTGAGCAAAAATGAAATGATCATATTTCTTATACCTTCTTGATGATCGAACCATGATAATACCATACTTTTCATGGATTTTGGTTCCCCTAAGACTTGGATCATACCATTCACATTTGAACATAACTACCCTTTTAATTGGTAGGTCTGTATATTTCAATTCAATAATATCTAAAAAAAATTCATAATAATAGGTCTTTGAGGATCCAACCCCTATCTTAGGCACGCAAATACCAAAATTTTCCGTAGATCTACTAGTACTCCATTTGACGATATGAAATTTATATTCGTTTACGAAATACATTGCCCAATACCGCACGTTTGGAGTCGGTCACCATCTTATCTTCTGAATTAATGGATCTGTAACAACTTGAGTATTCGAATTTACCTGATAAAATATTTGAATCACTTAATGTATTTTTAAAATTCAATTAAAAAATAATCTAATATGAAGTAACATACTTGATGATGGAATCACTTAGGAAAATGTTTCTCGATTTCTTTGTCTATTTCTGCGTCTGTGATATTTGAATATAGTTGATGCAATAGATTGGTGTACATGCTGAAAAATTTAAATGATATATCAATCATTTAATATGAACCAAGAATAAACTTATAAATATATTTATTTAAATTTTAATTCTTACTCGATATAAGTTTCGACCTCTGGAGTATTCAACAAGACATATAATTTGGCGGCTTCAAACACTTTCTCATCCATCCACTTGATTTTCATTGCTCCCGCAGCACGGCCTGAATAATTGAATACGAAAATTTGTGGATATAAAGAATCTCCCCCATCGTCATTTCAAGGGACTCTCGTTCTTCTTGATGGAACATTTAATGCAAAATAATATAAACCAAATGTAGACGTTTCCTCAATTAAATATGCCTCACATATGGATCCTTCTACACGAGTTTTATTACAGACCTTCTTCTTTAAAGTATTGAGAAACCTAAATCATTCGAAAATCTCCTCAATATAAAAGAATTTTATTATCTTTAAAAATTGACGATTCAAATTATATTAGGCGTACATTTCAAACGGATATATCCATTTATATTGTACTCGTCCCCCCACCTTTGCTTCGTAAACTAAGTGCACTGGAAGATGCTCCAATGGGTTAAATCATTCGGGAGGAAATACACACTCTAATTTGCATAAAATGATGGGTATATTTTGTTTCATGACATCTAAGTATTCAATTCTCAATATTGTTGAGCAAATATCTTTGAAAAACTGCATAACTCAGTGACCGGATTCCAAATTCGATCTAGTAATGCTGCATATGCCGTTGGAAGTAATCGCTCCATGAGAACATGGCATTCATGACTTTTCAACCCAAATAACTTTGTGTTTCTCATATCAACGCACTTACCTAATCTAGAAGCATATCCATCAGGGAGCTTAAGTTCTTTTATCCACATAAAAACACTTAACTTTTATTCCCTTGTGAACGTGTATTGAGCCTTAGGTTTCCAATATTTGCCCCCGCCACGATCTATTAGTTCAGGTTCTTTACGCCTACAATATTCTTTAAGGTCCATTATAGCCTTGGTATTATCTTTAGTTTTTCCTTTCAAATCCATAACTGTATTAAAAAGATTGTCAAAAATATTTTCCTAAATATGCATGACATCTAAGTTATGTCGGATCAGATTATTTTTCCAATATGGCAATTCCCAGAAAATGCTTCATTTTATCCAATTGTGCTCAACACCATTGGCTGCACTCTCACCCTACAATTAAAACACAATAAAAAATTTATATTTTTTTCCTTATTTAGATGAGAAGTTTATACTCGTCAGTGTACGAGTGCAGTTGTAGTCCAAATTTAAATTTATATTTTTTGAATGAGTCCAGGTCATCCACTGAGAGATTTATTTATGGCAAAATAAAAAGAATGTCACACACAAGCACACACACATTTGGACAAATTGGCAACAAAGTTTTTTTATGGTTTTTTAAACAACAGATATTAGGAAATAAAGTAAGGTAGTAATTGAAATAAATACTTAAAGTGAGAATATGAAATTAGATAGTAATTGAGTTAAGACAATTTCAGTACCAACCAGTTGATTCCCAAATTTTAGCATAAATGATTGGCAAAATTAATTTAATTTCATATATGAGAGTTTGTTATTAAATGCAATTAAAGATGATGATAGTTCTAGTTTAAGTAATCCCCATACATGATATGCGGGATTCTAATTTAAGCAACTACCATAAATTCAATTGCAATTAATACACAAAACAACTAAATTAATCATCCGTGTTTGGGTATGATAGCGTTTCCAGTTCTAGTAACTCTCATGCGTGACTTGAAAGCTCTAAGTTAGGCTTACACTCCAATCCAAATCTAGTGATTTCTCAATAATTTAAACACACTCATACTGAAGTTTAAATTAATATTACTCATTTAAAGCGCAGCTTTCTTTGGGAATCATTGGCGTTGGACACTATCCTTGCCTTAACCCAAGATTAGATTTAGCTACTCATCTCCATTTGAAAATTAATTGATAGTAATTTAAATGACATAATTTAAATAATAGAATTTAAATGACAGGAATTAAAATAGTAGAAACTAACCAGCCATTTAGGCGGTGAACAATTAAGTGACAAGAATTAAAATTAAAGAAATTTAAAAGCATAAACTAACCGGCCATTTAGGCGGTGGATAATTAAAAGACAATAATTAAAATTGCATAAATTTAATGGCATAAATTAACCGGCCATTTAGGCGGTAAATAATAAAGTAACAATAAATGACATAAGAACTTAAAAGAAGAAAGAAATGAAGTAACATCACAAGAGAAAATACTAAAGAAAATGAGAAAGAACAAGAACAATTCTCAAAGAGAGAATTATAAGGAAACAACTAAACTTTGATTCAAGAATAATAATCACACTTACAAATGCAATCAAGTGAACTATTTATAGGCCACAAGATGCAATACAAACCACACAATTTCAATTATTCAACTAGACATAATTATATCTAATGGGCACTCACACACTTAAAATTAAATAGATTTTAACTATAATACACACCTAATATTAAATGAATTTTAGCTAAAATACATACCTAATAAAGCACTCATAAAGTTAAATGGATTTTAGATAAAAAAAAACACACCTAATAAAGCACTCACATTAAAAAAATAAAAATAAATTTCTATAAATTGATTTTTGATCTTCATTAGGATTAAAAATAATCCTTGGGCCTTCTCCAAATGGTATCTTTTATGGGTTGCTCATGTTAGGTCTTAATTCTTCATGGGTTTTAATTCTTTATGGACTTTAATTCTTCAAGCCCACCTTCTTCATGCCTACAAAAAAAAAAAAATTAATGTTATTAATAAATTATATATTATATATATGCATTACACATGGCACATATATATATTAGATTATATTATATATATATATATTACATGCACGCATATAATTATGTATATGTATTATATATAATTTTATATATTATTATTATTATTATTTTTAAATTTTACTTTAGAACTTCATTTCATTCATTTTTCAATTTAAACTTGCATATAACCATAAAATATATATTAATATCTAATTTAAGCCATTTTTAAGATCAAAAGAAATGTGTAATTATAACAAATTTTTTACAAAATTAACCACTAATCATACCCCCCAACTTAAACATTACTAGTCCCTTAGCAATCAGACTATACACATGCCAAGCTTTATTCACAATAACTGTATGAATGTAAAAATTTCAAATTCAAAACCGAAATGCATAAAATCGAATAAATAATTTAGCATTCTAAATCAGATTTTTGGTTAAAGGTCATACAATCTCAAGAATAGCAATTAGGATAACCAACACACAGACTTACTCCCTTGAAGTTTTGACTTCAAACCTTACTATGGATTTTCCCTCCAATAAAAAGGATTCCTCAGGTGTACACACAAGGTGGTGCACCATTATAAGAGTAAATGCAGAACAAGTTCAAAACTCGTTATCATCCCAAATACAAGGAATGTATTTTCATGAAAGAACAGGAAAATTGACATAGCTTCATGACTGGAATAATGCTCTAGATGAGTAACTTCTGAATTTAAACATGATTCCCTACTCCAAACTCGAATTCTGAGATCACATGATTTATAGCATCAAGAGGGACCAGACTGGGTTGTAATGGGTAGGGGTGTTCATGGTGCGGTTTGGCCGGTCTGAACAATTTTCAACAAGTCAAATCGCTAGTGTGATTTTCTGATCAAACCAGACCGCGGTTTGATTTTGGTGCGGCCAAACCACACCAAACCAGACCGCATTTGCAGTCTGGTTTGGTGCGGTTTACCACGGTTTGAAAATAACTATTAACAACATATAATATAGTATAAAAATATTGGAAAGAATAATTATATATTATTATAAACTATTATAATCTATTGGCAATTATAATAGTTATATATTATTATAAACTTGTTATATATTATTATAAAATTTTTATAATAATAAGGGTTGTAGGGGTTGTTGGGGTGATTTTTATAATAATATATTTTTTATTTTTTTTTTTATATTTTCTTGGGCAGTTTGGTTTTAAACCAAACCGCTAACCATACAAACCGCAAACCGTGCAGTTTGTATAACCACCAAACCGTTTTGGACCGCAAAAAAAAAAAAAAAAAAACGACCAGTTCGGTTCGATTTGGTTTGGTTTGGTTTTGCTGGTTTCCGCGGTGCACCGATTTTTTTGAACACCCCTAGTAATGGGGCTATGAGGTTAATACGGGTTGTCAAAGAAAATGTAGAGTGTGCAAAGGGTGTGTCGGGATTTTTTTTTTTCAGCATTTATTTTGAAACAATTGTGCTGAATAGCTAAGAGAATTTCTTCTTTTTTTATTTATTTTTTTTTAAATATGAAAATAGCTAGACAGACTAATTCCCAAAATCACACCAATTTAGACAAAATTCATATGATTATGGGTTAAACGAGGGTAACGAAAGAAGTTGTACTACAAATGGCTCAAATGGGCTAGCAAGAGAGGTAAATTTAAAGAAATAAAAAGGTTTAATAGGTTTAAAATGAAAAAAATTGATCCCCCTATCATGCTTCTACAAAACGATGATACTCAGTCATCTAATTTGGAGTTTGAAACCAGTCAAATTCATCCGCTATCATACAAGACATTCAAAGCAAATTGATATTTTGAAGTCATTGAAAAGATAAGATAAACAAGAGAGCATATTTAGAGTAAGTGTTATTTCACTCAAAATTAACGGTTATTAGGCTCAAACACTCACTTGGGTAATAGTCTTCACTTCTGTTGAGGGATCATACAGTGTACTAATCAGCTAATTACTGTTACCTTTGACTTTATGACTGATAACCAAGTTTTAAATTTTGAATCCCTGATGAATGCAAATTACTTATTCTAATGCATATATGTTTTCAAATAAGAAATCAATGCATTCATGTTTCGTATTGCAAACTTAGCCAGCTATCAGTGCATAACTCCAAAGATTTAGGAATAGCGTTATTTAAAACATATATATATATATATTTTTTTTTAATAAGAGTAGATAAAGATAACTAATTCACAAAGGACTACAAGCAAACAATAGCAAACTCACAATTAAACATGAACCAGATAATTCAAAACTAGACCTTACACCCCCTAACCTAAATTGCAGTAATAAAATAGAGTTGTTAGGAATACCTGTAACTCCACAAGTCCATAGATTTACTGTGAACTGCTAAAACTCAAACAAACAAATGAGCATATCATATAGATATATATTTATATTTTCACACCAAAATAAAAATTTCATACAAGTCATAAGATAAGCAAAATGCGTCTCAAGAGTATAAAAAGTACTCCTTACTCAGCCATCTTATCAAAGACTTTGCTAACAACATTCCACAATTTTTTTTTTTTTTTTAGAACACAACCAAGAAAAATCCTGTAAGTTATACAATAATTAGATGCGTCTCAAAAGTACAAAAAGTACTCCTTACTCAGCCATCTTAATAAAGAGCACTCCTCACAGTGATAAATTTAAATTAATCGGACCCCTTTGGCGCTTGTTACTGATTGCCTTAGACCAATCTATCCGAGGCTCATAAGGATCATATTGTGGAACATAAGCGTATAATTTCTCTAGCACCTCATCAATAGAGGATGCAGAAATGAGAATCTTTCTTGCTGAAAGAGAAATGAACTTTTGCTCCACAGCCTGATCAAGAAAAGGGAGCAACCCATCGAAAAAATGGTTAACATTTAAAAGTCCAATGGGTTTGGTATAGAGATTACTCTTGGCCCAGGAGATTATACAAAAGACTTCTTCAAGTATTCCAAAACCTCCTGGTAAAGCAATGAAGGCATCTGACTGATAAATCTTACAAGCCATGCGCTCAGACATAGAAGTCGTTTCTATAAGTTGACCTCGTGTAATCCCGAAAATATGTGGTTTAGCTAAAGGGATTGGAATTACACCTACCACGGATGATTTTCCAAGATGTACAGCTTGTGAAACATAACCATTCAATCCACGACTTCTCCCCCCATATACCAAGTTAATTTTTTTCTCTCCCAATTTTTGGCCAAGTTCGCTCGCTGCAAGTGCGTAACAAATATCGCCCCCAAGTTGAGAGCCACAAAGTACACATATGGTGTTGATTCGATAAACTAACTGGCCGCCCATGTTTGTTCCTTTTGTATGTCCTGGAAAGAAGTTTGATGATCAAAAGTAGCTATATAGGAATTCAATAAGAAATAAACATAAACCAAAATCATGCATATTTATAAATAGTTGTGATTGTGGCTCACATCTTCCTCTAGTTTTACGTCCAGAAATGGTTTAAACACTTTCTATGAAGTGGGGACAGGCTTCCCATCCAATTTTCTTATAGATTGGAAAACATGGTCGTTTTTAGTCAGATTCCCAAGACTATAGCGTTGGTGATCACTTCTGAACTGGATGCGTCTCAAGAGTCAATCGGATATCATCCAAAGACTCCTTACTCAGGCCATCCTTTATGAAACTAATTTTATCTTCTCGATTTATGGACGTAAACCCCACAGATTTGCATCGTGTGTTACAGGTCCATCGAGCACATTTGTAACAACCATTCACTCTTTTCGCTCTTCTTTTCTTCGCAAAACTACTCTTCCCTAAGCTTAGAAAATGCTTAAAACTAGGTGAAGTTTCACCAGCTAATCTAACTTTTGCTTCGATCAGCCAATGAATATCTTCAGGGATGTTATTACGCATTAACAGCCTAAGTCTTTTACACCTAGCAGTATCAATTTTTTTCAAATCATTCTGCGGGAGAGATGGATAATACTTGCGAAGTTTTGAGAGATAAAGATCCATTTTTTTTTTTTATAGATAACTATAATAAGAAAGTAAATAACTATAAACTTTACAAAAGGGATGAGAGTACCTAATCGGAGAATAACACAAAGGAGAGAAGACTGATCTCAAAGAAGGGTGGCTTGCCTCATACAGATATGGAGTCTCTTATAGAGCAATAGAGCAATGACCATCACTATTCTACACTCGGCTCGAGGCATGCCATAATTGTAGGGTCAGGCTTGGCATCTATTTTTCAACGCTTGGTGCCTCATTTTTCAACATTTGGCGGTGTACCTCTTCCTTTATAGGGTAGTGTGATTGCACTGCCCGAGAAAAATGGCTACTACCAACGTTAATTCTGTCTCTCTCAATTCAAATTTTTTATTTTTATTTTTTATTTTTTATTATTCTTATTATTTTTTTTTTTTTTTTTTTTATAAATTTTTTTTTTTAGGGGCCCAATAAAATCGTACATATCACATAAGACAATATTATCGAGTCCAACAAAATTATTTACACAATGGATCAATTTCAAACACCAATAAATCAAGTACACCTTACCCCCCAACTTAAATTGCGCATTGTCCTCAATCGGCAATAAAATGATAGAACATAGGCATACCTGGTGGTCTTCAATGCATAAACTTGTATGCAAAAAAAATTATTTAGACTGCACACAGAGAAACACTATTTGAATCAAAGTTAATTAAGTAATGCAAAAAAGGAACAACTTATATATATATATATATACTTCTTTTATTTATTATTATTATTATTATTATTATTATTATTATTATTGTTTTATTTTATTATTTTTTTATTTTTTTATTTTTTTATTTATTTTTTTTAATTTTTTCAGATCTAGAGACATCCATTTAACCTAAATGAAAATGTGGTCTTTTAACGTCAGATTCTCAGACGACATGAAACTTCCCTTATTCATCAGATGATGGTGGATCATCCAAATCCACAACTCCTTCATTCTCCTCAACACTACCCTGGTATGGTTTCAACCTATGACCATTGACTGTTAAAAGCTATATTGACTCCGGATTTTCTATCTCAAATGCCCCATATCCTGAGATGGACTTGATTACAAAGGGGCCGACCCATCGAGACTTCAATTTTCCTGAAATAGATGCAATCGAGAATCATACAAGAGTACCTGTTGCCCTACCTAAAAGCTTTTTCGAATGATGCGTCGATCATGTAATTATTTCATGCGAACCTTGGCCAATCATGCATTCTCAAATGCCTCGTTTCGAATTTCCTTAAGCTCATTCAATTGGAGCTTCCTAGATAGACCTGCTTCAGTTAGACTCTTGTTAATCTTTTGAATTGCCCAATATGCCTTATGCTCAATTTCCACCGGCAGATGACAAGATTTACCATATACTAGTCTATAAGGAGACATTCCTAAAATTGTTTTGTAAGCTATCCTATACGCCCAAAGAGCGTCTACTAGTTTTAAGGACCAATCCTTACAATTAGCAGTAACAGTCTTTTCCAATATGCGCTTAATCTCCCTATTGGCTAACTCGGCTTGACTATTGGTTTGGGGATGGTATGGTGTTGCAACCTTATGCAGTACACCATATTTCTTCATTAATCCTGCCATAACTTTATTACAAAAATGAGAACCCCCATCATTGATGATTGCTCGTGGCATCCCAAATCGACTGAATATGTTTTCTTTCAAAAATTTTACAACAGTCCTATGGTCATTTGTTCTAGCCGGGATTGCTTCGACCCATTTGGACATATAGTCAATAGCAAATAAGATGTATTCATAACCAAATGAATTGACAAATGGGCCCATAAAATCCATACCCCAACAGTCAAAAACTTCTAACACTTGGATCGGATGTAATGGCATCATGTTTCTCCTTGACAGGCTTCCTAACCTTTGACATCGATCGCAACTTGAACAGAACTTGTACACATTCTTGAACAGTGTCGGCCAATAAAATCCACTCTGAAAAATTTTTGTAACTATTTTTTTGATAGAAAAATGGCCTCCACATGCAAGAGTATGACAGAAATTAATGACACTCTGTTGCTTATGATCGGGTATGCATCTACGGATGATTTGGTCAGGACAATACTTGAAGAGGTAGGGCTCATCCCAAAAGAAGGTTCTGACTTTTCTGAAGAATTTATGCCTATCTAGCTTACTCCAATGGCCTGGGATCAGACCAGTTGCCAGGTAGTTCGCAATGTCGGCATACCAAGGGACAACAGATGATGCATGAATAACATTCACTTCAAACAGTTGCTCATCAGGGAAATTGTCATGAATTGGTTCATCAAATTGTGTGAGATCTTGACCTAGAATCCTTGACAAATGGTTAGCCACCACATTTTCTACTCTCTTCTTATCTTTGATTTCAATGTTGAATTCTTACAAGAGTAAGATCCATCGGAGGAGACGGAGTTTTGCATCTTGCTTTGTGAACAAATACTTAAAAGCAACATGATCAGTGAAAATGATCACTGGTGACCCAATGAGGTAAGATCGGAACTTGTCCAGGGCAAAAACAACTGCTAGTAACTCTTTCTCTGTAGTGGTGTAATTCTTTTGTGCCTCATTAAGATTTTTGCTAACATAGTATATCACATGAGATTTCTTATCCTTCCTCTACCCTAACACAGCTCTTACTGCGTAATCACTAGCATCGCACATAAGTTCAAATGGGAGGGACCAATCAGGGAACTGAATGATAGGTGCAAAAGTAAGTGATTTCTTCAACTTCTCAAAAGCAACTTCACACTCACCGTTCCACTCAAAAGGTATGTCAAAAGCTAAGAGGCGGCATAAAGGTCTGGCTATGGCACTGAATGAAGCGATAAATTACCTATAAAAACCAATATGGCCAAGAAAAGACCTAACCTCTCTCGCATTCCTTGGGGCGGGTAATTTTTGAATTGACTCAACCTTGGACTGATCAACCTCAATATCCCTGGAAGAAACAATATGTCCCAAGACACTTCCTTGAGTAACCATGAAATGACACTTCTCTCAATTTAACACTAAATTCGTTTCTTTGCATCGGACCAAAATTTTCTCCAAATTTTCCAGACAACTCTCAAAATTGTCTCCATACACTGAGAAGTCATCCATAAAGACTTCTACCACATTCTCAACCAATTCACTAAAAATACTCATCATGCATATTTGAAAGGTTGCAGGGGCATTGCACAGACCAAATGGCATTCGTTTGTAAGCAAATGTCCCGAATGGACATGTGAACGTGGTTTTCTCTTGATCCTCTAAGGCAATTTCAATCTGATTGTACCCAGAATACCCATCTAAGAAGCAGTAGAAGGCATGTCCCGCTATTCTCTCTAACACCTGATCTAAAAATGGGAGCGAAAAATGATCCTTCCTAGTCACAAAGTTGAGCTTCCTGTAATCTATGCACATCCGCCATCCAATGTAGATGCGTGTAGGAATGAGCTCATTATTCTCGTTTGCTATCACAGTAACTTCTGACTTCTTAGGTACAACTTGAGTTGGACTAACCCATTTGGAATCAGATATAGGGTAGATGATGCCAGCATCTAAGAGGTTCAACACCTCCCCCCTAACCACTTCCTTCATGTTTGGGTTTAACCTTCTCTGCATCTGTCTCACCGGCTTTGCATCTTCTTCTAAGAAAATTTTGTGGGTGCAAATTAAGGGACTAATGCCATGTAGGTCTTCTATGGTCCAACCTAGAACTTTCTTATGTGCCTTTAACAGATTCAGCAATTGTTCCTCCTGTTAAGGATTCAGACTTGATGAGATCACCACCGGCAAAGATTCTCCTTCACCTAGGAATGCATACTTAAGGTTGTTTGGCAATGGTTTCCTTTTAGGTGCGAGTGAGCAGCTTAAGAAAGATTCAGTTTTCTCTTGAGAGCAATCTTGCTGCTCCATAAATTCCTCCAACTCAAAATTTTCCTGACCAAATTCACAGTTAATGTCTGTATCAAATCAGCTTCTACAGTCTTATTCTCCACATCAGGTTGTTTGGAAACCCTAAAAATGTTTGTTTCCAAAGTCATATTCCCAAATGACAATTTCAAAATTCCATTCCTACAATTGATGATGGCATTTGATGTGGCAAGGAATGGTCGACCTAAAATAACTGGCACAGGAGGCTGAGGCCTCTAATGCGGTTGCGTGTCCAAAACGATGAAATCCACCGGAAAGTAGAACTTATCGATTTGTACTAGAACATCCTCAATAATTCCTCATGGAACTTTGACTGATCGATCAGCCAGCTAAAGGGTCACTCTAGTGGGTTTGAGCTCACCTAATCCCAACTATTGATACACACTGTATGGCAACAAGTTAACACTAGCTCTTAAATCCAAGAGTGCTTGATCAACCTTTTGACTTCCTATGATGCATGAAATGGTTGGATAGCCTAGGTCTTTGTATTTGGGAAGAGTTTTCAATTGGAGAATGGCGCTGACTTGTTCAGTCAGGAATGCCTTTTCATACACATTTGTTTTTCTTTTGACAGTGTGCAGATCTTTCAAAAATTTTGCATATGAAGGTGTTTGTTTGATTGCATCCAACAGCGGGTTGTTGATTCTCACTTGCTTAAACACTTCATATATATCTGCATTTTGTTGCTCTTTTTTCAAATGATTCAACCTTTGTGGAAAAGGTGGTTTGGGCCTATATTGAATTTCTTTCCCATCTTCTTTTTGTTTTTCATTTTTTTCATTTTTTTCCACAGTAGATTCATGATCTTTTGGTTCTTTTTCTTCATCAGCAGGTTGGTTTATCCTAGGATCAGTTGGTTTTTCAATTATTCTTCCACTTCTTAGGGCAATTACTGGTTGCACTTGTTCGTGAGTGTTGATTTCACTATTTGAAACTTCTACTTGGTTGGTTTGCCTAATTGGGTTAGGATTAGTTTGGGATGGAAACCTTCCGGGTTCTCTCACACTCAATGTTTGTGTTAACTTAGTTAACTAGCTCCTAATGTCTTCTATAGCTCTATTTGTTTGGTCTTGATTTTTGACAAGCTGAACAACCTGATTGTTGATACCTGTTTGACTTTGGATGAACTGGTGCAAGGTATCTTCCAAAGATCTCCTATGAGGAGGTTAGTAAGTATTGGATGAAGAACCTTGATTTTGTTGGAAGGTGTGTTGTTGTGCAGGGAATGGAGGTTGAGAATCATTTCCAGAATAATTTCTCCAAGAAAAATTGGGGTGATTTCTATTATTGGGATGGTATGAATTGTAGTTCCAATTATTCCCATAATAAGCTCCACTCTGATTTTGATTTTGTCTCCCCTCAAAGTTGTGTGAATGATTGTTATTAGTCTGCCCATACAATACCTCCTTGAAAGGTAGGGTAGGACATTCTTCAGTTGAATGATCTGTTACATCACACACAGCACACTTTACTTCCACTTGATTAACAGATTGCACCTTTTTGGGTTACATGTTTTCAACTTTCTTTGTTAAAATAGTTAGTCTTGCATTTAAATCGTCACTCTCACTCAGTTGGTATATCCCTCTAGGTTGGGGATTTTCTCTTGAATCAAGAGCAGATGTTGAACCAATTTCCCAGTTCCTTGTATTCTCAGCCAATGTGTCAAAGAAGTGAAAAGCTTCTTCTGGAGTCTTCTCATAGAATTCTCCATTGTACATTGTAGAAACTAGCATTTTCAATTGGGGAGTGAGTGAATCATAAAAGAAACTGACCACTCTCCATTGCTCAAAAGCATGGTGCGAATAAGTGTGAAGAAGGTCTTTAAACCTTTCCCACACTTGAGCAAAATTCTCATTTGGTTTACAGGCAAAGTTTATGATTTGTCTTTGAAGAGTAGCAGTTCTGTTGGCAGGGAAGTATTTTTTTAAGAAAGTTACTTGTATTTCTCTCCAAGTTCCTATAAATCTAGGTGGGAGAGTGCTTAACCACATTTTTGCCTTATCTTTCAGTGAGAATGGAAAGAGTTTTAATCTTATGACATCCTCACTTGCTGTATGGTCCATGCAAGTGCTACATACTTTCTCAAATTCTTTCATATGAGTATATGGATTTTCAGAATCCATGCCATGAAAAGTTGGCAACAATTGGATTATGTCAGATTTGAAGTTAAACCTATGATGGTTGATGGGAAAAATAATGTAAGAGGGGGTTGTCTGCCTAGGAGAATGAAGATACTCCCAAAGGGGTCTGATTATCTCCTGATCAATGGGATCAGGGTCACCGTGATCACTACCACGTGCAAACATGTTGGATGCAAGTGGCATGTTCTCATTGTGTTGAGACATGAGTGACTGATATTCTACAGTTCTACCAGACCTAAGTATCATACACAATGGACAAACAAAAATAAAGTAAAAAGAAACAGAGTTACCGAATTTATCAAGAGATACTTATTCTTATATTTTTTTCTTTTTGTTTTTACCTCAATCTCCCCGGCAACAGCGCCAAAATTTGCTGCACTCTCACCTTGCAATTAAAACACAAAACAAAATGCAATAAAAATTTTATATTTTTTTCCTTATTTAGATGAAAGGTTTATACTCGTCAATGAACGAGTGCAATTATAGTCCAAATTTAAATTTATATTTTCTGAATGAGTGCAGGTCGTCCACTGAGAGATTTATATATGGCAAAATAAAAAGAATGTCACACACATGCACACACGCATTTAGACAAATTGGCAACAAAGTTTTTTTATGGTTTTTTAAACAACAGATACTAGGAAATAAAGTAAGGTAGTAATTGAAATAAATACTTAAAGTGAGAATATGAAATTAGATAGTACTTAAGTTAAGACAATTTCAGTACCAACCTGTTGATTCCCAAATTTTAACATAAAAGATTAGCAACATTAATTTAATTTCAGATATGAGGATTTGTTATTAAATGCAATTAGAGATGATGATAGTTCTAGTTTAAGTAATCCCTATACATGATATGCGAGATTCTAATTTAAGCAACTACCATAAATTCAATTGCAATTAATACACAAAATAACTAAATTAATCATCCGGGTTTGGGTATGATAGCGTTTCCAGTTCTAGTAACTCTCATGCGTGACATGAATACTCTAAGTTAGGCTTACGCTCCAATCCAAACCTAGTGATTTTTCAATAATCAAAACACACTCATACTGAAGTTTAAATTAATGTTACTCATTTAAAGCGCAGCTTTCTTTGGGAATCATTGGCGTTGGACACTGTCCTTACCTTAACCCAAGATTAGATTTAGCTACTCATCTCCATTTAAAAATTAATTGATAGTAATTTAAATGACATAATTTAAATAACAGAATTTAAATGACAGGAATTAAAATAGTAGAAACTAACCGGCCATTTAGGCGGTAAACAATTAAATGACAAGAATTAAAATTACAAAAATTTAAAGGCATAAACTAACCGGCCATTTAGGCGGTGGATAATTAAAAGACAATAATTAAAATTGCATAAATTTAATGGCATAAATTAACCGGCCATTTAGGCGGTAAATAATAAAGTAACAATAAATGACATAAGAATTTAAAAGAAGAAAAAAATGAAATAAGATCACAAGAGAAAATACTAAAGAAAATGAGAAAGAACAAGAACAATTCTCAAAGAGAGAATTATAAGGAAACAACTAAACTTTGATTCAAGAATAATAATCACACTTACAAATGCAATCAAGTGAGCTATTTATAGGCCACAAGATGCAATACAAACCACACAATTTCAATTATTCAACTAGACATAATTATATCTAATGGGCACTCACACACTTAAAATTAAATGGATTTTAGCTATAATATACATCTAATATTAAATGGATTTTAGTTAAAATACATACCTAATAAAGCACTCATAAAGTTAAATGGATTTAAGATATAATATACACCTAATAGTTAAATGGATTTTAGCTAAAAAACACACCTAATAAAGCCCTCACATTAAAAAAATAAAAATAGATTTCTATAAATTGATTTTTGATCTTCATTAAGATTAAAAATAATCTTTGGATTTTCTCCAAATGATATCTTTCATGGGTTGCTCAAGTTGAGCCTTAATTCTTCATGGGCTTTAATTCTTCATAGACTTTAATTCTTCATAAATTTTAATTCTTCATTCTTCAAGCCCACCTTCTTCATGCCTACAAAAAAAAATAATTTAATGTTATTAATAAATTATATATTATATATATGTATTACACATGGCACATATATATATTAGATTATATTATATATATATTACATGCACGCATATAATGATGTATATGTATTATATATAATTTTATATATTATTATTATTATTATTATTATTTTTAAATTTTACTTTAGAACTTCATTTCATTCATTTTTCAATTTAAACTTGCATATAACCATAAAATATATATTAATATCTAATTTAAGCCATTTTTAAGATCAAAAGAATGGTGTAATTACAACAAAAATTTTAAAAAATTAACCACTAATCAACCATATCTAGGCATCGCACAGTCCTATAATTGGAGGATAGAAGAAAAATTACAGACTCTCTAAAAAACGGTATCTCTAGTTAACCGTGGTGGTAGAGAACAATTATCGACTCTGTTTTTTCTAAATACACTTGTATTTCTCCGAAAGGCATGATCTATAGGCAAGAATTATCTGTGACAGTCAAAAAATGACATCTTTCCACCATACTTGAGGTTAAAAGCTTTAGTTTTCTCCATATAATATGGACACGCTAATTTACCCGATATCATATAACCAGATAACATTCCATAGGCAGGAAAATCATTGATGGTCCACAATAGAGCAGCCTTCATGAAAAAATTATTTTTAGTTGATATATCATAAGTCAAAACACTTTCGTACCACAATAATTTTACTTCATCAATTAAAGGCTGTAAGAACACATCTATCTTGTTTTTAGGATTTAATGAATCTGGAATAATAGCAGTCAGAAAAAGAAATTCTCTTTTCAAACATAATTCAAGAGACAAGTTATATGGCGTCACAATAACCGGCAAACAAGAATACGGCCGACCCGAATTACCATATGGAGTGAATCCATCTACACAAAGACCAAGCCTCATATTTCTAGGATCGGTAGAGAAGTTAGGATATTTCTAATCAAATTGTTTCCATGCTTCCCCATCAGACGGGTGAGACAAGACACCAGACTCCCTCCGACTTTCATGATGCCATCTTATGCTAGCAACTACAACCGTAAAAGCATATATTCTCTACAGTCTTGGTATGAGAGACAAATACCACAATTTTTTTATAAGAAATTTGTTTAAATTTTCCTTTCCCACTTCTTACAGGTTTAAAACGAGGATGACCGCAAAACTTTCAACTCATCTCGGATTCATCATCCTTGTAATACAACATACACCCATTTGAATAACAATCAATCTTCTTGGTATGATAAAAATCAGTTGGCACCTGATTACCAGTTGGCATTGTTTGGCGCATAAACTGCATGATTTCATTATATCCACTTTCGGGAATGTTGTAATCAGATTTTATACTCAACATCCTAACTGCAGCAGAAAGTTCACTTTCTACTTAGCAGTTTGGATACAATTGAGCTTGTGTAGTAGATAGCATGTCATAAAATACTTGTGCATTTTCATTCGGTGCTTCATCTACATTGTAAGTGTAACGCCCCGTAAATGCCAATTTAATTTAATTTTGGGGTAATTTAAATTAAAAGAAATATTAAAATAATTTGTTGTGATTTACTAAAATTTACTTATGTGATTTTAAGGAAATAAGAAATTAAAATAATTAATTAATTTGTTTTAGGAATTTCTGGAATTATAGGAAAATTAAAAGAAATTCAATAATGGGATTTTCAGAAATTTCGGGAGTTAATGTAATTAATTAAGTGGGCGTTAGTGCAATTAATGGAAAGTTTCGGGTGCTGGCGTGTGTTGCAGAAAAGGGCTCAAAATCACCCTAAATATAATATAAGTCACATATAGGTTGAAGACACATGCGGGCGCGAGCGGTCGCGCGCGAGGCTGCCAGGCGGTGGACGCGGCTTCGAGTCGCTGGGGCTGCGTGCGGGGGGGGATTTTTGGCTGATTTTAATCAGCCACTGGACGTCCGAAACGACGTCGTTTCGGTGAGGCGGTGGCCTCCCAGTGGCTGGCCTGCGCGCTGCCACGTGGCCGCGTCTCCTCCGCTTATTTTTTGCCGCATTTAAGCCCGATTTCGGGCGTGATTTTGAGCATAGAAATAATAGCAATTTCAGAGAAAAACCAGCGCGCGCACGGGAGAAATTTGTGAGATTTTGGGGCTGAAAAATTCGGATTAAATTGCGTTTAATTCCAGATTTAATTATCCAGGTATGTAGAGCAGCTAGTAATTAATATTCTGTACGGTCAGAATTTCGTTTTGCGTCCAATTTTATTAATTTTGGCAAATAATTGGGATATTGCAGTTTGTATAATTTTTACTGCTTTTGGACCCAACGAGCCTAAGGATATCTCTGATAAGGCAAGTTCTTCTTACCTATCTCTTCGTTTCTTTCGTTGGCGATTTATTGGGTCTCCCTTCATTTGTTTTGGCTATTAATTAATTATGAAGTTTTTAAACGATTAGTTTAAGATTTAATTTATTAAATGGATCTCGTGGGTTTTATTCGTTGGTTGCCTACGGGGGTTTGTGCCACCCCCCTGCCTGTTGGGAATGATGTCGTACTCACCCGGGGCTAGGTTCTTAGCGGTTCGGGTATTAATTGGATTTTTGGTTATTTTCTGGCTGGAGCGGTTGTGCAGTGGGGGCTAGGAGCGGCGGTTCGGTGACGGAGTGACTATCGTACGGTCTACCTTAGGCCGCCGGCGAGTCTCTCCTACCCACTGATCGTTGACCGGTGCCAGGCACTGCTGACTAGCTTAGCCATTATGTGATTATAGCATACTTGCTTATATTTTATTCTCGTTGCATGTTTTGATGTGCACATGGGTACAGGCTGCATGTTGGGATTAACATGACTTGGTTATGCTTGGTCACGGGCATTTTAGCTTGACTAGGATACATCCAGCACGAGCATATGCATTGCGTGTGACTTACTATGTAGGCGGAGCATGGCCTGATGCCTGGATGTATGGGCGCCTTGTATCATGTTGATGCTCAATACGCCATTGCATTTTATGTGCATTGCATGGATACTGGTATTATTTAGTTCTCGGACGGGAGTACCGTTCCGAGGGAGCCTTTGGCTCGGCTGTCGGGAGTACCGGCAGGGATACGGGTGACGGGAGTACCGACCCGGGACAGTGCGCACAGGCTTATGGAGATATATGTTGCCTTTCAGGGCAGCGGCAGGTTGGTATGGGACTTGGGTGCCAGGTGTCTTATGTGGGCCTCAAGGACCGGTATGTGTTTTTATTACGCGGTGCTATTGTTTGGTTGCGTCACATGGCTTGTGTGTACATGTGGGTTTGTATTTGGGGTGATCTCTTCTTCGATTCATGTTATAGCCTTCCTTTTCATATAAACTTGCTGAGTCTTGCGACTCACCTTGCTTTCCATCATTCCAGGTAAGGGTAAAGCAAAGGCCGAGGGCGAGGATCGTTCCACTTAGCAGCCGGCCGCGTTGGTAAGGTGTACAGTTAGCTGCCTCCGTCATCTCTGATGTTCTGCTAGAGTCGTTGTCTTTTATTTTTGACTGTGCCAGGTCGTCATTTGTACCTCCTATTGTTGGCACAGGGTCTGTATGTATTTTTATATACTTCATGACCGCTGTATCAGCGGGGTGCTTATGGGCATGCATGTTTACCGTTTTGCTTCCGCTGTTAAATTTCTTATTTATGCATGCCAGGGCATTTCTATCTTTTGTCTGTTCCTCTTCCCTTCTGTGAGCGCACTCGTTCGGATAGACCGGGTGGTTGGGATATCCGAGCGGGGGTGCTTACAATGTTGGTATCAGAGCGTCATTAAGTCAATTTGGGGGACAAGTAACTGTACACCAAGGCTGTTAGGTAGAGTTAGAGTGTTAGGACGTGTCTGTTATTACGAAATGCGTTCTAATTAATTCTGGTTGTATAGGTATCATGGACACACGACGTGGGCGAGGTCGTGGTAGACCGCCAGCACGAGGTAGAGGACACCTTGTCCCTACTTCGGAGGTTCAGGCTACAGGTGCGGGAGAGCAGAGACAGCCAGGGCCACCAGATATGCAGGAGACATTAGCTGGTATTTTACGAGCTATAGATGTACTGGCAGCATCTCAGTTGCGACAGGAGCGCAGACATGATGATAGGACCGCTACGGCCCAGGCGTCGCATTCAGGTACGTCGGGAGCAGGGGACGGTTCAGGTGCTACAGTGCTTAGAGATTTTATGGCCTTGCGACCACCAGAGTTTAGTGGAGGCGCTGATGCGACGGTGGCTGAGGATTGGTTACTAGCGGTGGAAAAGCATTTGAGATCCATAGACTGTGCAGAGGCCAACAGAGTTCGGCTGGGGACTTTCTTGTTACGAGGTGACGCCGAGCGGTGGTGGGAGACCACCAGACAGAGATATGGCGATGGAGGTCCGTCATGGGCACAGTTCGTCGAGGCGTTCAATGAGACCTATGTACCGGCTTGGATCAGAGAGCAGAAGGTGTTTGAGTTTATTGAGTTACAGCAGGGCAGTAAGACAGTTACACAGTATGAGACTGAGTTCGTGGCATTATCTCGTTATGCTCCTGAGTTAGTGACCCCTGAGTCGCGTCGAGTTAGCAAGTTTCAGAGGGGGTTACGACCAGAGATCCGTCATGCCATGGCTGGTATTGAGGCCCCTGACTTCCCTACGACTGTTCAGCGAGCCCACGCGGTGGAGAGGGATCGATTGGAGGCCCGAGCAGAGCAGTTAGTCTTGAAGGGTGCAGGGAGCAGCAGTAAGAAGAGGAAGTGGGATACAGGCAGCCAGAGTTCGGGGTTTCCACAATGCCGACAGTGCGGGCAGAGACACCAGGGGCAGTGTCGGGAGGTACGTCGGGATGTATGTTATCGCTGTGGTCAGCCAGGGCATTTGAAGAGAGACTGTCCACAGGCGCCTAGACCGACTACATCTGCCCCACCAGCTACACCGGCCACAGGGCAGGAGATTATTTGTTTTCGCTATGGACAGAGGGGCCACCGAGCGAACAGGTGCACCCAGCCAGCACAGAGTGGAGGGCCACGGACTGGAGGTGTGGGGCCCAGACCAGTTCAGAGACAGTCTGCACCTAGGACGCAGGGTGCAGGAGCACCATTACCTCTTCCAGCAGCACAGCGCCCAGGAACTACAGAGAGAGTTCAGATACAGGGATAAGCATTTGCAGTGTCAGCGGCCGAGGCAGCTGAGAGCAGTGATATAGTGCAAGGTATACTTACTCTCTATGGCCATGACGCACGTGCCCTATTTGATACAGGTTCCACCCACTCTTTCATAGCACCCCATTTGTTGCATAAGATCCCAATCCCGTGTAACCCCTTACCATATGATTTATCTATTTCGACACTGGGAGGGACGGTGTTGTTGGGGAGTGAGATGGTCAGGGATTGCGAGATAGGGATTTACGACCAGGTATTTGTGGGAGATCTTGTTGTTTTGGCGATCCAGGATTTTGACTTACTGTTGGGTATGGATTGGCTCTCTCGGCACTATGCTTGGGTTGATTGTCGTCGGAAGGTAATTTCATTTGAGCATCCGGGGAGACCAGTTGTTACATACCGGGGTGTGAAGCCAGTGGTGACTACGCCGATGATATCGGTTATGCACGCCGAGAGACTTATTTGACGTGGGTGTGAAGCCTACTTTGCGTTCGTGACCGTGATAGCGGGGGAGAAGAAGGAGTTGGCTGCCTATCCTGTGGTGCGAGACTTTCCAGATGTGTTCCCAGATGAGTTGCCGGGACTACCACCGCACCGAGAGATTGATTTTGCAGTCGATCTGATGTCAGGTACGCAGCCTATTTCCAAGACTCCTTACCGTATGGCCGCCAATGAACTGAAAGAACTCAAGGTGCAATTGCAAGATCTTTTGGAGAAAGGTTTTATTCGGCCGAGCACATCGCCATGGGGGGCCCCAGTATTATTTGTGCGCAAGAAGGACGGGTCTATGCAACTTTGTATAGATTACCGACAGCTTAATCAGGTAACAATCAAGAATAAGTACCCCCTACCCCGTGTGGATGATTTACTGGATCAGTTGCGTGGTGCATCGATGTTTTCCAAGATAGATTTGCGGTCAGGTTATCATCAGGTGCAAGTCAGAGATGAGGATATTGCAAAGACCGCATTTCGCACGCGTTACGGCCATTATGAATTTGTGGTCATGCCATTTGGGCTGACCAATGCACCTGCAGTATTTATGGATCTGATGAATAGGGTATTCAAGGAATATTTGGATTCTTTTGTCATAGTTTTCATTGACGACATCCTAATTTACTCACCGAGCCCTGAGACACACGAGGCGCATCTGAGCGTGGTTCTGCAGAAGCTCAGAGAGGAGCAGTTATATGCCAAGTTTTCGAAATGTGAGTTTTGGAAGACCCGAGTGGTATTCTTAGGACATGTGGTCTCAGGAGAGGGTATCTCAGTAGACCCAGAGAAGACTAAAGCCGTGATGGATTGGCCGAGACCAATGACAGTGACAGAGATACGGAGTTTTCTTGGCCTTGCCGGGTACTATCGACGATTCATAGAAGGTTTTGCACGGCTTGCATCGCCCCTGACGAAGTTGACAAGGAAAGGCGTCAGATTTATTTGAGACGAGTCTTGTGAGAGGTCTTTCCAGGAGTTGAAGCGGCGTTTGACTTCAGCGCCAGTACTGACGATACCCTGGTGTGGTGAGTTATTTACTGTATATAGTGATGCCTCGTATGCAGGGTTGGGATGTGTTTTGATGCAGGACGGCCGGGTGAATGCTTATGCATCCAGACAGTTGAAGAGGCACGAAGAGAATTATCCCACACATGATCTGGAGTTGGCGGCTGTCGTGTTTGCCTTGAAGATTTGGAGGCATTATCTTTATGGTGAGAGAGTCCAGATATATACAGATCACAAGAGTCTCAAGTATTTATTTTCTCAGAAGGAACTTAATATGAGACAACGTCGTTGGTTGGAGCTGCTTAAGGACTATGATTGCGAGATCCTCTATCACCCAGGTAAAGCCAATGTGGTAGCAGATGCACTGAGTCGCCGTAGAGCATCAGTTGCAGCTATGATGGTGCAGGAGTGGTTCTTACTGGAGCAGATGAGCGATCTTACTATCTCTGTGGCACCAGACAATCCTACACTCTATTGTGCTGCCATGAGTATCCATTCAGATCTAGAGGGTCAGATTCGCGATCGACAGCGACAGGATGTGGAGCTTGGTGAGATTATGGCTGATATGGACAGATTTGGCCCATTGGGGTACAGCCAGAGGGATGATGGTTTGCTATTATTCAGTGGGCGGATTTGTGTGCCGAGTGACGGTGATATCAGGCAGAGGATCCTAGAGGAAGCTCATCGTTCTCCCTATACTATCCATCCTGGAGCGACGAAGATGTATTAGGGCTTGCGGCATGAAGAGGAGCGTATCAGAATTTGTATCGCGATGTTTAGTGTGCCAGCAGGTTAAGGCTGAGCACCAAAGGCCCGCAGGATTGTTACGACCTTTATCTGTGCCGGAGTGGAAGTGGGAACGCATAGCTATGGATTTTGTCTCAGGATTGCCACGATCCAGCCGGGGGTACAACTCGATATGGGTAATTATTGATCGGTTGACTAAATCAGCGCACTTCTTACCTGTCAAGAAGACCTATCCTATTCATCGACTGGCCAATCTATACATTGATGAGGTGGTGAGACTGCACGGAGTCCTAGCTAGTATTGTGTCAGACAGGGATCCTCGGTTTACCTCACGATTTTGGGAGGCGTTGCAGAGTGCTATGGGGACCCAGCTGACTTTCAGTACAGCCTTCCATCCTCAGACTGACGGGCAGTCGGAGCGGACCATTCGGACTTTGGAGGATATGCTCCGTGCCTGTGTACTGGACTTTCATGGGAGCTGGGATGACCATTTGTCGTTGGTGGAGTTTGCTTACAATAATAGCTTCCAGGCCAGCATTGGGATGGCACCATTTGAGGCATTATATGGGCGGCCGTGTAGGTCACCGCTTTGCTGGACCGAGACTGGGGAGCGAGCGTTACTTGGACCGGAGTTGGTGGAGCAGACGACAGAAAAGATCCAGTTGATTCGGGCTAGGATGAAGGCAGCTCAGGATCGTCAGAAGAGTTATGCTAATATACGACGCCGAGATTTGGAGTTTGATGTGGGTGATCATGTTTTCCTTCGAGTTATGCCGATGAGGGGTGTTCGACGCTTCGGAGTATCTGGCAAGTTGAGTCCTCGCTATGTGGGACCGTTCGAGATATTGGAGCGAGTCGGATCGTTGGCATACCGATTAGCTTTACCCCCTCAGTTAGCCCATGTACATGATGTCTTTCATGTTTCTATGCTCCGCAAGTACGTGGCAGATCCCGGGTATGTCATTGATTATCATCCGCTTGTGGTGCAAGAGGACGCGTCGTACATCGAGTTGCCTACCAGCATCGTGGATCGGAAAGAAAAAGTGCTCCGTAGCCGCACGATTCCCTATGTAAAGGTCCAGTGGCAGCGGCATACCCCTGAGGAGGCTACTTGGGAGCTAGAGGAGGACATGAGGCGACTTCATCCTCAGTTGTTTGCCTAGCCAGGTACGAATTTCGGGGACGAAATTCTTTTAAGGGGGGGAGGATTTGTAACGCCCCGTAAATGCCAATTTAATTTAATTTTGGGGTAATTTAAATTAAAAGAAATATTAAAATAATTTGTTGTGATTTACTAAAATTTACTTATGTGATTTTAAGGAAATAAGAAATTAAAATAATTAATTAATTTGTTTTAGGAATTTCTGGAATTATAGGAAAATTAAAAGAAATTCAATAATGGGATTTTCAGAAATTTCGGGAGTTAATGTAATTAATTAAGTGGGCGTTAGTGCAATTAATGGAAAGTTTCGGGTGCTGGCGTGTGTTGCAGAAAAGGGCTCAAAATCACCTTAAATATAATATAAGTCACATATAGGTTGAAGACACATGCGGGCGCGAGCGGTCGCGCGCGAGGCTGCTAGGCGGTGGACGCGGCTTCGAGTCGCGGGGGCTGCGTGCGGGGGGGGATTTTTGGCTGATTTTAATCAGCCACTGGACGTCCGAAACGACGTCGTTTCGGTGAGGCGGTGGCCTCCCAGTGGCTGGCCTGCGCGCTGCCACGTGGCCGCGTCTCCTCCGCTTAGTTTTGGCCGCATTTAAACCCGATTTCGGGCGTGATTTTGATCATAGAAACAGTAGCAATTTCAGAGAAAAACCAGCGCGCGCACGGGAGAAATTTGTGAGATTTTGGGGCTGAAAAATTCGGATTAAATTGCGTTTAATTCCAGATTTAATTATCCAGGTATGTAGAGCAGCTAGTAATTAATATTCTGTACGGTCAGAATTTCATTTTGCGTCCAATTTTATTAATTTTGGCAAATAATTGGGATATTGCAGTTTGTATAATTTTTACTGCTTTTGGACCCAACGAGCCTAAGGATATCTCTGATAAGGCAAGTTCTTCTTACTTATCTCGTCGTTTCTTTCGTTGGCGATTTATTGGGTCTCCCTTCATTTGTTTTGGCTATTAATTAATTATGAAGTTTTTAAACGATTAGTTTAAGATTTAATTTATTAAATGGATCTCGTGGATTTTATTCGTTGGTTGCCTACGGGGGTTTGTGCCACCCCCCTGCCTGTTGGGAATGATGTCGTACTCACCCGGGGCTAGGTTCTTAGCGGTTCGGGTATTAATTGGATTTTTGGTTATTTTCTGGCTGGAGCGGTTGTGCAGTGGGGGCTAGGAGCGGCGGTTCGGTGACGGAGTGACTATCGTACGGTCTACCTTAGGCCGCCGGCGAGTCTCTCCTACCCACTGATCGTTGACCGGTGCCAAGCACTGCTGACTAGCTTAGCCATTATGTGATTATAGCATACTTGCTTATATTTTATTCTCGTTGCATGTTTTGATGTGCACATGGGTACAGGCTGCATGTTGGGATTAACATGACTTGGTTATGCTTGGTCACGGGCATTTTAGCTTGACTAGGATACATCCAGCACGGGCATATGCATTGCGTGTGACTTACTATGTGGGCGGAGCATGGCCTGATGCCTAGATGTATGGGCGCCTTGTATCATGTTGATGCTCAATACGCCATTGCATTTTATGTGCATTGCATGGATACTGGTATTATTTAGTTCTCGGACTGGAGTACCGTTCCGAGGGAGCCTTTGGCTCGGCTGTCGGGAGTACCGGCAGGGATACAGGTGACGGGAGTACCGACCCGGGACAGTGCGCACAGGCTTATGGAGATATATGTTGCCTTTCAGGGCAGCGGCAGGTTGGTATGGGACTTGGGTGCCAGGTGTCTTATGTGGGCCCCAAGGACCGGTATGTGTTTTTATTACGCGATGCTATTGTTTGGTTGCGTCACATGGCTTGTGTGTACATGTGGGTTTGTATTTGGGTTGATCTCTTCTTCGATTCATGTTATAGCCTTCCTTTTCATATAAACTTGCTGAGTCTTGCGACTCACCTTACTTTCCATCATTCCAGGTAAGAGTAAAGCAAAGGCCAAGGGCGAGGATCGTTCCACTTAGCAGCCGGCCGCGTTGGTAAGGTGTACAGTTAGCTGCCTCTGTCATCTCTGATGTTTTGCTAGAGTCGTTGTCTTTTATTTTTGACTGTGCCAGGTCGTCATTTGTACCTCCTATTGTTGGCACAGGGTCTGTATGTATTTTTATATACTTCATGACCGCTGTATCAGCGGGGTGCTTGTGGGCATGCATGTTTACCGTTTTGCTTCCGCTGTTAAATTTCTTATTTATGCATGCCAGGGCATTTCTGTCTTTTGTCTGTTCCTCTTCCCTTCTGTGAGCGCACTCGTTCGGATAGACCGGGTGGTTGGGATATCCGAGCGGGGGTGCTTACAGTAAGTCTGATAACCACTTTCAGTACCAGTCTCTTGTATTATATAAGGCGCATTTGATGGCCCAGCTGCATCCATTACCATCTGTTCATAGGAATTAAACTGATCTCTAAAATTGTTTTCTCTATAATATTCATTTTCAACAACCGAATGAGGCACAACGGACACTTCTTCGCCATGATGCGTCCAATAATAATAACATTTCATGAATCCATGTTTACAAATATCTCTTTTCACCTAATTGACTGATTTAAACCTTAGACACTCGCATTTCATACAATGGCACTTTAACTTTCCTTCTAATCTTATAAAACTTTCTTGGCAAATTGAATGAACTAATCGACACCCTCATAAAATTCTCTAGTAATTCCGCCCCTTTCCTGGGTTACACCTATTATCAATCCATTTACAATGCGCCGGAATTTTTATTTTAAATTAAATAATATGTATGATGAAAAAAACTATTCTAAAAATTCACAAAACCACCTTTAGTACGTAAATTATAATTGCACCTTCAGACATACACTACTTTAAATTTTTTACCAAATAACAAAAGTTTTACCAAATAATAACATTATATTTGTAGTAATAATTTTAAAATTGTATCAAATAAATAACTAAGTCGACAACTATATTATCGGACATTCAACTGTTATATTTAAACATATTATTTATCATTAAACTAATCATTTTTTACAATTAAACTACACTAGACCACAAGTTTTTATTTATTTCAATTATGTATTATTGTATAATTTTGTTAAGATTAGTTTTCATTAAACCTAAAGTTAAACCCTGCTTAAATCTTGAAATCCACTCATTATTATTAAAAAATTAAAAAACATATATTTAATATTTTAAATTTATAATATATAATTAATAAAATTAAAAAATTAAATTATTTTAATTTCTTATAAGAGATTTAAAAAAAATAAAGTTAGAAAATTAGGCTATATTCTTAAGAACAAAACTAATAGACAATTTTTTTTTTGTGAATAATTATTTTAATTAAAATTAAAGTCAAAATATCAAAATTAATTAAGAAAATATTGATTTGGCCCTAAAAAAATTATTTAACAACCAAATTTATAGTAATATTAATAACTTAATATAAATTATTTTACAAATTTAAATTTTATTCCAAATTTACAATTAACCAAACCCCTGTGAACCAAAGCCCCGGCCACACCACATTTAAAACCCTAATTGTGATTATTATTATTAATTTAATTAAAATTATATATTATTATCTAATTTTATTAAGATTATACATTTAAAACCCCCATTGGGATAAATAATTTTATTTAATCCTACTAAAATTATTAAACTACATTATTAATATTAATAAGATAAAAATTTATAATTAATACTAAATATAAAATTAAAATTTTATTTAAAATTTATTAATAATTTATTTTTAAAACACTTACCCACCTGAACCCCTAACCGGCCCTATTTTATTATTTAATTATAATTTTTTAATAATTAAAATTAAATTTTTAATTTAAATTTAACATTAATTAAACCCCATATATCTTACATATCACAAAACATTAGACATGTAAGAAAAATATATAACTCTTCAAACTTTACCATTAATTTTTGACATCGCAATTCATTAGCATTTAAAATTTTTGAGTATGAGATAAATTAATTTGATACCTCATAATCCTCGCAGTCAACATGTAATACCCCATGTATAGATAAGGCTGTCATGTAATTTTAATAAGTTTAGAATACCGAAAAATAGATTTTATAGCAATTTCAGGTACTAAATCAACTACAGGGAATGCCTCGGAGTGAAATTGTCTAAAGAAAATTATATAGTCTCGACGAGCGTATCGAGTTGGGATTTACGGTATCGAAAGAAATCGGATCAGGAACAGTTTTTGGTACAGCTAAAATACAGCTACTATTTAGACTGTAAAACCGAATCGTCATAGGAGACTCCCGAAAAATTAACGGAACCTTAGGGGGGCTCCGGTTTTGCGTAACGAACAACCCTTCAGTGGTTTCAAGATGAAACAACAGCCCGGTGAGGGCATTGGGATAGAATCGTCTTTATCGAGTAAATATTGGATTATTAATTTTGCATTTTCTGTATTAAAATACAAATTAATTCGATGTTTGAGGGTATAATTATAATTAAGGAATTGCTCAAGTGAAATAAAGATAAAAATTGAGATTAAATATGTAAATATCTTTATAATATAGTGTAATATATAATTATATATATATATAATATCTATATATATGCTTCCATATTCATGGGCGTGAAGCAGTGACTGCAAATTGAGTAATTGGAGGCAAGCTGAGCCAAATTGAAATTAAAAAATGCAATTAGATAGTGAGTGGCAGAATCAAAATTAGAGCAGTAAATCTGGGATAGGAATTAAATGTGATGTGTATGCATGTGCGTAGCAGGCCCTGCAAATCGACCCATGCCACACAAACCCCACGCCCTGCAATTCAGCCGTATTCGAGATTTGCGCAATTTGAAAGAGAGTGGCAGCGGGATTTAAGGGGATATGGCAGCCGATTTTGAGGGATTGTACAATTAATGTGATGTATATACTCCCGTGGAGAGCCACAATGCTACCTATAAATTGGTAGTGATTGAGGGCGAGAGATGGAAGGGTTGGGCAGTCCGAGAAGCAAGGGAGAGAGAGGAAGAGAGAGTGAGAGTTTGTGTGTGTGCTGAAGCATAAAGGGCCGAGTGGGAGGCAGTAGCTTGCGGCAGCCATGGCCGCAAGCTCGAGCAGAGCAGCAGCACGCGAAGCAGGGGAAACTGGTCACGAAGGTTTGCGGTGAGGGGCGGCTTGCTGATGGTGGCGCGAAGGTCGGCGGGGTCGTTGAAGGCTTGGGAGGCGACCCGAAGCAGTGGAGTCGCAGCCATGGCAGCCATGACCGCGAGCTCCAACAAGCTGGACGCGAGGCTGAGGAGCTACCGCGATGGCAGCTTGCGGTGGTAAGCGACGGTGCGGCCGGTGCAGTGGCTGGGAGAGGCGGAAGCCGCTGGCGGTGGAGGCGAGCAGAAGCGTTGGCAGCAGCGGCGGCCGCGAGCAGTGCTAGTTCGACCATGGAAGAAGAAGAGAAGGAAGAAGAAAAAGAGAAAGAAGGAAAAGGAGGAAGAAGAAGAAGAAGTTGCAGGCGCAGGAGGCGGGAACAGGAGGAAGAAGAAGAAGAAGGGAGGAGAAAGAAAAGAAAAAAAAAAGAAAAGAAAAGAAAAAGAAAGAAAAGGAAGAAAAAGAAAAGAAAATGGGGAAAATGTTGAAAAAATCCCGGAAAAATCTCAAAAGATAAGAAATTATATTTCGATAACATCCCAGAGATTTTGGAGAGAAAACGGCTCAGGCACGCATTTTGAGGAAATGGCACGCATACCGAGGAAATTCGAAATGCTAAGTTAAGGTGAGTAAAATTCCTTAGAAAATTCCAGAAATTCAAGAATATTATTTTATGAATTGTCTTAGTGAAATATTTGAGAAAATATTTTTAGAAATATTTAATTTGGAATTATTGAAGGAAAATAGGAAGAAATAGAGAGAAAATTATAGAAAATGCCAGAAATTATGGAAAAATAGGTTTTAATGTTTATATAATTATGGTGATTAGGATACTTTGAGGTTGAATTTGAAGAGACTCGCGCAAATTTTGAGGTTGGCACGTAAATCGAGATAAGACACGGATATCGAGGTAGCCCGATAAGCTCTAGAAGGTAAGCTGTACTTCCTTGAAAATGTTTTTCATCATATTGACATGCCCTGATATGTATCCATCACATAGACTGCATACATGACTATGAAATGCATAATTACACGTTGATACTGTTGATCACACGCATATGAGGTCGTAGGGAGTACGAACTGGCACCGCTGTCTTATCAAGGGTGCACCCATACACCCCGGCTTCGAAAGAGGTGGCCGCTAAAATGATAGGCAGCATGAGGGGTGCAGTTGACACCTACGATGAAAGACATTGCATACACTCATGACATTGCATTTAGTACCCTTATTTAGATGGTTCATCATCTAACTTGGGTTCGCCCCTGGAACATTCAACGTTCCAATCGGGACTTACAGAGATGATTCCGAGAATGGTGATATGTAGTGACGTGAGACATCAAGAAGCGAGTAAATGTATCATGTTATGTTGTAATATGAGTAGTTTAAGAATTATGTACATGCATTTATTTTCAAAAGCTTATGTAATAATTTTGTAATAAACACTATGTTCGGTTATTTATGTAACGCCATGAGCAGGTTCGGTTCAGCTTCCGCTTTGTATTTATTTTCTAGTGTAGATATCTCGCACTAGATAAGGTCTTAGGGAATTTCGAGATAATGTAATGATAAAAAAAAAAAAAAAAAAAAGGACCAAATTTCCTAAGGCATAACACGCCCTGAAGAAGTGGGCTGTTACACAACATGCCAAACATAAATAAAACTCCACACCTAATTCCAAACATAAATTAATTTATGAATTTTGTGCAAGTAACTACAATTATAGTGGGATCAACAAGGAATATTTCATGTTTTATTCCAATGCTTGTCGTGCCGGTGCCTAGACATTGAATTAAATGATCACATCACAAATTAAATCATTTTTCAGCTACAAATTAAATCACATCATAAATTTTAAATTAAAACATTCAAAAATCCACTCATTTAATGTTTTCATTTTAATTCTAATGTTTAATGTTTTGATTTCTCTTTAATTCTAATTTCACCAAATAATATTGATTAAACTTTCAACGACTTAAAAACTAAACAAAATCACCTAATATACATATATTATTAAAAATTAAAACTCCTATTCTTATTATTCATTCTATGTGTCAAGAAAAAGAAATTAAAAATAGTTTCATCCAGAAAAAAATTAAAAATAAAAAAAATTATATTTTAACTTAGAAACAAAAAAAAAAAAAAATCCAGACAAAATTTTACTCAAAAATTTTAATTTGTTTAAAATCATTATAAAATTTATATCTATTTTTAGATTGAATAATTATTTTTTATATTAAAAATAATAAAAAAAACTCTTATATTTTTTATTTATGATTTTTTTATCTATTTAAAATATCATTTACATATTTTTATTCATTTCTCATCTTCCTTATAATCTAAAATCTAAAGTATAAAAGACACAGAGGGAAGAAACTCTAATTTTTCTTCTGTTAAAACTCTTACTAATTATTTAATTTCCTATATTAAAACTCTTATTTTTATTCAATTCTCCAATTTTTAATCATTTCACTAATTATTTAATATAATATTTTTTATATTAAACTTTTATTTTTAATTTAACACCCCCCGCGCCCCTCCCCTCAAGTCATTAAGTTTTTAACTATATATTATTTTAAATATAATTTATTTATTTTAATTACATAATACATAATAATAATTTATACAAAATATTTCATAAGCCCCCGCCTAACAGCCGCCCCCCCCCCCCGCCCCCGCACAGTCATTAAGTTTTTAACTATATATTATTTTAAATTTAATTTATTTATTTAAATCACATAATACATAATAATAATTTATACATACAGAATAATATCATAATATATATAATATATAACAATATAAATATAAAATAAACAGTAATAAACATTTAATATTGTAATTTACTATTTAACATAAATAAATAAAAATAGACATATTATATTCATTACTTAACAAATATTAACATTAATAAATAATAGTTAATTAATATTATAATAAATATTAATATTAACAGTTAACAGAAATATTAACGTTAACAACATTAACAGAAATATTAACATTAACAACTATTTACAACTTAACAATTAATCAAATAGTACCTATTATGTAAACAGTTAACATAAATATTAACATTAACAACTATTTACAACTTAACAATTAATCAAATAGAACTTATTATGTAAGAAACATTCAATATTGTAATTTAAATTTTGAACAATTAACAACTAAAAATAAAAAATACCTCCAAATTTTGATGAGTTTCAAATGTAAATCACACTAAAAAAAACCACTATCATGATTCAATGAGAGTGAGAGTAAGATAGTGAGGAAGGGAGAAGAGATAAAACAAGAGAAAATGAAATTAGGAAGAAATGATCACACTTAGAATAAATTACAGAGAAGAGATAGAGAGGATCGGAGAGGGAGGGGGAAAGCTTTAAAAGAAGACGGAGAGAGGGTGGGTGGGTGCAGTGCCCATTAGAATCAGCGACGGGCACTGCCCGTCGCTAATATATATATTTATATATATTAATAAATTATTTTAAATTAATATATTATTTTAAAAATAAATATATATATTTTTTGAATACTTTAAAATATAATTAATTTATAGTTATTTAATTTTACAACATTAAACTAATCAGGAAAAAAATATTTTACAATCAAGAGAGAAGAAAAATGAAAAATTTTAATAAAAATAAATCAATTAAAATTATTTAAAGAATAATGACCAAAAAATAAATAAAATATTTTTTAAGAATTTGTAAATTTATTATTAATTGTAGAAGAATAGATAAAAATGTATTTTTTATTTTTTAAATGATTAATAATATTTATGTTATAAATAAATATAATTTTATAAAATATTTTACTAATTAATTTAAATTAAAAATTACATATATTTTGTAAACTAAAAATGATAAATATTTTGAGTGAAACTAAAATCAACAATCATCTGCGACGGACAGTCACCCATCGCAGATGGAGAATTAGTGCTAGGTGATTGCTCGTCACTAAAAATTAAAATTTTAAAAAATAATATATTTTTTTAAATAATAAAATTAATATAGTTCTTTTATAGATATTTGATTTTACGACTTCATATTAATTAAAAAAATAAGTATAAAAGATAAAGAACTAAGGAAAAAAATAATAGAAATAAAATATTAAGGAGTAATTATTCATTCCAAGTGCATTTAATGCAGCTTAACTGTCTTCAATAGTCCAACTGTCAACTATAAATACTTGGATGGTGCAGTATTAATTAATTATGTGGTTAGAAAACATTCATTATAAGTGTTCAAGTGTTTTAACTTACTAGTTCTTATATTTTATCACTAATGTTTTAAATTGACACAGTTTTTTAATTGCTATTGTTGCATTCATTATTATATGTTTATTTTGTAAACCTTCAATCAATTCAGAAATATTGTCACTAAGAAGTTTAATTCTCATATTAATTATCTCAATTGAGAAATATTTTATTTTCAAATCTAATTTTTAATTTAATTTAAATATTTTATAAATTTCACATTAAATTTTTATTAATATTTTGTTAAAGGTTAATTTCAGCAACCTTACTAAATTCCTAAATTATATAGCATGACATCATATAGTTAATGATGAAATTTAAAACAAGTGAAACATATCATCTAAATATCTTGGTTATTATTTTTATTTTATCTACATATTATTCATTTAAAAAAATGGGTATTCGCTAAAGGATAACATATTACTCAATAATGAAGATCAATATCTTTAAAAAATGTATGTGCATATAGGGCACAATTAGATTTTAATTTATGTACTATTATGCTTTTTTTGTATAGTCATTTTAATTTTTTGTTTTTTAATTACACTTATTTATTCATATTTTTAAGTTAAATTTATTTTTATATATGTATTTTTAATTTAATTCAACCACTTTACTTTAATGTGTAAAAAAAGAAGAAGATAAATACAAGTAAATAAATGTAATCAAAATAACGTATTATATCAGTTATCACAATTAAAAATATATATTTAAATAAATTGCATCAACAATATAAATTTAATTACTAAAATGTGAAATTAAAGTTTGAATTTCACATTTTATAAATATTTTTCAAATTTTTACACATTTTTTAAAGTGTAAAAATTATGTTTTGAAATTATAAGTTTCTTATTTTATTTTCTTTTTCTTGCGACATATTTATTCCATTGCTAAAATTTTTAACTTTTTTATATTTTTAGCGACGAATTCATTTGCTAAATTCAGTGCATGCCCCAAAATTTAACCCGCGGCAGGTCCTACCCTCCTCTCATGAGCGCGTCCTATAATGACCCTAAATTGGGTCTAGGTGTTTTTAATATTTAATTTTAGCTCAAGGGCATTTTAGATGTGGGTCTAAGTATTTTAATATTTAATAAAAAAAATTTGAGGGCGTAGAAATAATTTTAGGTCGAACAATTTTATTTTATAGTTCATGTGGTCGGAAGATAAGTGTGTGGGTCTAATTTTTTTTTTTTTTTGAATTTAGAAATAATGTAATGGGCCGCAATTAATTAGTTAACGAGATCACGGGTTTGACCAGGGTGGAAAATTAAGCCTAGTGGGCTTGATATATATATGTGGAGTACATGGGGCTTGGGCTTAGGCCCATGGTGATAAATAACTTGAAAATAATGAAATTGGTGGTGTAATAAAAAATAAAATAAAATAATAATAATAATAATAATAATAATAAATAAAATAAAATAAAGAAAAAGAAGAAAATAAATTAAGTTAGCATTTGTCAATAAAGTCCTTAGCTATTTTTGTTTATTATATGAGAAGAGGGACATGTTGGTAAAATTTCGAAATTGGCGTGCAATTTGCACAGCCTTTCTAAGTGCAGAGATTTTCTGCTTTAAGTGTATATTGCCCATTTCTTTTCTTCACTCTGTCATTTCTTTCCTCACTCCCCACGTCTTCTTATACTTCACCTTCCCCTCCCATTTCTATTCAACTCACTGCTGCCTTCCATTTTTGCGCTGGTGGAGCTTTTCTTGCTTGCATCTTCATCAGGCAAGTTTCTTACTCAACCTCTACTACATTCTCTACATTTGGTACTTAACTTCTTAGCATTTTGAAATTTGCTAGCATGCTGTAAGCCCTTTGATGTAAATAGCATATATATATACAAATTTGTTGAGTTACAGTGGGGACTCGGATCGCCCTATTTGTTTCAAGTGAATGGCTCTTTGGTAGATAAGGATGCAAATATTCATTCATTGTATCCATAGCAGCTAAATTATATAGAGATGTATATGTACACATATTTATATATATGCACCACCTCTATCGAATGCATTAGCCAGAAGAACAAACCCATTTGTATATATATATAGCTGTTGGATGCCTTGTTCCAAGCAACCCATCATTTACATATATATATATATACCTACATAGTTTGGCCATGGATGCCTTGTCCCCAGCAGACCCGTTTACTTCTTCATACATATATACTTCTATGCATAGCAGAGTAGCTGCTCATTGGAAGTTCTCTCTCTCTCTCTCTCTCTCTCTCTCTATATATATATATATATATCAATAAAACCATCCAAATTGAGCTCTCTCTCCCCTTCACTGTTACATCCGGAAGCTCCCTTTTGCCATTTTCGAACCACCCAGGATGTATATATACATATACACCATGTTCTGTTTCTGTTCGGCTGCCCCCACATTTGCACATATATATATATATATACATACACACCCAAGTTGCTGGATGTCTGCCCCAAATAAACCCATTTACATTTATGTTTACAGATACGTTCAAGCTAACGCCCTGCTCCAAGCAATCTATTTACATTTATATATATATATATATATATATGTACATTTACACGTCCAAGCCAATGCCCTGTTCCCATTTACATTTATATACATATATATATATATACACATATATACGTCTAAGCCACTGGGTGCCCAAAACAAACCTATTTACATCCACTTATATATATATATAAATATATACATATTCAAGGCATAGATGTTGTGTTGCAAACAAACCCACTTTTATATATATATATATATATTCAAGCCTTTAAACGCCTGCCTTACTTGAGTGCAACTCATCCTTACCCAATTAATTATATTTATGTATATAAAGATGTAAATATTCCTTTGTAATTGTTATTCCATGAAATAATTAAATAATATATCAAATATATATTTATATATATATAAATACTTGGGGCTCACTTAAATAAATTGTATATTCATGAGCCTCTTGGAAATTTATTAAATAAATTATTGGATAAATCATTGTGTCTCATGTGTATAATTGATGTAAGTGGGAAACTACCCAGTATTGTGAGATGGACAGAAAATATATAAAAGTATAGCAGCAGTTGTGAGACAAAATTTCATGATGTTTACATGAAAATGAATGCATGACACGTTTTGTACATAGTATGTTCATGTTATGATGTTTCGTATTACTTATCTTTGCGCACTTATTATTTTGCGCGGAAGGAAAGGGTACCCTAGAGCACCTAGAACAGGATGAGATGGCCATAGCTCGGTAAGTTGGCTCCATGTTTATTTGTGAGTTTCTATTTACATGATGCACTTGGGCATGTGTGAATTGATGGCTTGCGAGCCTATGAGATTTGATACTAACATTAATTTATATGCACATTTGCATACTGGTACATGGTGGTATGATACATTTAACTTGGAATTGACCAAGTCTTAAATTGTGAAACTTGTATACAATTGTTGAGTTCTGGATTACTCTCTTTTTGGTGTCACCTTACTCTTGGTTCATGATCATTGTTTATTATCCTAGAACTTGCTGAGCCTTGTGGCTCACTTGATCTTCTTTACCATTCCAGGTAAAGGGAAAGCTATTATTGGGGGGAGTCCAGTGAGACTAAGGCCTAAGGATAGTGGTGTACGGGGACGCGTCCTAACTTAAAGATCCTGTTTAGCATTTTGGTGAGACTTGAGATGAAATGACTCTTATTTTGTTAATTAACATTAGAGTCTCTTATCTATTTTGTATGGCCGTTGAGCCCGAACTCTTGAGATATTGGAAGTGTAATTGAATCTTAATTTAGTTTCCGCTGCTAGTAATAAATTGAGTTGTTTGTTTTATTACGGTTTGTTCTATATCATCTCTGTGATGACCTCCTTTCGAATATCCTATGCTAGCGGGAATATTCGAGAGAGGGCCTTTACACGTCGCGTGGTAGCGCTGGGATATTAATCCTAGCAATAATTAAAAGTGTTGTACCTTGGAATTGAACTACCAAAGTTCTGTGACATATGCGTTCCCATCGCTCAAGTTTTGTATTTTAAATTTTTTTTTTTCTTTTTTTGCGACGGATGCATTCTCCTTGCTAATTTTTAATTTTAAATTTATTTTTTTATTCCTTTTTAACAAATCTGCTCGCCACATGGCAGCACTGGAATATTACTCTCAGCTATTATCTCAGACACTTTACTGGATTCGAACCCCCAACCTCTCAAGACCAACTTTCACGCGCGAACTACCAATCTGAAAGTCTTCTTGTTTATTGATATGTATAAAATATATTTATAGTATTTTCTTCCATATATTTCAGAATTATATTGATACACTAAAATTTCTCAAACCTATTTAATGATATTAATTTTAATATTAATATTAGTAAACGGAAATGATATTAATTTTAATTTTATTTAATTAAGAATTCAAATAAAACTTTATTAATTAATATATTAGCATTAAAGAATTATCTTATGTTTAATGTAAAGTTTTTAATTAAATTTTTAACTTTTTTTACTTTTTAGCGATGGGGTTAACCCGGTCGATAAATTTTAATTTTATTTATATGTTTTAGCGACGAGCTTGTTTCTGTCGTTAAATCTGAATTATCTATCTTATGTTCGCTAAATTTTATTTTTTTTATTTTTTAGCTACGGGTTTGACCTAGTCACTAAATTTTAAATTTTTTATTAATTTCTTTTATTTTTTAGCTACTGGTTTGACCGTGTCCCTAAATTTTAATTTTTTTACTTAATTTCTTTTATTTTTTAGCGACGGGTTATGACTCATCGTTAAATTTTAATTTTTTTAATTTCTTTTATTTTTTTGTGCAACGGGTTTTTACCAAGTCGCTAAATTTTTTTTTTAATTTATTTTCTTTTTTAGTGACGGGTTTGACCCCAACACTAAATTTTATTTTTTTTTATTTAATTTGTTTATTTTTTAGCCACAGGTTTAGCCCTGTCGCTAAATTTTAATTTTTTTATTTAATTTCTTTTATTTTTAGGCGACGGGTTTTGCCCCTTCGCTCAATTTTAATTTTTTTTTAATTTCTTTTATTTGTATGCTACGAGTGTTGCTCGTCGCTAAATTTGAAATTTTTTTTAATTTCTTTTATTTTTTAGCGACAGGTTTTGCTCCATCGCTAAATTTTAATTTTTTTTAATTTCTTTTATTTATTTGCAATGGGTGTTTCCTATCGCTGAATTTGAATTCGTTTTTAATTTTTTTTTATTTTTTACAACATGTTTGACCCATTACTAAATTTTAATTTTTTATTTTATTTATTTTATTTTTTAGCGACACGTTTTGGCTCGTCGCTAAATTTTAATTTTTTTTTAATTTCTTTTATTTGTTTGTGACCGGGCTTGCCCGTCGCCAAATTTGAATTTTTTTTTAATTTCTTTTATTTTTTAGCTACGAGTTTGACCCCGTTCCTAAATTTTAATTTTTTTATTTAATTTGTTTTATTTTTTAGCCACAGATTTTGCCCCATCGCTAAATTTTAATTTTTTTTAATTTCTTTTATTTGTCTGCGACGGGTGTTGCCCGTCGCTAAATTAGAAATTTTTTTTTTAATTTGTTTTAGTTTTTAGCGACTAGTTTGACCCCGTCGCTAAATTTTAATTTTTTTATTTAATTTGTTTTATTTTTTAGCTACGGGTTTTGCCCCGTAGCTAAATTTTAATTTTTTTATTTAATTTCTTTTATTTTTTAGCTATTGGTTTTGCCCCGTCGCTAAATTTTATTTTTTTTTTAATTTCTTGTATTTGCTTGCGACAAGTGTTACCCGTGTCTAAATTTGAATTTTTTTTTTTAATTTCTTTTATTTTTTAGTGACAGGTTTGACCTCGTCGCTAAATTTTAATTTTTTATTTAATTTGTTTTATTTTTTAGAGACGAGTTTTTCCCCGTCGCTGAATTTTAATTTCTTTTATTTTTAGCAACAGGTTGGCCGTCGTCAATTACGTCGCTAAATTTAGTAACGGGATGTTCGTCGCTAATTCCATCATTAAATTAAAAAAATTTAGCGACGAAAATTCCTTCACTAGCTGTCGCTAATTAGCGACAGAATAATTCCGTCGCAAAACACTAATTTTCTTGTAGTGATAAGTCGATCTTTGTGTTCAAAGTGAAATTATAAATTCACTAAAATTGTGACATGTATTAACTTAGCATTAACTTCTCTTATTTATAGAGAGTCCTAGACTTCTTTCTAATACTATTCCCTAATATTATTTCATTTTTTGAGATTTCTGAAATTTAGAATAATCAAAACTTTAACAATATTATGGTTTTTAAACTTTTTATTTATTTTTCAAATGTAGTGTTTGTTTACATTTTGTACACATTTAGAATTTAATAATATTATGATTTTTAAAATTAATATATTTATTTAAATTAAAATTTTAAATTTTATAAATTATTTGTTTTATATTCATCTCATGTTTAAATGTATATTTATTTTTTAAATATATTTATACATTAATATATTTCATTTCTTGTATAATTTAAATATTTATATATTTAAATATTCCTCTCAAGTTTTAATATTTATAAATTAATTGACTAAAAAATAAAAGGAAAATTAAAATTTGACAGCAAAGGATTTGGAGTCGCTAAAAGTAATTTTGTATTTTTTTAATTCTTTTTATTATTTAAACAAATATTAAAAATATTTTTAATTTTAGCAAAAGATTAATATTTTTGTGTCTAAAATTCGCAACAGAAAAGTGTTTCCATCACTAAATTTTAATATATAAAAAAAATAAAATTAAATTTCAATTTAGTGACGGAATTGGTTTCCGTCACGGAATTAGTTTTCTTTTGCTAAAATTAACAACGGAATTAATTTTCCATCATTAAAATTAGAGACGAAAAATAGATTTCATCGCTAAATAAAAAATTAATTTATTTTTTTATTCTTATTAAAATTTAGCTACGGAAACAATTTTCTGTCGGTAAAATTAGCAACAGAAATATTAATCCGTTGCTAAAAATTTAATAATTTTTTAGTTTTTAATTTTTTAATTAGTTTAGCGATGGATTAATTTTCCATCGCTAATTTCACAAAAAAAAATTTCTCCTAATCCGTCGTTATTCCGTTGCAAAATAGTGAAGGACATATCCATCGCTAAATCCTGATTTTCTTGCATGAAGCTCGAGATGAGTGCAAAAGGGAACAAATGGCTATTGCCTCAAGATTTGTGGATGGAGATGGGTTTATCAAAAAAATATTCTTTTGAGTTTTATTAATTGACGAAGGAATATTTTTAGTCCTTTCTAACCATAAGTAAGATGTTCAAAATATTCGAGAGCTAGGCTATGACCAGCAAATAATATGAGGGGTGAATGGAATGGATTACAAGCTTTGGTCTGTAAAGAATCTCCTTATGTTTATCATGTTCATTGCTAAGCCCATCGTTTACAATTGGCATTAGTGGTTGCATCTAAAGAAATCATCCTCATCTCTCATACTTTAATAAAATTAACTTCTAACTATTGTTAGTGCTTCACGTAAGCAAAATGATGAATTGATTGTTGCACAAGCTATTGAAATTGCTTATTTGATTGTCATTGATGAATTGGAACATGGGAAATAACTCAATCAAATTGGCACTTTACAATGACCTGGATATACTTGTTGGAGTTCTCACTTGAACTTCGTTTCTAATTTGATAAAGTTGTTTAGTGCAACATGTGCAGTTCTACTTAATATCATTAATGAAGGAATATCTCCTGCTCAACACGGAGATGAAGATATTGTTTATGGGGTATTGACCTCTTTTGAATTTGGTTTCATCTTGCATCTCATGAAGGAAATTATAGAGATTATTAATTCACTTAGTCAAGCATTGCAATGTTAACCTGAAGATATTTTCAATGTTATGCACCTTGTGTCATCAACAAAAGCTCTTATTGAAAATTTGAGAGATAATGGGTGGAATACATCACTTGAAAAGGTAAAATCATTTTGTGAGATGCCTAATATAGATGTCCCTAATTTCGATGAGTTTATGTTACAAGAAGAGACCAAGTTCGTCATCGACAAGATGAAATTACCATTGAGCATAACTATTAAGTGGATATTTTTAAATGCTACTATATATTCTCAACCACAAGACTTGAATATTAGATTTAGTAAGCACACAATAGAGCTACTCATTCTTAGCTCAGCTTTAGATCCACATAATGAGCATAAATCTCTCAAAGTTCATGATGTTTGCTTGATGATGGAGAAATTTTATCCACAATATTTTACTGATCATGAAAAGTTACAATTGAGAATGCAACTTCAACAATATCAACACTTTCAAAGACTTTTAGATTTTCAAAATTTGTCAACTATTTCTAATTTGTGTTAATAGTTGGTCAAATTATGAAAAAACGTTTGGGCGTGGGCGTAACTCTTCATAGCGACGCGCTACACTGCCCGCGTGTAGTGTCAAGTGAGTTAGGGCCGCTGCATCGACGCCCGGATGTAGTGACAAATGAGCAAAGGTTCCCGCATTTGCTTGGACGGATGTGGGTAAAGAAGTTAGTCTAACATCAAAATCAAAACCAAAAACAAAATCAAAATCAAAACCAAAACCAAAAACAAAATCAAAAACAAAAACAAAATCAAAAAGAAAATCAAATTCAAAGTCAAAGCCAAAAACAAAATCATAGATTAAGGATTGGGTCATGGAACATAGGAAGATTAACAAGCAAAGCTATGGAAATGGTAGATGTGATGATTAGGAGAAAGATTAATATTATATGCCTTCAAGAGACGAGATGGGTAGGGAAAAAAGCAAAAAATTTGTCAGAAAATGGATATAAAATATGGTACACAGGAAATGATCTAGCAAAAACTGGAGTGGGGATCATTATGGATAAAAGCTTAGTAGATGAGGTAGTGGATGTAAAGATAATAGGGGATAGGATTATTATGGTGAAGATTATTCTAGGAAGAATGACTATGAATATCTTTAGTACATATGCACCACAAGCGGGGTTAGGTGAGGAGATAAAAACAAAATTCTATGAGGACCTAGAGGGACTCATACAAATAATACTAAGATGAGAGAAAGTGATTATAGGAGGTGACTTAAATGGTCACGTGGGTAGAGACGGAAACGAGTATAGAGAGGTACATGGAAGGTATGGATTCGGGGAAATTAATAATGAGGTTAAGTCTATTCTAGATTTTGCAATGGCATATGGGCTCATCATAACCAATACTAGGTTCAAAAAACGAGACGAACACTTAATCACATATAAAAATGTCACATCAAGCATCCAAATAGATTACTTCCTCATGAGACAAGAGCACCGGGTATGTTGTAGGGATTGTAAGGTGATACCGGGAGAGTGTTTGACTACTCAACATAGACTTCTAATACTTGACGTCCAAGTAAGAAATTGGAAGAGAAAAAATTACATAAAACAAAATCCAAGAATCAGGTGGTGGGATTTAAAATGGGAGAAACAACTAATCTTCAAAGAAAAATTAAGGGGTAGAAGAGAATGGAATTGAGAAGGACAGACAAACCAAATGTGGAGAGAAATGGCTAATGCCCTGAGAAACACAGCAAAGGTAGTGCTTGGAGGGACAAATGGTAGAGCCCCTAACCTTAAGGAGTCTTGGTGGTAGAATGAAAAAGTGCAATTGAAAATTAAAAATAAGAAAAATTGCTATAAGGCTGTATATCAGTGCAACAATGAAGAAAATCAAAAAAATTATAAAGAATCAAAAAAGGAAGTAAAAAAAGCTGTTAGTGAAGTAAGGTCAAAAGCATACGAGAATCTATATAAACAACTTGATACAAAATATGGAGAAAGGGATATATATAAATTAGCTAAAGCAAGAGAAAGAAAAATAAGGGATTTAAATCAAGTGAAGTGCATAAAAGATGAAAATCAAAATGTATTAGTGAATGAGGGAGTGATTAAGGAAAGATGGAAGGAGCATTTCACAAAATTATTCAATGATGATGGCGACACAAGAGTTAGGTTGGGACATCTTAGTAACTCCGAAGGGAACGTGAGCTATACATTTTATTGACGCATAAGTTCAAATGAAATAAGGCAAGCATTAAAAAAGATGAAAATCATAAGGCGGTGGGACTGGATAATATACCAATAAAAGCATGGAAATACATGAGAGAAGAGGGTATCTCCTGGCTAACGAAATTATTTAACGCTATTCTTAAATCAAAAAAGATGTCAGATAAGTGGAGGAAGAGTACTTTGGTCCATATATATAAGAACAAAGGAGATGTTCAAAACTGTGAAAATTACAGAGGAATTAAGTTAATGAGCCATACCATGAAACTCTGGAAGAGAGTAATAGAGCAGAGGCTCAGAAAAGAAACAGAGGTCTCAGAAAATCAGTTTGGTTTCATGCCCGGTAGGTCTACAATGGAAGTTATATACCTACTGAGGCGCCTAATGGAAAGGTATCGAGATCATCGGAAGGACCTACATATGGTATTTATAGATCTAGAAAATGCCTATGATAGGGTCCCTAGAGAAGTATTATGGAGGGTTTTAGAGAAGAAATGAATCCGAATAACCTATATACAAGCCCTTAAGGATATATATCGTGGTGCAGAGACAAGGGTCAGAACATGCAGAGGGGATACTGAACTGTTTAAAATTACAATAGGATTGCATCAAGGTTCTGCACTAAATCCATACTTATTTGCTTTAGTAATGGATGAACTCACTAAAGATATTTAGACAGAAGTGTCATGGTGTATGCTATTTGCAAACAACATAGTGTTGGTGGATGAAACAAAAGAATGAGTGAACACTAAGCTTGAGTTATGGATAAACAATTTAGAATCTAAGGGATTTAAATTAAGCAGAAAAAAAACAGAATATATGGAATGTAAATTTAGTAAGAATGCAAGAGTGGAGGATGTTATAATAAAATTAGAAGACCAAATCTTACAAAGAAAAGACCATTTTCGATATTTGGGATCAGTAATTCAAAAAGATGGAGAAATTCACGAGGATGTCACACATAGAATTAAGGCAGGTTAGCTAAAATGGAAAAATGCATCGGGGGTGTTATGTGATGATAAAATCCCATTAAAATTGAAAGGAAAATTCTATAGGACAGCTATGAGACCAGTTTTGTTGTATGGCTCAGAATGTTGGGCAGTCAAATACCAACATGAGCAAAAGACGAGTGTAGCGGAGATGAAGATGTTAAGATGGATGTGCGGCCATACAAGAAAAAATAAAATTAGAAATGAAGTTATTCGTAATAAGATAGGAGTAGTGCCAATAGAGGAGAAGATGAGAGAGACTAGACTAAGATGGTTTAGTCATGTGAGAAGGAGACCAAGAGACGCTCCTGTGAGGAGAGTTGATGAAATGGAATAATTAATCAAAAAAAGAGGTAGAGGCAGATCTAAGAAGACTTTGAGGGAGACATTAAAGTTTGATATGAAGTGTATGGATCTCAATGAAGATATGACAAAAGATAGAAATACATGGAAGTTTAGAATTCATGTAGCCGACCCCACATAGTGGGATAAAGGCTGGATATGTTGTTGTTGGTTGGTCAAGACTGAAAAAGGACAAAAACTATCAACTTGTTTATAGATTGATTACACTTGTACTCTCTCTTCCATTTTGTACTGTGATAATAGATCGTTAATTTTAGCTATGAAGATTATAAAATGTAGATTGCATAGCAAAATGGAAAATGATTTCCTCTCAGACCCTTTGAGATTATACGTTGATAAATAAATTATTACAAAATTCAGTATATATTCAATACTAAAAAAAAATGATTTTGGAGATAGATTTTAGAGAGTGAATTTTTTTCCATCTCTAAGAGAGACGAAAAAGTTTCATCTCTGCCATCAGATATGAAACTAATTCCGTCTCTGTTTTCTGCCTCTTCCCTCTTCTTTTACAAAATTAAAGAAATATAAAATAAAAATAATCAAAAGTAAAAGCATGCACTCAATAATAAAATAATTAGTATTTTAGAATATAGACAATTAGTGTTTTAGAATAAAAAGCATGCGGGCAATAAAAATTGGTATTTATTTAGAATATAAAATAATTAATATTTATATTTTAGAATATAGTTTATATTTATATTCTAGCATATGCGGAAGTATATGAGTTCAGAGACAGAAAAATTTCAATCTCTAAACTCTATATTAAGGGTTTTTTATTTTATAATAAAATAATAAAAATAATTGATATTTTCCATATGTGATAATTTAATAATAATTTGATTGGTCGTCATTGGTAAGACTAAGAGTCAAACAAGAAGTTGGGATTTTGTTATGAAGAGTATGAAAGAATAGCTTAAATATAAATTACGACAAATAAATAATTGACAGTGTGACCTTCACGTTGTGTCGCACATGAACATCATGGTCGAGCGAGCGACTTTAATTACTTAGCAATAGATTTTTTTTGTCGTTAAAAACTATTTTTTTTGTACTGATTCCATCATTGATGATTTTCATGACCTAAAGGAATGTTAAGCCCCCGGCAAAGTTGATAGCCCCTGCATAAGGTTGATAACTCTATTAGATATCTCCACAAACTTCTTATTGTAGACCTTGCAAAATGTAAAAACCTCAAGAAGCTTCCCTCAGGCTTGGATGTTGAATGCAAAAGTTCTTAAATCTTTCTGGTTAAGTTTTTGCTAAATTTCAAGAAAAAAAGTCAAACATCATTACTCTCACCTTCGACATTGCACACAAAAGGTGTGGATTCTATTGTTTTGTCACTAAACTCTTTACAAGGCTTAGGGTCCTTGAAGTTATTGCGGATAACACTGTCATTCGTCGTATATACCCACTGAAATTGCGTGATTGATCAAAGTGGAATGTTTGGATCTCGTAGGAAACAATTTTTGTAGTCTGCCAGAGACCATCAATCACCTTACTTAGTGCACCTTACTTTGAGTTTGTTGTGCAAGACTCCATTAATCCCTCCCAAAGCTTTCACCAAGTTTGTAGATTGTGGAAGATGCAGAATTGCTCGTCCGTCGAAAGCATATCACTTGAGTCAGACTGGCAGCATGCGGACATGTTCTTTTACACAATTGTCTTAAAATTAGATGAGAACTGTTCTGATGATGAAATTGAAAGAAGTTTGCTCCTTTGCATGGTAGTCTCTCTCTCTCTCTCTCTCAAAAGACTAGAAAATGCCCACACTTAGAATTTGGATTATTAATTATATTAGCACGATATCTACTACTCAGTTCCCTTAATTACCAAAATACAATATGATCAATTTGAATGAAATTTAAGATGTAGTAACTAATACATGATCTATGTGTAATAGAGATCAGGTATTCTCTGTTGTGCCACCATTTAGTAGGGTGGATCTATATTTTCTTTGTCACCAGAGTTGAAGGAGGTTCTTGGCACATTTATAGCAAAATCCAAGAGGTTCTTGGCACATTTACAGCAAAATCCACAATAAAACCAAAGGCATTCAAATTGGTAGCAAACGAAGAGACAATGTACCTCTCAAATTATTTGGAGATCATGAAGTGATTGGGTACAAGGAAGCGATGAAATAGAGGTTATCTTAATATTAGATAATGTGTTGGTAAAGAAATGGGGGATACATCCCATTTACAAGACAAGTGATGTCTTTCAAGCATTGATCCAACAGGACTCCTCTTGAGTTAGAAGACAAGTATCTACCCTAGTTATATTGTACCTTTTAAGATACGGATAATCTTGAGTTCCTTAATTAGAAGCCCACAATTTTAGATCTTAGGCCCATCGATGTTGCTTCTGCCTTAGTGGGTTGGTAGCTGGTTGTCGTTGAGATTTGACTCTTTGGGCTGCTGTTGTTGTTGGGACTTTGGGTTTGTCTCTGTTTTGGCTTTCGGTTTTTGTTTTATGAGGGAATTGTTTTCCACTGCTTGTCTTGGGCATTGCCTTAATGTCATTTGAGAAATGTACTGGTTTGAAAGATACGCTTGTCTTCGTGTAATGACTAACTTACATTACATATGAAAGTAGTTTAGTAACACAAACTATAGACACCACCCACTAGCCACTGTTATGGTGATTAACGACTAAACTACCTGTCTTCTTTATCCTCTTTTCTATTTCTTCTTTTACAAAAGCGCATAAAGAATAAAATTGCCCAGTAAAGAGAAGGACATGCAGTCGGACAAGTTTAGAAAGAGACTCTCACAACTGACGATTAGAGACGAACCACCACACTAACCTAACATCTACTTAAGGAACCAAGAGACCTGTGAAGCACAGAAACGGCTCGGAGATGTCGTTTCAGCATTTCCAAACCGTTTCCCATTTCGAAAACGAAAAAACGGCCCGAAACATTTTTTGGGTCGTTTGTGTAATTTTTGTAAAAGTTTAGGCCGTTTCGTAATTTAAAATACTTGACTAGAAACATGTTTCCAATCGAAAAAGCATTTCCAGCAAGTGTTGCCATGCCTAGAGATTAGAATCCCTTAAAAATTTTGAACCTCCTTTCTTTTCCCTCTTTTCTTTTTCTTCTTCTTCTTCTTCTTCTTCTAGTGCAGCTGCTTCTTCTCAACGATTGCCATCTGCTTCCAGTGCATCGATCGTCCTCGCCGCCATCTGCTTCCAGTGCGTCGATTGCCCTCATCGCTCCGTTGTCTGCTTCCATTGCTTCGATCGCCATCGCCATCGCCACCAGTCCTTCGATCGCCCTCACCGCTGGTCATTCCTTCTCTGCCATCTCGTTTCCGATACCGATTCCTTTCTATAAGCCCCCATCTCTCTCTCTCTATATATATATATATATTTCTTATTCTTTATGCAAAGTTTTGAACAGTTACAATCTGGACCTTTCATCCCAAATTATAAATTACAATAAGTCGATTTGGGCATCTCATCCGTTGGCAATTTTGAGTTTTTTATATTTTAATTAGTTATAAGTTGTTATAGAATGTCAAAATTATTAATAAATTATCAAAAATTAAATAACAATTAATTGATGTTCATTCAGTGGAAGGACGTAACAAGTTTAAACGTGGTTTGCAATTTTTTTTATTGAAGTCTTTTAACTTTAAATGTCTATTATTAAAAATATTTAAATAACTTCTATTTATTGAGTTGGTCTTTTACAAAAAGAAATTGTGACATTGTTGAAATGTTTATGTTTGAGATTTTTTAAATGTTGTTGATAGTTGTTTGAATGTATTGTGGATTTTATGTTTATGTTTGTTTGAAATTTAAATACATTATAAAATTTATGTGTATTGTTTATGTTTGAATATTTTTTTATTTTTTTATATTAAAAATTAAATTTGCAAAAAAACTTTTATATTTTTTAAATTTATAGTTTACCTCACATTTTTCTTACCTTTTTAAAAAAATAGCATTTTCACATTTTTATTTCCTATCAAAAATGTCTTCCAATTCCAATTTTATGCGCGACCTAGCAAGAGATACTGTAAACAAATATCAAAAGACTAGAGCTTCCCCATATGAACCTAGCGAATTAGGAGCTAGGAACTAAGGGTGAGAAGAAGGGAAAGGCTATCAAGCAAAGGGGACCAAAAATTTTTCATTAGTTTGACACATGATGTGATGCCATATAAGTAGCGATGAAAATCCCAAGGAACCTTTGGGCGTACTCATGTCCACATAATCACCAAGTCAGAAAATATCTCCAAGCTGGATTTTTTGAGAAAACAATAAAAATAAAAAATAAAAAAAAATGAGATTGATGGGTGTCAGTCATTTTGCATGGCTATGTCAGTCATCTTCGCCAGTACATGGTGCTCAATTGACTCTCATGAGTCCCCCACAGTACCATGGGTCTTGGTGCTTATTGATACCCATGAGTGCAAAATAAATGCATATAATATAATAAAAAATGTAATGTATGAAATAAAATAAAAAGTCTAATGTAAATTAAGAAAATATGATATATTTTGAAAGAGGGGTAGTAACAATCATATAAAAAGATATTAATTGATAGCTTTATAAATTTAATGGAGTGGAGTCACGTATTGTTTTATATTAATTTAGTAAATATTAAATGTTAAAATTTATTGTAACTTAATTAAATCTAAGCTAAAACACTTTAAAAAAAATATACCTTTTTAAAAAGAGAGAAATCAAAATTTAGTGATTGTAATAATAAAAAATAAAATATAATAATTAATTTATTATAAGACATAAAATTTAAAAACCGACGCTATAATTTAGCCGTTTTGGTGGATTATAGGAAAAATTTAGAATTTAATGGTGAGGGCTAATGGCAATTCATTTTGACTTTCAATGATACAAACATACCAACCAACTTAAAATGCCATGGGAACAGAGATGGTGATGATTTGACTTTATTGCTCTCCCACATAAATTCAAGAAGAAAATTAATTTAAGTATATATGGTGATAATGTGACTTTTTAATACTTGTTGAAGAACCCAAACTACTCATCATAGAACCTAACTTTTAACATTATTCTGGTAATATTTTTATAATGAGATAAGTCAATTATTATTTTTACTAGAAAAATGTTATTCGCAATCCACATTATTTCTCTTCACAGCCCATATTTAATATCCCCAAGTACTCTTATTAAAAACCCTTTATTACTCTTTTATATCACTTTTTCATCTTCCTTACCCACATTTAATCCCTAAACTCCGGGATTCAGGGGGTCCTTGGTTTCCCAAACCCCAAGATTCAATGGGTGGTTCGGGGTTTCGAGAGATCCTCGAACCTTGATATTCGGGGGTTTGAGAAAATTCTGAAAACCAAGGTTCGGGGGTTCGAGAAACCCCCAAACCCCAAGGTTCAGCAGCTCTCTCTAGAGATGTCAAAAGGGCCGGCCCGAGTCAGTCCATGGGCTTTTTAAACGGGTCGGGCCGGCCCTTTTACTAAAAGGGCTCGGCCCGACCCTTTTGCCATGGATAGGGCCAGGCCCTTAGCCCATAGGGCCCACGGGCCCGGCCCTTTTTTTTTCTTTTTTTAAAATAATTTTTTAAAAATAATACATATAATATATATATATAAATATCAAAATAATACATATATAAAAATTTATTTTTTTCTTTTTAAAATATTTTCTATCTTAATTCTTAAATTTTAAATATTATTTCATCATTTTATATTTCAAAATTCTATATGCCTTATGCATTTTCTTGTGAATTGATATGAAAAATAATGTACATATAAAAAGGAGAATGTTTATTTATAATTTAAATATATAAAAAATTTAACTTAAAAATTTTAAATAAATTGATGGTTATTATTTATATATATTGCGAAATTAAATTTTTTAGTATCCAATATCAATAATTACTAAAGAATAACAAAATTAAAAAAAAATGAGTAAGGGCCCAACGGGCCATGGGCCGAGCCGTGGGCCCATTTTTATTGGCCTAGCCCGGCCCCCCAATGGGGGCTGGGCTCGGCCCAGCCCATTTGAACAGTAATGGGCCGGGCTGGGCCGCCCGGCCCTTTTGACACCTCTAGCTCTCTCAAAATTCTCTCCCCACCCCCACCAAAATTCTCACTATAATCACAGACATGCAACTACCATACACTTATATATATATATATACACACACTAACACACGGCCGTCATAAGTGACCCATCTCGCGGCTCTCATATTTGATTGCCCTAGCATATCGATCATGGCATATACACACAAGATGTAACACATTCACACACACACACATATATATATATATATACACATGCAATTGCAGCCATGACGACAGTCCGCTTGCAACCATGGTCACTTGGACAAGAGGTGGGTCAGCGTTAGTTGGCATATGACTGACATGGAGAATAAAGGGCGATGCAACGATTCTACAATGTTGCGGGGTTCTGATTAAATTTGGCAGCCCAAACCCAAAGACACTAAAACCTCCAATCTTGCAAAATTGTTACCTCATCTAAAGTTTAAAATTCAAAATACATGTACATACATTTTACCCAAATAAATAATAAATGACCCAAAAAAAGAAACTGCATCCCCTTTAGTTGTCAGTTGTCACAAAGGCGTGAAGAGCGAGTGCAATTTTGTTCACCCCTTTAACGGGGTGAACATCACTCTCACAAAACTGTGAGAATGAAAAAAAATAACGGAACGGTATTAAATATTAATACCGTTCCGTTGCTTTCTTCACCCTCACACAAATTGTGAAGGTGATGTTCACCCCGTTAAAGGAGATAACAAGTTGTCAGTTGTCACAAAGACGTGAGAGTAGTCTCTACATTTGGGGACAGACACATGGCCCAGTTTTTCACTGCCCTGTCTGCTTTTTCGGTTCAACTACATCAACCCATAAAGTATGGTTTTTTATGAACATGACTTGACAAGTCAGTCTCGATGGACACGTTACGGTTACACAAAACCACCACCCGCCCCAAAAAAAAAAAAAAAACTTTATTTTATAAATTATTATAAAAATAAAACCAAATCATCACCGTCATTATTTCAATATATAGTTTATTATGTGTTTTAAAAACAAAAAAAGGCAGGTCCGAAGATTAAGAAAGAGAGAGACTCAATTACGTCTACAACACCGTCCCCGCGGACAGGGCTCTAAGGATTCAGATTGCACGTCAAGCAACAGACAACAACGTTTGTGTCCACATTCACAAACTTAAAATACGCCGGCCCCACCGAGAGATGATTTTTTTTATATTTATTTTCAAAATTACATATTTTTTAACCGTAATTTAAAAATAAAAGGGAAATATCTCAGAAACCTTTCTTATTTGACATCCCGTTTAATAAAAAATATATATATATATATATATTATCAAAGATTGTCAGTGCATTTAATGAATCTACTGCTCATTCATTTATTATTAATGATGACATTTGATAAATCTAACCATTTACTCAATTTGCACGAAAATAAAAAAAAAAAAAATCAGCATTATATAAAATGAAAATAAAAAAATAATATTTTTAAAAAAATTAAAAAATAAAATACAGAAAAAAATGTAAATAAAAAAATATAAAGGTCTTTTTATAAATATAATTTTTAATATAAAAATTATAAAAAAAATAGTTATTTAATTTAAAAATAAATATAAATTTAATAATACATTTAAACAAATTCTAAAAAGAATTAAAAAATTTAAGTTAGACACTAAAAAATTTCTCTCTATTTGTGAATCGAAAACATATTTTTGATATTTTTTTAATGTTATAAAATGATCATATAAAATTTCTAAAATTATAAAAGTAATCTATAAACTTTTCTTAACATTTTAGAAATGAAAACTTTTCGAAAACATTAAAACAAGTCATAGATATGCACTGTACCTCGAAGATTATAATAAGATTTAAGATTTTATCATGCATGTGAAATAAATGGATAAATTTCCTTTTATTTATTTATGGGTAGAAGTGGCTTTAATGAATTTACCCATTTCATTTATTGTATGAAGACGAACTCTCCAACAGAAAAGAAAAAAAAAAAAAAAAATTCTCCAACTGACAAAGCTCCACCAATCAGCCTATATATAATGCACCTCTAATTCTGATAAGGCAACCCAATTGAAAGAACCACAACCACCGCCAACCAGTTAGTTATGGAAACGCAATTGCCGGAAGTGATCGTGGTGGGCGCGGGGACGTCCGGCCTGGCCGCCGCCGCCTGCCTGAACCGCCTCTCTGTGCCGAACATCCTTCTGGAGAGAGAGGACTGCTTCGCTTCCATGTGGAAGAAGAAATCGTACGACCGCCTTCACCTTCACCTGAAAAAGCAGTTCTGCGAGCTCCCCCACATGCCATTTCCGAGCTCCTTCCCCACCTATGTTCCCAGGAAGCAGTTCGTCCAGTACCTGGACGACTACGTTTCTCACTTTCAGATCAAACCCATGTACCAGAGACTGGTCCAGTCTGCAAACTACGACGAGGTTGAGAAGAAGTGGAGAGTTAGGGCGATGAATGTTGGTTCCGGCGAGGTGGAGGAGTACTCCGGCAAGTTTCTGGTGGTGGCGACCGGCGAGACCAGTGATGCGTTCATCCCGGAGGTGGAAGGGTTGAGTGATTTCACGGGGGAGGTTATCCACTCAACTGAATATAAAAGTGGAGAGAAGTACAGAGGGAAAAGGGTGTTGGTTGTTGGGTCTGGAAATTCTGGCATGGAGATTGCTCTTGATCTGTCCAACCATAGTGCCAAAACCTCCATAGCCATTCGGAGCCCAGTAAGATCAGATTTGTTTTCAATAATATACACTTCTGATTCATGCTTTAATTAGCTTAATCTCAAAACAAGCTCAATTCTTCACCAAATGTTTGTCTAAAAGGTGCCATTTTAAGATTGTTTGTCACTGGTACTTCTTAATGATTTCCATTAAATATTTCGTTGACGTTACCAAATTTTTCATTCTATTTATGTACATATATGACGGACTTTTATGTAAAATAGAATGGCATGCTACTGCTATAGCTCCTTAATATTGTTATATTGACAAAATAAAACAATTATCAAATTCGTTTTTAATTGCCCAAGTCCTAGCATCTTATGTGAATTTTCATACAAAACACCTGTATATGTATGATCTCTTTTTTTTTTTTTTTTTTTGGGGGGGGGGGGGGGGGGGGAGGCTTTGTACGTGAAAATCATTTTGCAGAAAGACACATGTTCTTAATTAACGTTAGAACTACGAAACGATATTACGAAGTATCTGAGTGATCATATTTGTCTTTACTTAATGAGTTATTCTAATCGGAATTAGAACGATGATGTGTTTGGATCATGCAGATTCACATTTTATCAACAGGAATGGTAAACTTGGCGGTGGCTCTGGTGAAATACATCCCATTGTACGCTGTGGACGCCTTGCAAGTGATGCTTAGCAGGCTATGGTATGGAGACCTAACCAAATACGGGATTCAAAGGCCTACCGAAGGGCCCTTTTCCATGAAACTCAAATATGGCAAGTACCCAGTTATCGACGTTGGAACTTGTAGCAAGATCAAGTCCGGCGAAGTTCAGGTACAATTATGAATTTCCACACCATGACGAGTTATTAAGTTATCATGGTAATGGTGTGTCTTACTGTATAAGCGCAACTGTATGAACAGGTGTTGCCGGCAATAGCAAGGGTGAAGGGAGATGAAGTGGTGTTTGCGAACGGCAGCTCACACCCATTTGACGCGATCATTTTCGCCACCGGCTTTAAAACATCAACACACAAGTGGCTGCGGGTAAGCAACTCAGAGACAACTGCCAAGCAAGAACATTGCGATCCTATATGAATCTCTTTCTTCGCCTGCCTAGCTACTTGTTCTAATTATTTGTTTGCTTCTGGAACAGGGAGACGACTACCTGTTGGGCGAAGATGGGATATCAAAGCTGAGCTTTCCAAACAACTGGAAGGGAAAGAACGGCCTCTACTGCGTGGGGCTCTCGAGGAGAGGATTCTATGGCGCTGCCATGGATGCTCAGAACATCGCCGCTGATATTAACAAAGCTCTGTTCCCCGAGAGATGAAACCCAAACCCGATAAATTTCATATGTTCTTTATGTAAAATTGTTATTTGAAGGTGTACCAATAGATCAAACACAAAGGCGTATAATACATTGACTTGGCGAACTAGTTCTATCTTACAGATTGTTTAAGAAGAGAGTTTTTTTAAGTATTGGTGTGAAATTAACATCTGCTTTGAGATTTCTTCTTCTAACTAAAAAGATTGGATCAACCCAATCAAGGTCTATCTGTAAGGAAAGGACCTTGATATTGGGCCCGAGAAATCTGCCGCGCTTCTCGGGCCAAATCATATTATATATCCACAAGAGACTTTCTATACCGGACCCGGTCCACAGCCCCGCCCATGGAGCGCGCCAATAGTAAGGAGCCACAGCACACGTGTCCGTAAAGAAATGGTAGGATGCCTTCAACAAAAGCAACAGGATAATGCCAAGTGTATCAAGACATAGATCAAGTGATGGATAAATGACATCCTAGAATTAATATTAGTAAGTTACGAATTTGGTATTCAAGTTAAGGGCGGGCTAAAAATTCATTTATGATTTATCTTCTTTATCGAAATCGAGGACACGAGAAATCACGTAAAGATAATAATCTCAAAAACGTGTCCAAAACAATCAATAGGAAGGATAAATTATACTACACATTCTTAAGGGTATCCCTACACGCAATACCTGAACATATGAAAGTTTTTTTTTTTTTCTTACAACGAAAAATTTGTAACCAATATATTTTAAAGGGCACAAAATAAATTTTAAATATATATAAACACTAACAAATCAATTTTATTATAACACCTAATTGACGAATTATGTAAATTAGGTGTTATAACACCTAATCAGAACCGAAATGTAGTTTAACTTTCCTATCATCATCATCATTAACTGCATTTATAACAAATATATATTCATAACATCAACTAACTTCTAAAATTTACATTAATAATTCAAATTTATGCAAAAACAAAATCTTTGTTATCTTTTTCGTTCTTTTGTTATTCACCAAAATTTGATGAGCGAAAATTCATGCGGGCAATCTATTCTTCTAGCCTCTGTTAGAATTAAAACTTGATATTTGTTATTGTTATTAACCAAAATCAAAATCATGATCATTTTTGTAATAATATATTAATTTATTAATTGAATAAAAAACTGATCGAGTTCATTAAAACAGAGGTGTATACGTTAACCAAATTAACATGCAACACTCAACAAACACCCATTGCACACCTCCCACTACGGTACAGCTTAGTTTACCCAAACGCAACACTAAAGTCTGCACAGTTGTAGAAAATAATTTTTATTTTTTAATTTTAAACTTCTATTAAATAATTAAATCATATATTTTAATATTAAAGCATATGGTCAAATAGAATTTTTTTAATATTTTTTGTAAGTAATGTAAGTAACTTGTACCAGAAAATGCGGTGATAATATTTGTACAAAAGTTTAAAAAATCACATTTCTTAAATCTCTAAACCAGCAAGAAAAACTTTTCTCAGAACAACAAATTAAGAAAAATTTAAAATACTGTCTTCTTTTTACTTTTTACTTTTTAATTTTAAATTTTAAATTTTAAATTCATTTTTAATTTTCTATTTTAATAATCTATTTTAAAAAATTAAAAACGCATTCTCTTTGTCATTTTAAAAAATTATTTTTTAAAACAAAAAATTAAGAAATGCATTCTCCTTGAAATTTTAAAAATAAATTTTTAATAATATTTTATTCAATAAATTTAATTATTCAATAAATTATAAATATTTAATGTTAATATATTATTAAAAATATATATTTTGTAAAGTTAATGAATTTTGTAATTTTTTTTATTACAATAATAAAATATGAATAAATAAATATATTTTGAATTTAAAATTTATTTTAAATAAAAACATTCGAAACAACTTTTTATTGTTTTGAGTTTTCTTTATAAATTTTTTTTTATTTTCAAAATACATTTTTAAAAACATCAAAGAGAACGCGTTTTTATTATTTTAAAAAATTAAAAACTAAAAATGACTTGAAAACAGTAAAGAGAACGCAACCTGAATTTTTCAAATTTAGTTAAAATTAAAAAAAAAAAAAAAACTACATTCCCTAAATCTCTATTTTTCATTTTGGTTTCTCATTTTCGGCAACTGAATTGAGCAGCCTCCTAATTTCCAGCTCTGTACTATAATTAGAAAACATCATTTTTAATACTTTCAACTTTAGTTATAAAAATTAAACAATATTTTCTTAAACCAAACAGAGGCCTAAATGTTATGATATGAAATGAATAGAATCATAATGTGTCGGTGTCCTTAACATTTTGTCAAAAGGAAAGAGAGAGAGAGAGGAACTCAGAGGAAACGTGAAATGTAAGATTAGGATGAAGGCAGACAAAATTGACTTCGCTTGGGCCTTTTTACATTGGTAATCAAATAGACTTTGGACGACGCCTTAAAAGTCGGCAACAATGACCCCTCACCGCAAATCCGTTCCTAGTATTTAATGAGCCCCACCCCTACCCCTACGCCTAGTTGCAACCTTAAAGATAACGAATCAAGCGGCACGTCTACAATATTTACCTTAGTCTAATGGCCAAAATCAATAGACAACATGTTGAATCTCTAGAACAATGAAACACTTGAATATTATTAAGACGACCAAATCAATCTCTTTTTACCTCTTACACACAGACAAGAACTTTTGAAATCACGTGTGAGCGCGCGTGGTCATCAGGTCAACATGCTACTACAAGCAAACTAAACTGTAGATCTTAACTTAAGCTAGTCGCTTGACCAATTTATCCTACATGGCCTTATTTTAATTCTATGAACTGACTTATAATTATTCTTAATTATACAAAACATAAATGCGTCAATGCTTTATGACCAGCGCATTAGAATACAAGCATGCTCTCTCCAAAACAATTGAATTAAAATATGTGGAAAATTGAATGATTGATGCACGTCCGAACCGAAGAATAGGCAGAAGCTTATGAGTTGATGAATGTTGATATTTCGGCAGGCTGCAAACTGCAACCATACTCTTGAGCAATGGCCGCTGGAGAGACGACAGGTTGAGGTGCCCAGGAGTTAAAAATTATGCCCAGAGAAGCCCCTCAAAGCCAATCTCCAAATTTGAAACTGGACTCTCCCCGAGATCCTGGTGACCCATTGCTTGGTTGTCTCCAAGAGGATCCACATATGGCTCTGAAAGATCGGAAGATCTTTCAGATGGAATGCCATAATCTTTGAGAATGCAGGATGAGGCAGCAGCAGCTGCCTCTCTTTCCAGAACGGCAAGGTAATTGTCTTCAAACTCAAAAACTAGATTCTTGTCCTTGCATGCTATGCAACAAATACAACCATGAGGAATAACGTAATCCAGATAGAGAACAGCCAATAGAAAAGAACTTACAATCGACTAGATGAGCTAGGTGATGAATGTTCTTTATTCGTGTCCCATTTAACTTCAAAACCTGCCATATTTTGATGTCAAATCCGCGTATATGTGAATTGGCAGATTATTCCCAAGTTAATGTAATATGAGTAACTTGCCTGCTGATTTCCCATATCTTCATATCCAATGTTTACATCGTTTGCTAAGACCTTCAACGGAATAGAATAAATTAGCAGTGAAAAATCCTACAAACAGAAGAACAGAATGAAGAGAAGAAAGACAATATTCCTATCTATAGTATCTTCTTGTTCCTTCGATTAGAACACATTTTAGAGGACAAAACAGATGGCATAATTTTGAAGAGAGTAATTTGCCTCATGCATACCCAAGATGAAAATACATAGCTACCTGCGACAGTATCACAATCTGTTCACCCTTAAATCTTGCCAAGGAATAGCGTGCCTTTGCCAGTAGTTTCAACTAACCAAAGAGGAGAAAAGACTGATTAAATTTTGAATAAAAACATTGAATCAGGCAATAACATCAGATTGGCAGCAAAATGAAGCTACACGTGTCACTAACTAACAACTGACCCCAATGCTGTCTTCACACTCCTCTCTGTAAAAAAAAATAATAATAATAATAAGTAATAAACGAGAAAAATAAGTTTATCTTGTTCTTAGCATGAACAATTCCAACATATCAAGACATAATTTAGAGCTGCTAAAGTTAAAATAATCATACTCTATGAGTGGTTCGGACAGTGGTGTAAACACCAAACCAGCAACGATTAAATAGGAAGGCTGACCTCCTTCAATGTGATAAGGAACCTTGTTCAAAAGGTACAAGGGACCGAAAGCAATTAGTATCAGAGCATGGAAGTTATGACACTGCCATTATCAAAGAGACCAAGGTAACCAATCCCCATACTGAACAGTCAAAGTTTTTTATTGCATACCAAATGCACACGTGGATTGAGAACTGCTTGAACCTTCATAGAAGCTCCTGCTCTTATAATACCAAGCTCTGCTACATCGCCTGCAAATCTGAATTTCAACATCTTTAGATTTGAGCTGAAACCTATAATTTTGTGCTCAATGAATCAAAACATGCCGCATGCATCTATTTGAATTCAGCAAAAAAGTAGAATTGGCGTGATTCCTGTGATAAGTATATTATGGGAAAAGTTTCTACAATTGTAAAGCATATTCCAGCCTGAATTTACCAAAACAAAAATAATTGATTTATATAAATAGCCTGTCCACATTATACATTATTCTAGGAATGATGATATGCCGCAAATTTAGAGTACAAAAGAATGCAGCAAAATTCAAATATAAATTCAATTTGTCGACAGAGAAACAGAACTTTACTTTTGACTAATGAGGTAGCGAAATGCAATGCGCTCATTTGATCTGAATGGAACTGTTCCTTCAGACCCTATGTGAACTCCATCAAAGCTTACAATCACGTCCCCCTAAAAAAGAGAATAAACTTGTGTTATTTTACCTTTTCGAACATTAAATTAAACATCACTAAATGCAGCGATGAGGCCAGCAGCCTACAAAATTGATTCTGGCTAGAAATATGAAAAATGGTATGTACAGAGTACGCAAAGCAAAAAAAAAAAAGGAAATGAAAGTAGTACCATACTTCCTAGTAGCATGCACAAGTGTGTAAGGCAGATCAAGTCACAGTGTAAGCAAGCCATCCTGAGTAAGGATCGGCATGGATCGATTAATCCATAAAAAATTCCGTAACCGCACCCCGCGGACATGGTTAAAGACCAAGTAAAATGGATACATACACGGTTCAGGTTTAAAAAATAGAAAATCGCCAGTTTCGGTTATTATAAAAAAACTGTAACTGTAACCGATTCATTACCGTAACCTATCCATAACCATAACCAATAATTATATATAATATTATTAGTTTTTATATACAATATAGTATTAGTTTATAAATTAACAATTTAAATATATATTCCTTTATAAATATCCTAAGTTGTAATTTATTTAAAACGATGTTCAATAAATAAAATTGTTACCTTAAAATATACTATAACAATGTCCCCAAAAGAATAGCAAAATCATTTCCAATAAAATGTATAATCATTTTAAGATTTTCATTTCAGTTGCTAAATTTCTTCAGGCAAATTCTAATTTGTGTAATCATTAGTTAAGTCTAATTTAAATGGGAATTTTCAATTTTGGTTGCCAATTTCATGTATTTTTTGTGTTGGTTGCCTATCCATTAATTTAATAAAAAATTTGTTTTTTATTGAAAATTGTATTTAATTATGCAATTTGTTAAAAAGATTACGGATAAAAACTACAAATAAGGTTAATTCATTGATTACAGACTTGGCTATGAAAAACCATAACCGTGCGGTTACAGTTACAAACATAGAACTATGGTAACCGTAACCAGAGCTTTCCGCAGCCATCCCTAATCCTGAGGTACAGATGTAGGATGCCTACAACATGACTCATGGAACCATGGGACTGAGGCAAGATCAACTAGCATAGCAACTAAGTCCAAAGGGAAAATGTTAATTCGGTTGGCATACTCAGAATCAGCTGTAAACAATACATTTGTTATTTTCAACAAATATCTATAATGTGCTCCTTCTTGTCTAACTGAACCAAAATTATAAATAAATTTAGCTTCAGCCCCTCCATTTTCTTTCCTATCTCTTCCTTCCATTTTCTGTTCCTTCCGCAAAACCCAGTTCTAGACACAGTGCTAACACTTCCCTCTTTTGCAGTTCACATGCAGTTCAGGTAACGATAATTTATAGCACTACAATTAAAAAACCAGTGAAACATGAGCCTTTTATTTCTCTGACACATTGCATATAAAACAATTACTGACTGGGTGACTTCTCAGAAGTACTGACTAGCCAAATGAATGCCATCATTTTAAACTACATTGAAGAATGCTGAGAAGCATCACTATTAGTAGTCCAAGTCTTTTCATTCTGTAATCACATTATAAACACATATTATGACAGCAGTGTACCTCTTTCAAGACATTGCTAGCATCAGAAGTGGGTTCAACTCTTCTCACCAGGACACCCTGCCCAAACAAGAAAGTGTGGACAAACAATAAGTGAAGTTAGAATAAAGATCACATTGAAAATATTAGAAAAAAATTGATACAATTATCCATATTAATAACCATAGTTGGTGCACCTAAATTCTGTCAACCCAAAACCATCTCCTTCTGAATCAACACCATTTTACTCATTAATAATTTTAATTGATTCGTTAAGACCCTGAAGCATTGCTGTTAAAGTACATAGCAGAATTGACTATTTATTCGGTATGTAGAGCAATAAAAAAATCTCCAAAACCCAGGGAAAATTCAACAGGCACTTGCCAATGCATGACCATTACTAGTAACAATAAACCTTAAATATATGATACGGAGACAGCATCAGATAACACTATGACATATACCTCAGAAATACTAGCATTAAGCACGTTCAAGTATACAACTACCCACTGCTCCATCAATTCATTATGGATCACAAATCTCTAATCCATCCTCCTTAAGAGCACCTCCCAAATCATCCCCAACAGAACTATCAACTTCATTTGCACCCCCATCCATCTTCTAGCAACCACATCACTGCCATATTTCACGCACCCACAAAGTTCAACTCTACACGTTGTTGCACACTTGCCAATTCCAGCATCCCACAATTGCATAACCTCCTAGTTCAAACTCTAACAAAAGAACTAAAAGGACTCCTCATATAAGCAAGAGGCATAAATGACGGGTGATAACAAACAATTCTAATTGCACAATTAATAACAAATTTCTGCAAGCATCCCTACGAAACAGCCAACAAAATACCATTGCCTGCAACAGGTAGATTTAAAAGAGATTAACCTCATTAGATGGCACTTTCAAGCAGGCACGTAGTGCTGGATTCTCTAACTTTTGTAACAACACGCCCAGGCAAGGGAAACCTAAATTATGCATAAATGAGTATTTGAGATCAGTTAGCAAGATAAGCTCAGATGTTAATCCAGAGTCCTATAACAGAGAAGAAATATAATAAATAGCAGAGAAATCTGATGATAAAAGATAGACCAGGAAGCTTGAAATTGAGAGGACACACTCCAAAAGCATTGTCATGAAGACCCAGAATATTAGCCATTCAAATACCAATCCAGTTCAAAAGGGTGCATATATTAGTTGAGAATAAGGACACAAAATCTAGAGCCGAAAATGGAAGAACCTAAGAAAAATTCATATTAAATGACAAATAAATGAAGCAGGGTCATAATCATTCAATGGCAATAAAGGCTGACCCACAAAGACGGATTTTAGATATTCAATAAGCAATTCAAAACACAGATATACAAGTCCATGATGGAAAGAGGCAACAGGACGAAGTTTCTGGGATAGTAGAACAAACAGCAGTTCATGCTATTCTGGCAGGTGATGTAGTTTTATTTTACAGAAGAGCACCCAAATTTTATAGTAATCAATTCACACAGGTGAAATCACATTTACTTCTTTTTCATAAAGAGGAGAAATTGCATTTCACATAAAAGAAAATTTGAAATACTAGAATTACAAAGATGAATATTTATATCCCACATGCCTAATTAGCTCTTCACGGTTCAGCTTTCTTCACCACTGGACACCAAAAGGCCAGCACTTCCATATAAAACATTGGGAAGTAGCATTTTACATTGGACTAGTTACAATAATGGCAAAATTCACAAGGATTAATCAAACATGATAGAAGTCATACTTTTTAGAAGGATCTCTCACCAGTGTACTTTCCATGCCTCTCATAGTCATCCAGAAAATGAGATACTACAGTAGTTGGAATTACATATCCAATATTCTCAGCCTCTTCGGATCTGTAAACCTAGAGGAAGTGTTTTGTGAAAACATGACAGAAAAAGGAAAAATAGCTTATTTCTCAAGACTTACTACACAAGCAAAAACAAAAACACAGTCAATTCAGCTCACTATATTATGAGTCAGAAAAGATGAAAAATAATTCTTGCACCTAATTATCGAAATGAAGCATAGACCTTAAGAAGCATAGTGAAATTTAACCAAGGTCTTTGGATCAGTGCATAATAAATAAAAGACACGAGATAGCCACCACCAACTGTATATTTATTGTCAACTTCCACAAAGAACTACCTGAAATGCTACACCAATGCATTCTCCCTGGTCATTGAAAGCAGGACCACCACTATTACCTAAAACAACAGCAAATAGCAGCTACAGTTAGGAAAAAAATGTACCATCATAGATATACTGCAGTATTGAGGCAACTTAAAATCCAAAACTTCAGAAATTCAGGTCTAAAAATTAATTCTTAGTGTCTTACCCGGATTTATTGCAGCATCAATCTGAATGCCCAGTAACTCAGATGATCCATGAGCATAAGATGTCACCTGCAGTAGATAACCAATAACAAACTCTATAAATTTATTAAATAACAGTTAGGTGCAGCACAACAATCATAGTTTATAATTAAAAATTTAAAGCAAGTGATCCTATCTTAGTGGTAACTCTAATCTTCCTTATAAATATAAAGAAATTCAAATATAATAAAAGAAATAGAAGCCACTGTCATGGCTACATTTTGGATTTGATTGTTATCAGTGATCTTCTTTGGCCACAAGACTTCATGGTTTGATAAAGTGTGAGGAAAAGTCCACTCCTAGCCTACTGATTTAAGAGTTAAATCAAGCTAAAAAATCTTTTGCAGATATTGCACATGTTATATCAAATGTCAGCTGGGATATAAGGCACTTGCCTCTGTAAGAATCGCCATTAGAGGAATGAATTGTTTTTAGGGTTATCTTTTGGCCGTGATACCCACCTTCACTTATCATTAATTCATCAGTAAATCTAGAGTAAATGAATTGTGCTAGTATAAGATTATTAGCATAGTGAATGTAGGAGACCGAAGAGGAACTAAATAAAATGAGAAAATTCTTCAGCTGAAATAAAGTGAGAAAATTTCTGTCATTCTTCAGCCAGCTTCAAAACCTTCAGTTCTGAGTCATCTCACTCTCAGTTATGATGCCACTGGTTGTTAGTGGTCAATGAATCTGATTCAAAACAAATAGTCAATTATTATTTTGCTAACTTATTTTTCCATGTCCCTTTATAACTATTATTGTCATATTCAGATCTTGAAGGCAACACATGATATGATCATCAAGCTGCAGCCAATTGTTCACACATAAAGAAGGGGGAACAAGTCCAACATTGATGAGTGCAATGGCAGTGATTGATTAACTTTGGCATGGGTTTATAGCCAAGGAAATAAACCAACCTCTATTCGCGACACCACTCCCTTAGTCACTGAAATGGTATCTCCTCCGAGGGGATATCCAACTACAGTAACTCCATCCTGCCCATTGAGGAGCAACAGATTAGTTTAAATTTTCTATAGAAGACAAGTTCACAAAATTGGAAAAGAGTTCCTTTATCCCCACTCCACATAATAATTACTTCCATCTACATGTTTCCATAAGGTGCCCGATGGCAAGAAGGAAATGGAACAAAACCACTAAAGACGGCACACAAAGAACAACAGAACAAAATTAAAACCCATAAGCAGTATTTAGTGCACCAGACCAAAAATAAAACATGGAATAAAATGAAAAAAAGCTGGCACACAGAAAATAGAGACTAACAAACAAAATTAAAACACATGAGCCATATTGAATGCATAAAAACAAAATTAAAACACAGAATAAGTTGACAAAAGCAAGCACAGAGAAATAAGCACCCAAAAAACAATGAGCGACAGGATAAAAATTAGAACATATAAGCAGTATTCAGCACACCAGAACAATATTAAAGTATATAAATAAGCAGTATTCAGAGCACCAGAACAAAAATAAAGCATAGAAGTAGCAAGTAGTGCAGGCACAGAATCCTGGCATGCAATAGGCATCTATCTTTCCCTTCTTAATTATCCAAATACAACATAATTTCCATGCAATGGTCATGCCACAAATATAAAATGTGGTATCTCACCTTCATGCAACAATTTTCCCTGATCAAATAAAATCATGACATGAAGAAACTATTGAAGTACATAGCATAAGGACAATTCATTTCTGGAAAGCAAATTCTGCTTTCCGAAAAATTATTTTCTACGAAAAATAGAAAACTGGAAAACATGTTAAAATGATAAAACTTTTTCCAAACAGAAAATTCTGTTTTTTAGTTTTCCAAATTTATGCTATAATAGAATATATTTAAGATGTTTCTCATTACATTCTTCCATTCTTCACAAAAAGAAATGGTGCTGTCCCAAAATTTATCGAATAGAAAATATAAATTTCCAATCCAACTACAACCAATATTAATTTTATTTATATTAATGTCAATATAAATAGTAAAATATAATTTCTAAAATTTAATAATAATAAATAATATAAAATATAGAAATATAAACAACATTAGTATTATAAATACTAAAATATTAATGAAAATAAAAGTTGACTAATAAGAAACAATATTATAAAAGTAGAGCAGTTGGACCAAATGTACTGATAGAAGTATGGAAATGCATGGGAGAAGAGGGCAATTTTTAGTTAACAAAATTGTTTAGAGGCTGTTTGGCTTATCGATTTTTTTATAGCTTTTAAGCTATTTAGCTTTCAAGTTAAAAATTAAGTAGCGTTTAAGTTGACAATGTGTTTGGATAAATATGCTTTTAAGGTATCAATTAATATTTATATGTTTGGTTTGAAAGAGCTGATAAGTTACTAAAATTTGACAACAAAACCAAAATAGACATGATGCAAAATTTTATTATTAAATGTTAATAAATTATACATAATTATTAAAAATATATTAATACAATATTATTATATATATTATATATGTTATATATAATAATAATAATATATATTATTTTGTGTTATATATACATATAACATATATTATGTTTATTATTGTTGTTATATATATATATATATATATACACGCTGCAAGCAGCGATGAGCAGCGACCGATGGCTTGCGCAATGGCGTGACCCACCAACCAGATGGCGATGGCAGCCCAGCTGGACGACGGCGACAGCTGATCTGGAGGAGAGGCGACGGCGGCAATTGTAGCAGCAGTAATCTTCGCTTCTGATATGGGGGAAGAGAGCAAGGGAAGAGAAGAAGATGTAACTTTTGAGGGCAGAATGGTATTTTCGTCAGTCAACAGCAGTAATCTTGTAGCGTTTTTTGCCAAAGCTGGGGGGCACCAGCTTTTGTAAAACGCTATTGCAATCGCTGATAAGCTATATAGTTTTTAAGTTGATTCTTATTGCCAAACACTTCATCATAAAACGCCATATAACGTATACGCTGCATAAGCAACTTAAAAGCGGTCAAACCGCCAAGTCAAACAACCTCTTAATGTGAAATTTAAAACAAAAAAGGATGTCAGACGAGGGTGAAGAGCACCTTAATGCCCATATACAAGAAAAAAAGAGATGTTCAAAATTGTGGAGATAATAGATGAATCAAGCTTATGAACCACATTATAACACTTTGGAAGATACCGATTGAGCCTTTAAGAGGAGAAACCAAGATGTCTATAAACCAATTTGGTTTCGTGCCTGATAGGTCAACAATGGAAGATTAAGAAAAAATTCCTAGAGAACTCTTATGAAAGGTTTTAGAGAAGAAACCATAAAAAAAAAAAAGGTTTTAGAGAAGAAAAGAGTATGAATTGCTTATACACAAGTTATTGAAGGCAGTTAACATGGAGTTGAAACATGTGTCCTAACATATGGAGAAGACACTGAAGTTTACTAATTACAACTGCAATACATCAAGGATATAGTTTAAGCCCTTATTTGTTTGCCCTAGTAATGGATGAACTCACTAAACATATCCAGGCAGAGGTGCCTTGGTGTATGCTATCTTGTGTTGGTGGATAAGACAAGAAGACATGACTGTTAAGCTTGAGATATGGAAGAACATTTTAGAATCTAAAGGTTTTAAGTTTAGCAAATTGAAAACCAAATGTATGGAATGTAAGTTTAGTAAATAATAAATATATTGGGGTGAATGTGTAATGATAAAACTAGAAGATCAAGTCAGACCAAGAAAAGATTAGTTTAAATATCTAGATCAATCATCCAAAAAGATAAAAAGATTAACGAGGATGTTACCAAAAGAATCAAGGCAAGATGGTTAAAATGAAAAAATGCATCCAGCATTTTATTTGATAGTAACATTCTATTAAAACTAAAAGAAAAATTGTATAAAGATATAAGATCAGCTTGTTGTATCACAAAAAAATGTTGGGCAATAAAGCAACCACATGCATAAAATATGAGCATAACAGAGACATGGATGTTAAGATGTATGTGACTTGTGTTTTGGGCCATTTTCAATGGGACCCCCCTATGATTACTTTTGAAATTTAAGATCCCCGTGCTTTGCTTACCCCCCCAAAGATGCCCCTTCCACTTAAGGAGAAAAACTTGAAATATAGCCAAATCATAAAAGTCAAGCATGGGAAAGCAGTGTCTCTAAAAAAAAGTAAAGAATGGGCATCTTATATGCCAAAGGTAAACCACATGGAGTCTCTTTGAAATGATACAAACCATGGAGGTCTAGGTGAAATTTACCAAAATATAAAATTAGAAAAGTGGTTATTAATAAGAAGGTTGGGAGTGGCTCCTATCGAATATAAAATGAGTGAGGCATTATTAAGATAGTTTGATTATATGAGAAGAAGAGCAATGGGAACGAGTGGATGGAATGGAACAAATATCTAGTAAAAAATTGTAGAAGAATACCAAGAACAACTTGGTGGGGGACATTAAGCATGACATGAGTTAAATAAAAGCCTTATAGAAGATGAGGCCATAGATAAAAATGATTGTTGAGCTAGAAATCATGTAGTCACAACATATAGAGGGATGAGGACTTGATATGTTGTTCTTGCACAATATATTATAATAATATAATTTAAAATTGATTGATAATAACAATATCAACAATTTTAATATTATAAACAGTAAAATTGGCTAATGATAAATACTAAAAATATTAACAACAACAATAGTAATATTATAAAATTCTTAAGATGAATAAAAGAAATAAAATTTACAATTAATACTTTTTTTGGGGTATGTAATTTACAATCAATATCACTGATGATTATCATTGATATTGTGATATTAGCAAAATCATAAATATTCTATTATTAATATTAATCTTATAATATTATCAACCTAATTAATTCATAATTTTAATATCAATCAAAAAACAAAATTACCAATCAATTATTATTATTGAAATTAATATTATCAATACCATGAAAATTGTATTGATAGCATTAATTTTATTATATTAGTAACAATAATATAATAAAACTATTTTAATATCACAATAATATACTTATAACAAGAGATTTGCATTACATAACAATTGAAAACATGTTTTGTATAATCATTTTAAACACATTTTTCAGTATTCAAGAAAAGAAAATAGTTCTTTATATTTAAGAACTGAATACATTTTTCAAATTTCCTGTGGAAAAGGAAAACTAGATATAAAGTATTTTTTGACATGGAAACTGCTATGTATTTCCTTCGTGAAAAAAAAAAAAATTAATATTTTATGTAACCAAAAAGCCCCCAACGATGCTAATTGCAAAGTTAAGCTATAGAGGGCAACATCTCAACATTACTGTTTTCCTCATGCACTTCATCAAACAGTTCTAAAATATGCAAGTTTCAAATCAATACAGGCATAAGCAATTTATGCAGCTACATGCCAGGCCAATCAAGCAAGTTGAACCCAATAAAGAAATAAAACCATAAGCCAGTAACAACCAAATACTCATCAAAAACTAATTAAATAAAAACTGTAATTAACAAATATTGATTAGGAAACAGATCAGATTTTCCTTAAGAGTATCTTAGAAGAAAAATTTGACCCGTCCTCAACTCCTTCAGAGTTCTTCAACTATAGAAAAAACCATTAAACAATGTTACTGCTGGGCGGTGACAAAAGTTACTTTTCTGATTCAGCGAGAACCAGATAGTAGTAACGGAGAAAGATTAAGGGAAATTTAGAGAAGAGTAGGGAGAAAGAGAATAGAGGGAGAGAAAAGAACCGAGAGAAATTGAGAGAGAATTCAGATTGTTCTTATAGAGAATTGATAATCCTCTCCAAGAGTGCATTGGAGAGTATATACACTCTTAGCAACGGGCTGCCGCAGCAAATCATTCCCTACAAGCGGTTATAACAACTGCTTTTGTCCTATTCTGGCCCTCACCCGTGGGCCCCCTAGGCTAACAATCTGATAACAGAATTACAGCTAGGAATTGAAATACAAAAATTACAATAGCAAGAAATATCAGAAGTAAATGAAATACAAACGACAGCAAGATAAAAAGAAATTAAATTGGGCATCTCGATCGCAGCTTGTGACAAACAAGTCAGAAATTAACTTATTTTAATAAACTTATAGATGGACTGTGGAACTTCTATGATAAAATGAGATGCAGTATACAATTATAAACTCTTATATACTTTCCACTCAGACATAAAATAAAGAAAGAAAACAACCTGAAGACGAGGTAAGTGTCCCAATTCAAGCGGCTCAGCGCCTTTCCAGAATTCCTTGCTTTCTACTGAAAGCAAAGCTATATCACATTCAACACCTCTAGCTAACACCTGTACGTGAAATTACTGAGATGAATGTAGGCTACAGATATTAGTCACCTAAGCTATAGCACTCATAAAAACATTGGTGATTTTAAGATTAAAAAAAACATCAGGAATATATCCATATCGCCAAAGCGCACTGTGGTTCAGGCAAAGCAATCAAATTAGCCAGAGATGAGAAGCTTAACAGCAGCTTAATTATATCTGAGGCAAAAACATCAGAGTAATATTAAAAACCAGTTGCATGTTCCCATGAAAAGCAATCTCATGAACTTATTGAAGCATGAAAACTACACCAAAAAGATGACTTGCCTATAAGCATGTGCGCAAGTGTTGATGGCGCAGAAACATACTAGTTTAGCCAAAGGAAGAGATTGACAACTGTCTTATGTTATTGCATATATATGGTATCATTTCATTCTAATCATTTTTGCTAGCAGTGAGCCAATCAGAAGATTTTTGTGCTTTTAATGGTTTCCTATGTTCCAAAGAATCAAACAGAATCACAGTTCCCCCAAAGACATAATAGTACTTCTGAATATGATAACCAATATATATAAGAACATGTGCACAGGCATAGCTTCCAAACAAATTATACCTTAGCCACATATTTGGTATCATCTCCTCTTCTCTTAACTTTGACCTGCATTCATATGTTTAGAAACAATCTGGTTTAGCATATCGAGAATGTGCATCATATATTTAAATTATTGGCGCATTCCAGAACATAAAGATTTGCAGCCAATTAACCAAACAGAACATTATGTACAGGCATAGACATACAATCAGGTAGATAACTACAAAAATCATTATTTTTACCGTAACAACACATAGATGGGCACTTACACATGTACATGCATGCATAGAAAGATGAAACTTCGGATATGGCATCATAGCAAGCTCACAAAGAGAGATTGGCATGCAGGAGACAGAGAACAAAGAACATATGCAAGCATCTTCTCCTTTCCACCCTAGGCTAGAGAAAAATAAGGGCAAAGGGTATCTCTAGTGCATGTCACTCCCCACTCTGGAGGGTAGAGGGAGGGACATTTTTGTACGTAGGCTAACCTTTGTGTCATGTCCCTAGGAGGATTAGAAGAGTAATATTGTGATAAAGATATAATAAAGGGGTAGTATTGTAATAGGCTTATATTAGTTTGTTAGAAGATATTTGGTTGTTTGTTAGGAGCACATGGGTGCTGTTAGAAATTAGTTAAGGGGCTACCTATGCCTATAAAAAGGCCATTGTAAGAGGAGATGATTATGCTTGAATGAATGAAAGAAAATCTGATTCTCTCTCTCTCTACAATTCTCTCAAATCTCCCTCTCATTTCTTTGCTCTCCCTCGATTCTCTCTAATTTCTCCCCCAATTCTTCTTCAATTTTCCCTCTCTACCATAGTTATCAAAGGCGCGCCTAGGCGCGCGCCTAGGCGCGAGGCGCCTTAAGGCGCCAGTTTGGCGCCTCGCCTTGGCCAAGGCGAGGCGGTTTTGGCGAGGCTCTCGCCTTGCGCGCCTAGGCGCTGGGGCGTGAGGCGCGCCTAGGCGTGCCTCATGAAACTGAGGTTTTCTACTTAAATCTTGCAGCCCAATCGCGCTTGCCTCTCCTCCCGACTGCATCCAGCCGCGCTTGCCTCTCCTCTCCAGCTCGCTGCTCGCTCCTTACTCCTCCCGACTATAGCATCTACCGTGCTTGCCTCTCCTCCCAACTCGCTGCTCGCTGGCCCTCGCTGCTCGCTCGCCCTCCCTGCTCGCTCGCCCTCGCCCGATCTTCCATTCTTCCTCTTCCTCTCTAGCCCTAGCCGCGCGGCTGCGCCTGCCTCCTCTCTTCCTCTTCTCTCCAGCTCGCCCTCGCCCGATCTTCTTCTTCCTCTCCTCTCCAGCTGCGACCCCCTCCTCTCTTTCTCTCCAGCCCCAGCCCGATCCTCCTCTTCCTCTCTGCCGCGCCTGCCTCCTCTCTTCCTCTCCTCTCCAGCTCGCTGCTTGCTCGATCTTCCTCTCCAGTCTCCAGCCGCACCCTTTCTTCTATTCTCCTCTACTGAGTCTGCCCACTCCACGGTCTTCTCCTCTCTTCCTCGCCTCTTCTCATCTGCTCTTGAGCTCTTCAAGTTGAAGCTGCTAAGGCCCTAAAGCTGCCGCCGCTGCTGCCCACATCTTCTCCTATATTCATAATTTCAGATTGTAAGTTCTTTAGTTGTATTTTATTTGTTTATTTCTTGCATTTTTGCTTAATTTATTTTGCTGGCAGCTGGTTGCTGAAATTTGCTTTTAAGTCTTTATAATTTATTTCTATAATTAGGAGAATTTTGATGAAATTGGAACTGTGTTGCAACAGCCCAATAAATGTCGTCAACCACTTCCAAAACGGACCCGGCATGGAATTATTTTGAAGCTGATCCTAATGATAGAAATACCACCACATGTAAATTTTGTCGTAAAGTAACAAAAGGTGGTATATTTCGGGCGAAACAACATCTTGTGGGCGGTTTTAGGAATACTAAAGCTTGTCCAAAATGTCCTCCATCAGTAAAAGAAGAGATTGGAGAGTACATGCAAAAGAAGAAAAATAACAGGGATGAGCTAAATATAGCATCGTTAGATGATGATATTCAATTTGGTGAAGGGTATGATGATGATGATGATGAGCCGCTGCCTCAAAGTAGAAAAAGACCCAATGTATCTACCGGAAGTGGAAGCGGTACTGGTAGTATTGGTAGTGTTAAAGGGCCAACACAAAAGGGTCCACTTGATGTTTTTTTTAAAGACCCAGAAGTTAATGTGTTGAAAAGCAAGGGCAAAGGAAAGCAAACAAGGTTGGGTGAGCATGATTTTGCAAAAAAAGAGTTAAGAGCTCGAGTTTGTAGAAGCTTTGCACGATGGATGTATGATGCAGGCATTCCATTCAATGCAGTGACATATGACAGTTTTAAAGTATTTATAGAAGCAGTTGGTCAGTATGGTCCGGGTGTGAAGCCGCCTAGTTACCATGAAGTCAGGGTTCCTCTTCTCAAACAAGAGGTGGAAGCCACTCGTGAAATGATGAAAGATCATGAAGAGGCGTGGGCCAAATATGGATGTTCCATTTTGTCAGATGGCTGGAAAGACAAGAGGGAAAGGACATTGATTAACTTTTTAGTCAATTCTCCTAAAGGAAGTATGTTCTTGGAGTCTGTTGATGGTTCTAGCTATTCAAAGACTGGGGAAAAGATGTTTCAATTATTAAGTAAATGTGTGGAAAAGATTGGAGTAAGAAATGTGGTGCAAGTGGTCACCGATAGTGCTTCAAACAATGTTTTAGCAGGTATGAAATTTATTTTTGTAATTTGTATTATGTTTATAAATAGAACAATTTGAATATTCATTAGATATTTATTATTTACTAATATCTTGTTAATTTCACTCTAAATAATAACAGGAAGATTTTTGGAGGCAAAATATCCTACGTTGTTTTGGACACCATGTGCAGCGCACTGTTTGGATTTAATGTTGGAAGATGTTTTCAAGTTGCCTAATATGAAGAAGACATTTGAGAGAGCTGTTATGGTGAATAGCTATATCTATACTCGTTCGGGTCTAGTAAACATGCTTAGAAGGTTTTCTGACAAGAAAGAGTTGTTGAGGCCTGCAAAAACACGGTTTGCAACTGCCTTTATCACTTTGGGTAGGATGCATAGTCTGAAAAGCAACCTTAGAAGGATGTTTACCTTCGAGGAGTGGATGACAAGCAAGTGGGTAAAAGAAGCGGGGGCTAAAAAGGTTGTAGAAGTGATTTTGATGCCTTCATTTTGGAACAATGTTGTATTTGCTTTAAAGGTGGCTGGTCCATTGGTGCGTGTATTGCGCTTAGCGGATGGTGAGAAGAAACCTGCTATGGGATACATATATGAGGCCATGGATAGGGCCAAAGAAGCGATTGCTAACTCTTTTAATGGGGATGAAAAGAAGTATGCACCCATTTTTCAGATTATTGATAATCGATGGGATGTTCAGCTTCATCGCCCCTTGCACGCAGCTGGTTGGTACTTGAACCCAGAATATTTCTACAAGGCTGAACATATAGATCCAGAGATCATGAATGGCTTATATGAATGCATTAGAAAGTTAAATCCAGATATAAAGGTTCAAGACCAAATTGATGCTGAGCTTTCGATGTATAACAATGCAGATGGGTTCTTTGGAAACTATATGGCTATTAGAAAGAGAGCTAAGAAATCACCAGGTACATATATATATATTACATTATATATATAATCATTCTAGATAATAGATAATAACTAACCCATGAATTTTATTGGACAGCTGAATGGTGGGCTTCATATGGAATGTCAACACCCACGTTGCAAAAATTTGCAATTAAAATTCTTAGCTTGACTTGTAGTTCATCTGGGTGTGAACGTAATTGGAGTGTGTTTGAAAATGTAAGTGCATTGTACATATACACTTACAATTTTTATTAGTAGTTGGTTTATTTCATGTAACTTATTCTTAGTATGTTTTTGCATAAATTGTTGCAGCTTCATGCTAAACGGAGAAACAGGCTTGATCAACTTCGTTTAAACGACTTGGTGTTTGTGAAATACAATAGAGCATTGAGGCGTCGATATCAAATGCGTGATACCATTGACCCTATCATATTGACTGACATTGATGAAAGCAATGAATGGTTGACTGGAAAACTTGATGAGGAGAATGATAAAGATGATGAAACTGTTTTTCCAGATGACATTGGGGATGGGTTGACATGGAGTAATGTTGCTGCGGCTGCAGGAGTTGGAGAGCCTAGTTATCAATTTAGAACTAAACAAACTCGATCACAATTGGGATCAACTTCGGCTTCGACTTCAAAGCGGCGAGTAACTCAAGAGATTGAAGAGGAGGAAAGTGAGGCAGGGACCGAAGATGATGAAGACTTGGAAGAGGGAGAAGAATTGAGAGATGAAGAAGAAGATGAAGGGGTGATTGAAGGGGATGATGAAGATATTGACCTTGATGTTGATGATCTCCTTGATGATGATTGATTAAAAAACTTTTTTATATTGATTGTGGACTTGTAATGTTTATGTGTTTGTTTAGAACTTTGCATTATAATTGGTACTTGGTAAAGTTTAAGACTTTAAGTTTGAACTTTGATGATATTTCTAGTTTAGAATTTGCATGATGAATGAATTAACTTTGATGTTGTTAGTTTATAGAATTTGAAGATAATGAATCATGAATGATATGAATGTGTTATTATTGATAATTTGATAGTTGTTTATGATTTTACAAGATTTTGAGTTTTTTTCCTAAAAGGTGCGCCTCGCTTCACAAAGGCGCGCCTCGCGCCTCAGGCTCCAGGACCTTTTGCGCCTCGCGCCTTTCAGTACTATGCTCTCTACATTCTGTTCTTGACCTTAATTCAATCGGATCCTTCCGATTGCCAATTTCAGCCCGTTATGAACCCTAGGTTCATGACACCTTGCTTTTTCAAAAAGGCTGTTTCCACAACTCAAACCTAAGACCTTCAAATCATGAAAGAGAAAGCTTGCCATTGCTACCAAGGGCCCTCAAACAAGGAGTAACAATATATGAACCAGGAGATATTACAAACAGAGGGGGATAGACATAACACCCCGCGAGTATCATAAATGACACAAGTAAGATTTTTCACATCTATAACGTCTAGAATGTGCACATATAAAACACGTAGTTGCAATACTATTACATTTATGCACAAACAAACATATTTGCGCTCTGTAGGACCAAGCATACCAGTCCTTGTCATTGGAAAACTACAAGTTAGGGGCAATAAATAAGAACAATGGGCAAGGAGCGTATAGTAGAGCAAAAAATAGAAAACAACTGCTAGTACTACAAACTTTCAATGACATAATAACAGAAAACATAAATCAAATGACAGGGTATATCTAATAAACAAGAAGCATCTACAAGCCAAAAATGTGGCAAAACAGCTAACCTGCACAAATCTAAAAACCACCTAGACAAGGTGAGTCCAGTAAGTGAGACTTTACTGCCAATTATACCTATATAATGCTTGAGATACAAATGTATGTGCAATAAGGGGGGGGGAGGGGGGGGGGGGGGGGGGGGGGGAGTAACAAATAGATCTAGTGAATAAACCTAGCATATAAAAATACAATAGCAGAAATTATAAACAAGAGTTAGTAGATGTCTATTTTAGGGCATATTTGGCCGTGTGAAATTTTGGTTGATGTGATAATCGCTTTGGCAAAAATTGATTATAAAAGAAACTCCAATTTCCTGCTTCTCTTCCATGGTAGCAAAAAATACATTTTACAAGAAACTCCAATTTCCTGCTTGTCTTTCACAGTGGAAAAATACTTGTTTATGCTAACCAAACACCATTAAGAACATATATAAATACATTTACTTTCTTTAAAAAAAAAATTAACTTGCCCCGCAGCACAGCCAAACATGTACCTGAACAATTTTAAACATCAAAAACCTACTTGCAATTCAACTCAATATGACTCTAACTCCTCACAACTAGCTAGAGGGGTGTCTCCAATGTACAATGTTGCCCACTTTGTGAGGGGTCAAGAGAAGATTGTTTTGTATACAACCTTACCCTCATTCTGCAAAAACGCTATTTACACAACTTGACCCCATGACCTTCTAGTCACAATAGAACAACTTTACTATTGCTACCAAAACTCACCCTCAACAAGTAGCAAAAGTTAACCAACAAAAATACACAAGCAAACCTTTAACCCTCAGGTTGCCAAGAAAAAGAAAATATGAAATGGTATCAACTAAGTTCCCTAATTCTTTGTCTAAGACAAGGTAATTTGATCCTGACTGACAATAAGAGTCCCTTCGAACCACCATCCACATCAATTCAAGAAGAATGATTTAGAAATTGGCCTCAAAATCAGTGTCAAAAGATATCCAGAAAAATTGACAACTTACTATTTTTCTTAGGGATAGCAAAACAGGAAGTAAATGCTTCAAAACCACTACTATTTTCCAAACCTAAACTTAATAATTCAATAATCAACATATGATCATTAATTTAACTTAATAAAATAATTACATTATCTTTTAGCTTCATCCATTCATCATCACCATTGCAAGCCTTAATCCACTAGATAGGATCAGCTACATGAATTCCACCTCTCAAATCACATTTATTCAGTCATTTCTTTTGTAGAGCCATTGTATCCAATGTCATGTTTAAATGTTTCCCATTAATTTCCCCCCCTGCATCTTTTGCTACAAACTCCTTCCATTTTATCCACTGACTTCACAAGTGCATCTATAAATCGTTTTCTCACATGCCCATCTTAAATGAATCTCATGCATCTTATCTTTAATTGGTGGAATGCAACTCCAACCTTATTATAGATAATCTTGTTTTTTTATTATGTCTTTTTTTTTCTGTATGATCACATATCCATCATGACATCCTTGTCTTGATCATGCTCATATTTTGCATATATTATACTTAGCTATCAAATATTCTGAGCCATTCTATCTTAAAGTCATACAACAATCTATTCATAATAAAAAGTTTTAATCCTGAGAAGTAGTATTATTTGTGATTTGTATAATATATGCATCTTGTATATAACACTAAGAAGCCTACACCCTAAGTTGATGATTGCTTGAAATCAGTTGATAGCTGTAGTTGTTAAGAGCACTGAAATGCATGCATATACATATAACTTGAGCCACTGAAAATTCAAAAGAATACCTGGGTATCATGTTCAACACAATGAGCATTTGTCAAAAGCTTCCCGTCTCCAATCATAAAAGCACTGCATTGAAAAGAAAAAAGACTCAAGAAAAAATAAAACCGTATGGAAAATATCTCCCAACTTCCAAAGGCTGCATTTGTCAAAGATAACAGGCATAAGAAGAAGAACCCAAATTGCATCTTCAACCAACTTCAGCTTTCAGATTTGCAAGAAAGTCATTTTTCTCTTGAAGGAATGGCTAGAAAATGAAAGAATTTAAAACATGCCTTCCAGTACTCGTATATTGCCTTTGTTTTTGCCAAGGGAGGGAATAATCAGGAGCAGTGTGGGTACAATAAACCTAGACAAAAATCAAATCAACAGAAGTGTTAAACCGATCAATTTCATCAATCCCTAAGAAAGAATGCAATTTTGCACATAAAAGGATATGTTCAAACTTGGGAAACATAAAGGGAGGGAAAAAGTTGATGTCAAAGGCCACAAAGGGAGTTGATCAGCATCCTTGCAGCCTTGAAATATATTATTCTACCATTTATGTTTCTCCATTTGGTCATACATCCACGTCATATTTTAATGAATTAAAATGGTAAATCCTGAGAGCCAATCAGTATAAGTTTTCTGCCCATATATGGGACAACATTTTCTTCAGTCTCCCTTTAATAAATTATGGAGCTTTAAGGTCCAGTATTAACCAAGGCTTAGTGTAGAATATTAGTAAAACCATATAAGCTTCTGCTTATCCATCCATGTAATACAATCAATAACTTCTGAAGTATAGAGATCATTATGAACAGCTCCTGGGAACAACTAGGAAGTAGTATAAACATTAAGGCCATGGAAACAATCCCTTGCACAAATTGATTTAATGATCTAAGTCATTTGCATGGGATTAACAATAAGTGTATGAGGCAGCACTCAACAACACATCAAAACCCTTTCCCTATTAACATGTAGGTATATGCATATGCAAGACTTGCAAGAAAAAGCTCAGAAAGAGTTTGGAAAGAAAAGTCCTGGGTAAATGCATACATAAAAGGCCTATCGCTTCTTTGCTGAGTTCAACAAACAACAAAAAAATAGAGTCCTAGAAACATACACAAAAATAAAGGACCTTACCTTCACTACAGCATTAAGAAAAGCTCCATCATGAAGCTTACCTGATTCAACCTGAGAAGAAAATACTACCGCCTTAATAGAGTCCCATATGCTATGCTGATAAAACAGTCAGCCAGCAGGAATAAAACAGTAAACCAGCAGATATCAGATGGAAAAATCTTCTATAAATTTTAGGAAACATAATGAAGCAGATCAGTAATCCTCATATTACTTTAAACACATTTAAAGAGCAAGTTAAATAAGTTACAAGTTCAGTAGTTGTAGAAAAAAAGAAACATTCCTATTCTAGAAAAGACCTCCAATTGAAAATAATTATAATTCTCCTCCTAAAAGAACAGCTTGATATTTGTGCACAGCAACAATTCAGTGTTCAACCTAAAAAATTGAGAATTACATCTTTTACTTGTGATGACTGTATGAGAAATGAAGTATCCATTGTCTAAAGTCAAAAAAACATGTTTTGATAATTCTGTTGGTGCTTTTATCTTCTAAATTCCACCAAAAAAAAAAAAATGCAGCAAAAGTAAACAGGTCATCACTTGCATAAATGTATTCCATGAGCATATATTACTGGGTTTCTCTTATACATTACACCATATCGCCTGACCAAAGAAATAAAGGACATACCATCTTGTGAATCAAAATTAAATTGGACAGCAGATTGTCCATTTGTCCAACCAGATTTTTCAGAAAAGCTTGCATATTTTCTACCATAGAATGCAAATCAGGTTCAATTACAATCTTAAATTCAAATCATATTTGACTCCAACTTATTCACCGATTGCTGCCAACTATTCTTGACATGCATGGAGGCATAAAGATATAGAAGATTAAACAGATTCCTAACAAGGAAACTATCCACCAATACCCACCTCAAAATAAATAAAAGGTGCATTCCCAGTGCATAAGGCTCTCCACTTTATGAGGCTTGGGAAGAGTCGTTTCTGTATGCAGCCTTACACTTGTTTTGCAAATAGGCTATTTCCACAACTCAAACCATGACCTTCTATATGAGAAGGAGCAACCAGACCATTGCCACCAATGCTTTCCTCCCACCCAAGAATAAATAAACAAAGAAAAAACAATAATGTAATGTGAAGCCTTCGTACCTGGCGGTCTTTTATGTCTAACAGGGGCCCTTTTGTATCTTTTCTCTGCACACCAAATGATTTAAACGCTGTTGATTGAGATTGCCCCGTACTACTTCTACTAATATTGCCATCAGCATTTTGGCAGGGCCTTTCATCTTTTGATCTGCCTGGAAATTTCTTCTGTGAAATAGATTCTGCCTAGCGTAACAAATCAACAACATATTGGATCAGTTGTGCACAATTCGTACTGACCAAAATTAACCCTAGACAATGCGATCAAATAGGTTTAGTAAGCAGAAAATTTTAGAACTGTAGAATATAAACACGTGAGGAGACCCTCAATCTATCGAAAATGCAACCCAGTTATATGATAATAAGGGGAAAAAATTAAATGCGGACAAATTACATAATTGAATTCCGGAGAACAATGAATGACAACAAATGGTCGATTTCTTCTTAACGCATACTTCATTATGACCTTATGTCCCGAATTTGCAATACGGAAGTACCAACTAATTTAAAAATGAAACCCCTATGTAAAAACGCAGAGTAGAGGCAACATAAAAAATATTTCCAACACTGTGGGAGGAAATCACAACACAAACAAGGTCATACCGCGCTCAACGACCAACGAACTTGAGTAGTAAAGCACGTTATACATAATACATGTATAATGTCTATATTCAACGTCCGCAATACGAGTGATCAATACATGCATATTAGTCATAGAACAGAGCTAGGGTTTACCTCAGCGGCGGATTTACGAGGAGAGAAAGGAGGAAGAGGCGGTTTTTTAAAGCTTCTTTTCTTTTGATTGGCGGCTTTGGGAATGAGAAGGCAAGTGGAGGTGCGAGACCGGGCGAAGAGACGTGGTGAAGATAAAGAATATCGCGAGGTGCCGGTGGAGCCAAGGACCGAGAACCAGCAGGCGACGGCGGCGGTCGCCATTCCGATCGAAGCAACGGCGGAGAGAAGCTGAACTGGAGACACCGCCCTGCGACCTTCGAGTAGGTCACTTCACTCGCGCGATAGTTTCCTTTTTCTTATCCTTCAAGGTCCAACAAACTCATCCAGTAGGACAGTGGAAAGGGGATTATCTAATATTATACATCGTCTTTTTTATGAGTTTAATGTAAATTTTTAAAAAATTATCCATTATTTTCGATTTTTTATTGTTTAATTAAATTATTAATATCAAATTTAAAACTAGTAATTGTAATGTTTTAATTATTGTACGTTTATTAATATTTTTTTTACCCATAATATGAATTTAATATTAAATATATATTTAAAAATTCAACATTATTTTCAATTTTTACTTTTATTTTTTACAATTCACAACAAAATTAAATAATATTTTTTATTTTTTATTTTTTAATAAAAAATAAAATTTATTGACTATAATAACAATATTATGAAATTATATATCAAATAAAAATTTAAAAAGTTTTTAACTATAAATTAAAATTCAATAACCTTTCTATATAAATTTAGATAACTATTTATACTATTTAACACTAAATGTGCCGTTAAAATAATTATTATTTTGATTTACTCTTTTTTATTTGACCGACTGTTGCCAAGAGTTAGTTGGATTGATGACATGACTTGATTGGTTTTTACACTTTATCTAATAGCATCTCCAATGTATAACACCAAATTTGACATCATTATGGTATCAAAAGTGAATTTATACTAAATTTTTCAACGTCAAATTTTTTGTTTGACACCAAATTAGTGCAAAAAAAATCTTCAAATAATATTTTATAAATTATTATTTAACTAATTTTTTTAATATAAAATGTTATTATTAAAAATAATTAGTCACGTCTTATTAACAAACTAATAATTACTCTTGTAATTTTTTAATTTTTTTTACAAAATGTTATTCTAAATATGTGATTCTAATTAATTTTTCAACTAATTTTTTAATTAATTTTTTCACCTAATTTTTATCAAACTAATTATTTATCCATCTCAATTTTTTTCAACTAATATTTTTAATCAAACTAACTATTTATCCCATTAATTTTTTTCGCGTAATGTTTTAACTAATTTTTTTACTTTCTTTTATCCACATTTTTTTTTTCACTTATTTCACAACTAACTTTACTACCTAACACTACCTAACTTTTACCCACAACCTACCTTTCATTCAATTTTTTTTTTGGCTTAATACATTTTTTAGTCCCTAAACTAATCAAAAAAAATAACTTTAAGAATATCAACTAAATTGTGCTCGCTATTCATCCCTGAATAAAATAATTTTATACACTTTTAGTCCCTGGCTTAACAGACGTTAATTTTGTCACGTCACTGACACATCACTCCTCAACACTATCATATCACCACAGCTTAATGCATTTTTTAGTTTCTGGACTAATAAAAAAAATGATTTTAAGGATATCAACTAAATTGTGCTCACTATTCATCCCTAGACAAAATAATTTTATACACTTTTAGTCCCTATCTTAACGGACGTTAACTAAGATGTTCATTTTGCCTCGTCACACTGCCATGTCACTAACACGTCACTCATAATATCCACGTCTACTATCTATATTTTTATAAAAAAAAATAACGTCTACACACACCCGGCTATGGTTGCCAGTGGCAATGGGGAGCCATTTTTCCCCCCTTCTCCATTTCTCCTCATTTTTGGACCTTTCTTACCTTTGCACCCGTCGTCAATTCAGCCATTGTCGGTCGCCTCGAAACAGCGGGGGCTTGGGGACCCTACACCTAGTGGTCGGGGAATGGCTGGAGGTCGGGGACCAAGGTTGTAGGGTTCCCCGACCCCCAACAGCAATGGCGGTCAGCCGCCTGACCGCTAGGCTCCCTGTCCCAACCACAATTGGGTCAAGGAATCCAGTCTCCGCATGGCCGTGGTCTGGAAGCCCAACTGTGGAGACGTTTTCTTTTTTATATAAAAATATGGACAATAGGCGCGGATATTATGAGTGACGTGGTAGTGACGTGGCAACGTTACGAGGCAAAGTTAACATCGGTTAAACCAGGGACTAAAAGTGTATAAAATTATTTTGTCCAATGATGAATAGTGAACACAATTTAGTTGATATCCTTAAAATCATTTTTTTTATTAGTCTAGAGACTAAAAAATACATTAAGCTCTGGTGGCGTGGCAGTGCTGAGGAGTGACATGGCAGCGTGACGTGGCAAAGTTAGCATCCATTAAGCCAGGGACTAAAAGTGTATAAAATTATTTTGTCCATGGATGAATAGTAAGCACAATTTAGTTGATATCCTTAAACCCATTTTTTTTATTAGTCCAAGAACTAAAAAATGTATTAAGCCTTTTTTTTTTTTATAAAGGACAACACACTACCATCTATTTCATTATCAACCTTTCACAAAAGTGGAAAAAAAAATCATTTAACATTTATTTTTAAAATGAGTTTCAAAATCGATCCATCTTATATGTCATCTTCATCCTCAAATCCTGAAGATGAACTTGATCTTAGTGCAATAATGGATACACAAAGTTAAGGATTCAATGCACAACAAATAGCATTAATGAATGTGTATGCTAATAACAACCTCATCATGGTTTATCTCAATCAATAAGACAACCAAGCAATTTATGGAGGATCATTTCCTAGTCATAAAGTGATCTATTGTGGGCGAGCAGATGATGAACATAATATTTAGGTTGACTATTTTTCGGACAACCGATGATACACTGAATCAATGTTTCACAGACGATTTTGAATGGACTAAAGTTTATTCCTTCGTATTGTCAACGTCGTCGAAAGTCATGATAACTACTTCGTACAATGGTGAGATGGATTTAGCAGACTCGGATTGTCTAGTTTGCAAAAAAATAATAGTTGTGTTCCAAATGCTGAACGTAAAATCACCTAACGCTAATAATGTTGCAAGGTTGTTCCAAATAAGTGATAAATGTGATTTTCCATTAATGATATGGAGTCTATACTGTATGCATTGGACTTAGGAAAATTGTCCAATTGCTCAAGCATACAGTACAATGGATGCAGTAGATCTCCAACTATTATTGTTGAGGCTATAATTGATTATGATACTTGGATATAATATGCATATTTTGGTTTGCCCAATTCCAACAATGGCATTAATGTGTTGAAGACATCTCATTTATTCACAAACCTTGCTGAAGGTATAGCTCATCTAACTTATTATGTCATTCAAGAAAAATAGCACAACATGGGTTATTACTTAGTTGATGGTATAAACCTTAAATGGTTTAGTCTTGTACAAACTATTCATAATCCCTGAGATCCCAACAAAAATTTATTTGCGATGAAACAAAAAGCAATCAGAAATGATGTAAAATGCACATTTGGACTTATTTAGTCACAGTACGCAATAGTCGAGGGACCAACACGTTATTGGAATAAACATGTACTGCATGACATAATATATGTGTGCATCACAATGTATAATATGATCATTGAGGATGAATGTGATGTGCTTGCAAACATCTCAAATTGGATGGAAGCATCAGCCTCTAAAGTAGATAGGTGGTAGATGAAATGACCCGATTTCAACAATTTTTTACTTAGTATAGGCAAATCAAAGATAAGGAAACTCAAATTGCACTCCGTAATGCATTAATTAAACATTTGTGGGAGTTACATGATAACAAATAATGATCATAAAATTAGACGGTGAAAAAGTTTAATAATATTAGTGAATAATTATTATTCACCCATTATCTATGATATAACGTTAAGGATATCTTATTCACTTTTCTTTATTTAATTTACTTTTTATTAATAAAATATGTTTATTTTATCAAACAATAAGATGATGGTTTCATCATAATTATTAACCTGACACTATCATATCTCTGTAAACTGCATCCAAAGTATGATACAAAAAGTTAACAAAATTCTATTTCAACCATTGGATAAAAAGTGCTTTAATTTTAACTGTTAAATTATATTCATACATCTGCCACACTTTATTCAAGGTATGACAAAAAAAGTTATCAAAAATTCATTTTAACTGTTGGATGAAAAGTGTTTTAATCTTAACCGTTAAAATTGTATTCATATCACTGCCACACTATATTGAATGTATGGCACAAAAAACTATCAAAATCTTATCTCAACCATTCAATGGTATTCATATCTTTGTCACACTCTATCCAATGTATGACACAAAAATTTACCAAAATCTTATTTCAACTATTGAATGAAAAGTGATTTAATCTCAACCATTAAATAGTATTCATATTTCTACCACATTCTATCAAAAGCATGATACAAAAATCTACCAAAATCTCATCTCAACCATTGGTATCTTGATCTCTTTCAAAACTAATTTATAAATAATAGCTCATTCTTTATCAAAATGTCTCAAAACATCCCTCACTTTCATTTTTTGCCACTAAATATATATTTCTACAAAAATGTCTTCAAGTAAGAATTTAGGTGATAAGTCCCACGATATTCTACAAAGTGCTTTATATTTGAATAAAGAAGACCAACTCTTATGTCATGTATATCTTTTTGTTTCTTAAGATCCAATTATAGGTACAAATCAATATAGTCTTCAATTTGGGTCTTGTATAGAGATTAAATATCATAAGGCATTACTAGTGCATATTACTTAGGTTCGACCTAAAAAGATCTTCAACATCGCGAATGCAAGTAATCAATGGACCAATTAGCAAGTTAAGAGGATGTATTCGACAAATTGCAAATTTGAATCCAAATGGCACTTCAGAAACAATATATTGTAAGTATTTTCTAAATTTGAGTTATAAATATTTTGTGGAATTCATTTTACTCTTATTTCAATATAATTTCTGACAACTTAAATTTTTGGTTGCATTGTGCAATTAAATCAAGCTAAAGCCCTACTAGCACAAGATCCAAATTATAGCAAATGATTTAAATTTGACCACGTGTGGTCCATTCTCAAAGATACTGAGAAATACTCTAATATGCTTAGCACACAAACTTTAGGCTATCAAAAAAGAAATGAAGGCAAAGAAGCGTCACAATCATATTCCACAGCATCATAGTCTAAATGAGCATCGTCATTTTGTTTTAATTTAAATGCAGACTTTGAAAGTTAAGAGTAAATTAATTATATTAATGACAATAATAATTCAATTGTGCGACCTATTGGGAGGAAGAAAAAAATAAAAAAGAAACAAGGTGATGAGATGATACAAATTTTTAAATCCATGAAAGAAGAAAATCAACAAGTTACAGGTATATTTAAAGAAAGCTAGACACGTATGTAATAAACTCAATATCTAATGCAAATGAATTGTGAAATTTAATTGTTACGAGTTCAAAATGAGGTAAAAAAAATAAAATTGGAAGAATGACGTGAATAGAATTTTTTTTTTTACAAAGTGATGTGGATTTCATAGAAGATCCAATACTACATGATGCTCTTCGAAGTGAATAAATGAGAATTTATGAAAAAATAGTCCATGAGTAACAATTTTAATGAGGAAGTGGATCATCAAATTTGTTTGGCCAGTATTTTGGTAGTTACAGAGGAAGTGGAAATAATCTTTTAAAATTTTAAATGGTAATTTAGAATTAAGTATATCAACTATTTTATTTTTTTGTCATGTTGTTGTTATTTTTTTTATTTCATCATGTATTTTTAATTTAAATTAATGGGAATGTTATTACTTTATATTATATTATTGAGTTTTTATATTAAGAATATTATCTTTCTATCAGATAATTATTGAAATAATATTTTTTAATATACATAAACAAAATTAGTTGATTTTATATTATCATGGTATTTATAATGTATATTAAAAATTTTAAAATATATTAAATATTATACTTATTTTATAAATCCTAATAAAATATTTCTATATATATTATTTATAATAATTTAATTTGTATTTTTAATTATTAATTAAAATATATAAATATAATAAAATATATAAAGAGGAAAATTTATTTTAGAATTATATCGAAATGGACGAAATAAGAAATAAAATAAAAAACAAATTTAGTGTTTATAAAGAGTGTAACACCAAATTTAATATTATATTATTCACGTAATGCTAAATTTAGTATTTAAAAAATTCGTACCAAACATTAAATATATTTCTTTCGGAGTTATTTTACACGGCCAGATAAGTTGACAGACAGGCTTGCAGAAAAAGAGATAAAAGAATAAAATACCTCCACCCACCTTGCATTAAAAAAATGTAATACAATGTGAATAATAATATTTTAATTTTTTAATCCTTATTCCCTAGATCCTGTCAATTTGTCTGATTTTCAATAATTTTTTCTTTCATCATACTCAAAATGCGATATGGGTCGGAAAAATCCAAAGCCGCCATTCCTTCGTCTGAAAGAATTGACCCGAAAACCCTAGCTAGTTTTGCCGCGTTCAGTCGATTTTATTCTGCGAATCGAAAAGCTAAATTGGGGAGGGATCGAGGGGGTAGGGTTCCAAGGACTAGGAATCTATGGCGTCCTCGTCGTTCATTGCCCCATTTACGATAATAACCCCAAACTGTAACTCCGCATGTTGTTCAAAATTGCCCATTAGATCCGGAATTAGGTTTCGGGTGTCTTCTAGAGGTTATCTTCAATGCGCATCAACGGGGAGATCCGACTTTCGTTCATATTCTTCACCAAGCCATGAAGAAGAAGAAGAAGAGCCCCAGGAAGGCCAAGTTCAAGAACTTAGGGTTCCAGAACACTGGTTGGACCCTTCCAAAGCCTTAGAGGTAATCGTCCATAAAGTAACATTAACTTTAAACCCCCGGTCTTATCAAGGTTAATTGCATTGCTTTATGTGGTAAATTAATGAAATTAGTTAAGATTCAGTTGGTGTTCGTTAAATGTTAATGTGGTTGTTATTGCAATTTTACACATAGGTGATATTCTTGCTACAATTTCATTTCTTATTTTGTAAGGGGCTGGTTTTTGATGGGTGATTATTTCTTAATGAACACAACTTTCAATACCATGATCATGATAAATTTTTATACAGGCCTTAGATAAAACTCTAAGCTGTAAGACATGGTAGACAACTGCCCTTTGATTTCTCTTTTTCTCTGCAGTCTCATTTAAAAATGCATTTCAAGAACTAATTCATAAAAATGCCTGACTGATTGTCCTATGAATTACTTATCCTGGGAACTTCAGAGTATTTTCTTCATCCATATAAGGTGTTTGATTAATGATTATACTCTCTCTGTGTTTCTATGCTCCCCTTGTTGCTTAGGTGTGAATCAAACAGTTTTTACAGAACTGCATGACTGCAGGAATCGGAGTGGCTAAGGTTAAATCTCCACAAATGGTTGGATGACGAGTACTGCCCAGAGGCCACTAATGTGGAGATCAGCAGTGTCGCTGCTCGCTCATATTACAAATCTTTGGTGGAGAAACAAACTGACCTGGGTGAGATTCTGTTAAAGATGGCTAAAGAATTGCAATCTGTCTCCTATCGGGATAGCTTTCATGGAGCATTCTCATCAGCAAATGCAGCAATCGATCTAATAATACAACGGCTAGCTAAGGACTAGTGGTTTGACCACCCATAAGTCCTGAAAATTTTACTTGTAGTTGGAGTTTATTTGTAAGTTGCTCTCTTAAACACATTACTACATGAAAATCAAGCATTGTTGCTATTCCAGTGTCCATCTACTTATTTAATATTAGGAGTCTTGTCCTTGCCTAATTGGGAATACTACATGAGGATTTTGAGTTGATTGCTGGAATAGGTTTACTCGGAACATAGTATGGAAGTGAATTTGCTCAACACTACTACATTATCTGCTTTTTTCTTCCTTTTATTTTTATGCTAACCACAAAGTGATGGACATTGTGCACAGCTTCTTATAGACACCATTTCTTTTGAAAAAAAACATGCACACACGCACAATATGAAATGAGAAATTTGGTTAATATCATCTGCTAGAGAACATTGGAAAACTTATCAGACAAAGGAAAATGTCAAGTGAAAGTCGTTGGCAGACTGGTGGTATTCAGAATCACAATGGAATAGAAAAGTTTGTCCTTTAATTAGAACTTTACTATGTTGTATTTGCCTGTCTTAACAGTTATATGATTTCAGATTTTCAGAGTTGGAGCCTTAGAATTGATGAGAGTGTGTCCAAGAGAAGTCCTTTTTAGACATAATGGTTTCAGGGAACGCAGGGGGTTTGTGCCTGGTGATGATCTTCTGAGTTGGAACTTGGAACCATAGAATCAATCACAAAAGTGTATGGAGAATTCTCTATTTACATTACGTTGAATGTGATAACAAGTCCAGGCATGCAGCATAGTGAACATTCTTCTTCTGTATCATAAAGAAGGAATACATTTTAGAACATATAGAACAGATATTGAGGCTTCTGCAATTACAATTGAATTACATCAATGATCTGCATTCAAAATTTATCTTTATCTTATACAAAGGTGTTTTGATGTAGGTTATATGTGGATGACATTGTAGATGAACCAAAAAAAAAAAAAAAAACACAGGAATTCTAAACTTGAGATATAAAGGAACGTTTTGAAATTTAGAGACTTTAAGTTTAGCATATTAAAAACCGAATATAGAGAATGTAAGTTTAGTAGATATACATGTTGATGTTGTACCGATCACTTTTAAATAAAAATGGTCGCTTTTGGGGATACCCACATCTCAGAAAGAGGTGTCATGTCTTAATGATTCACTCACAACATGAATAATCGATTAAACGGATTAAGATATCTCTAGTTATTAAGAATGTCACGTGTCTAATTTGATGGGCACCACCTCTTTTTCTATCTTTAACTAAAATCAGAATATTAGAGAGATGGAACACCCCATGTTATGTTAAGGTAGTAGCAAATCTCTTAATAAAAAAACTATACAATTGATGAGTATAAATGGAAGCGAACCTTTTGTATGTGGACACAATGTTATTTTGATATTATTGAAAGGAAATAAAACCACTTACTTTTTAGTTAAACATTTATAATTGTTAAAATCTATCAAAATAATATTACTCAGATTTTTGTAAATAAAAGATCTTATAATGAGTTGAGAAATAGAATATTTATTTTTAAAAAAATATTTATCTATTTTGTTACACGAACAATAATCTCCACGTGATAAGCAAGCATATGGTTATGGTGGCCAGGCGCACTATTTTCTTCAAAAAACATTTACAGATCTCTCTCTCTATATGAATGGCTTGGAAGAGTGATTTGCTAGTGTGCTCGACGTTAAGAGTGTTAGAGCATGGAAGAAATGGCGACTCCAATCTTATGGAGAGTTATTTGTTTCAAGAGCAATTCAACCTCATATATGTCGGAGGAGGACGTTGAAGCAATACGGTCATTGTGTCTTTTAGGTTGATGTACTTGCTATTTCTTTCCCTCTCATATTGTCCTGTTGACCCCTATGCTTGCTTTGCAATTTGGTTGTGAAGTTTGATCTCTCACGCACACTTCATTCAATTTGTACATATATTTACATTTGTATTTGTTGTTACAAAAAATATAATAATTATAATTTTGTGAAGCGAAAAAGACTGCGATAAAAGACTTTGGTACCGTGGAGAATCGACCAACTATAGATTACTAAAAAAGAAGATATTTTTGAAAGAAATATGGCTTTATGAGAGAAGGGATTTTCCCGAAATGAATAAGGGACTTTTTGAAAAGGACGAGTCTTGTGTCATAGATCTCTCAAAAATCGAAATGAATAAGGGACTTTTTGAGAAGGACAAGCCTTATGTCATAGACCTCTTGAAAAGGATGAAAAAGGACTTCTGTAGGGAGTCTCAAACCTCTCTTAGAAAGGATGAAAAATGAGCTTTTGAAGAGAGTTTGGAACCTCTCTTAGAAAGGATAGAAAATTCCCTTGGAAGATTGATCAGGTAGCTTTAGAGAGAATTGTGAGTAACTAACAAAAGGTCAAAAGGTTCGCAAGGGATCTCTATTTGGGAAGATCTTTCAATGCTTAAGTTAGTTATTGAAAGAAAATATATTCTGAAAAGAAAACTAAAGCTTTGGAAAAAAAAGTTAGGGTGACAAATGATTATCCAAAAGTTCTTTTTTGAGTACTATAGTTTGGATTTTATAGGGTTCAAATTTCGAGAATCATCGGGGGACATGTGACGACGAGACACATATTGATTGGCATATTTTCTTTCAAACAATCAGGCATCCTTTCTAAAATGAGCTCTTTGCGAAAGACTTTTTTTTGGAAGGCGCCAAATCCTTTTGGGAAGGGCTTTGAAAACGTCTTCTTTAACTCTACCGGGCTGTTAATTTTCTTCGCAATTTTAGGGGTACAACATTATTATTAACTATTATTAACTATTGTACTTTTAGATGTATATGTGTGTGTATGTATATTAACAAATAACAAGAAACAGCTGAAAAGTTTGTGTTTCGTCTCATTGGAGCTTCAGTCGTATAAAAATTGTATCTTAGGGCCTTTCAATTTTGGTTAGTTTTACTCATCTGTATTATTTCAAATTTTTAATCTCAAGTTTACAAATAAAGAAGCTAAAACTCTATCACGTTATTGTAAATTTTATTTTCTTCCGTAAGTCATTACTTTCTAAGCCTCTATTTCGAACCAACTTTTTTCTAACTTATTAGCTCCAAACAAAGCCTAAATCACAATAATCTTCGCTAAACCTTGGAAGTATCCCTGTTAATGGCTGGGCCTTAATGGGTTTGGTCCAGTGGTCCTGGGCTTTCCCTAATACAGGCTTTTTTATGGACTGGACCTATTATAAAACGGGTGTTCTGCAACGTGCCCACTGTCTTCATTCGCCGTTTTCAAGCCACTTGACATTCTTAAAAGAAACCAGCCTTTATGTATTTAATTATTCCAGCTACACGTTCACGACAGCAGAGAACATGGCGATTGGGTGTTTGAGCGCATGGTTCTAAACTTTTTTTTTTTTTAATTACGTGCTATTACTCACGTCCCTAATCAAATTCGTCCCAGGATCATCACGAGAGAGATAAATCAGGAATGTGCTTGGTAGTTAGTTTTTTTTTTTTTAAAACTGTGTCCACTGATACTTACCAATGATCACTCTCATAAAGAAACTTTGCCTCTTCCAAGAATCAATCCTACCCTGATAAGTTAAACTGGGTCCGGGCTGCGAGTCATAAAGCACTGGCCCAACACGGCCCGCATTCTTGGGACAGACCTGATCTGGCATGTTTGCTACAGTACCTGATTGAGTCGAGCCAACCACTCGGGCTCATGGGCCGCCCAACCTATTTGCCAACTCTAATTTCAAGTTTCAATGGCCCGCTGGAGCATTTCCAATGGTATTGAGATTGACACCCACAATTGACATGATTTGGTGGCAATCCAGACAAATCAGCAACACAGATCTAGGCATATATTATAGATTAGACACTCATGGTTTTGCTGCTAAATATAGGGTTCCAAAAGAGGGAAATGTTTTTCCTTCCCAATGTTTCATTATGGAGAGTTCTTTTTGGGGCCCAAATTAAAAATCTTTCGTTGTTAACTTTCCATGTTACAAATGTTACTGGGCAGGTGGCTTTTGATGTTGGCATGGCTGAATTCATGAACAAGCGTTCAAGTAGCAAGATAGTTGTATCAAGCAATGTGAACTGTGGGAGACCTTCAGAAGAGAAACTTTGTCGCGTAATTGCGTCCATTTAATCCACAGGGGTTGATGTCATCAAACTTGTGGTGGATGTAGTTTACATTACAGATGTTTTCAGGTATTTGTTTTTATTAATAGGAACTTGGTGAAATCAAATTCAAGGCATTTAAATGCTGCTTCTCTTATTATGTTCTAACTGTCTAGTGCACCCAAGGTGCTGGTTTTCTTCATTCTTTTATCATTAATATAATGTTTGGCTAAGGTGTGATTGATGGACTTCCCCCAACCCTGTACTGAAAATTATATTTTCTTGTTTATAGTAAATGGTTTAATAAGGGCGAGTGTTGATAGTAATGGTAAAATTGTTTTTTTGTGATTAGAAGATCGTAAATTTAAATTATGAGAATAGTGTCTTTAAAGATGTCCATCACTCGATCCTTACAAAATAAAGAGTCTCGTAATATATCCCATCTTCTTTGCCAATTTTATTAATCATCAATCTCTTTGACATATAATAGTTTTAGAACTTAGCTTTTTTTGAGTGCCTACTGCAGGTACCACTAATTGCCACAGCAGTTGGTGATAGAGGCCTTCCAAGCCAACTATTGGGCCCAAAATTTGGTGCCCTTTTAGTGTTTGGATGTCTGGATGGCCCTCTGCTGCATAATCCTGCCTTCTGACTCACAGGATATATTGGTTTATTCTCTTCTCAAATTCGAGATACCCTTTCTTGTGAGGGAGTGCTTTTTTAAAGATTCTTTCATGATGCGCATTCAATAATGGAATCTTCCTGGGTTATGAGCAAGCCCTGTTTTGAACCCCTAGAGGGGGCTAGAGAGAGGTAAGTAGGTAAAATGATTTGTTTAGGCTGTGTCATTTTAGATGATATATATGCATATATATATTATTTTTGTTATGACAAGTGAAAATGCTTGAAATCATTATGTTCCTTTATCCTTTGGTGGCAATTGATTGATTTCATGTCCTAGCTAGTCTCATCTAGAGCCATTCTACCGAAGCTATATATGGCAATGCTTCCTCCTAAAGCACACATTTTGGTTGTTGTACATAGCATGCGGATTGGTTTCAATTTCATAGCCTACTATGTCTGGCTTAAGTTAACACTCATTTTCAAATTTATTCATTTTTTTTTTTTTTTCATTTTTTTGGTATACATCAGCTTCTTTTAGTAAGAAATATTCTGTATGCTGTCATAAATTTGTACAATTTTTCTGTCATGGTGAAGTAGTAAAGTAGTCCACATATTTGCTTAGAATGCTGGCACCAGCATTATGACTGCTAAATTTTGTCTTCAAAACCAAATTATCTAGCTTTAGTTTTCTGGTCGAGTTGGATTGGTTGTGTTGAACAGAACTTTTTAGTGCAAGATCGGCTTTCCTTCGATTGAACTTGTAGTGTTGGAATCCCACACAAGGAAGCTGCATGCGGTGAAATGCTGTGATGAAGTTGATCCTCTTGCTATGGTCTGGAAACATGCACTATATATAGCCTGAAGACATAATTTTATATTTTGTCTTGAGTGCCCAAACTCTCTTTGTTTTGCCCATTCCTGAGTATCTGACACTTACCATAAAATGTTTTACTTGCATTTATATTTTTTTTTAGATGTATTTTTTTTATTACAAGAAAATAGTCAATTCGAAACGGATTGAGTTGAGATTGTCAACTAATTGGAATGAGATCCATACATGCAAAGCTTAAAGTAACTATATATGCTTGTGTCTACCTGGGAGACAAAATATAATGTATCTGTATAACCTTGTCTCAGCCAACTTAAGGCAGTTATGTAAAAGGTAGGCTTAATTTCCTGCATTGCTTTGCTTCTTCTAGGCTAATAAAAGAGCCTCCTCAAGCACTAGGCTCCTGTTACAACTTTCTAAGTAGAACTTATCCTCAAAAGTGGGGGTGCCCAAAAAGTTATAGACTCCATACTAAAAGACTGAATTTTTAATGTGAGACAAGTTTCATACTCTATAGTGGACCATAACATACTAACACGTTCCGCAATCCAGTGCCTACGACGGTAGACTATGCACTAGCCACTACTAATCCCTAGCGAACACTACAATGCCGGCATTACCTCCGTTGCCGCTCGCTTGCACTGGGAGCTATAGGGCCCGCTCTGATATCACTGTTACAACTCTCAAGTAGAATTCACTCTAAAAAACTAGTTGTTAAGGAGAGAGTGTCCAAGAGATTATAAACCCCACACCAGGAGCCTAAACTTTCAATATAGGACAAGTCCGATACTCTGCAATGGATCATAACAACTCCTCATTATTTATAATTCATTATTTAAAATTATGAAAGGGCGTTGCTTTGTTCGAGAAGTGAAAAGGTTAGTCCTGTGTCATATTTATCATGCAATAGTATTTGTTGGATTTCTAAACCGTTCTGCTCTGTCCACCGGGCACTAAGAGATGTGAATATATTATTAGGAGACCCACGGATGGGAAGCTGGTTGGTTATAATACAGATTGAGGATGCATTGAGAGGTACCAGTATTAATTTTAAAATAATGTATTGAGAATTGTGGACCTTCATTTATTGTCTACTTTAGGACCCATATTGCCTCTTTGGAGGAAAAATGAAAGCCTCCAGAAATTAGGAACGAGTTGAAAGGCTTATGTGTGTGCGTGCGTTGCGCGCGCGCGCGATTTTAGATAATAAGGATATGGCTGAGCAAATTTGTGTGTTGTGTCATAGTTAAAAGGAAGTAGAAAACAGAAACAATTGAACTCACAATGTTAATGTTACATGGAGCTTATGTTTTACAGTTTTGGGATGAACAGAAAGACAAGTTGCCAATGGGGAAGCATTCCATACTTCTGTTGCCGGGAAAGTGTTTGTGTTGGTTGAGGAAGAAGGCGCCGGGAGAGCACTGGCTTTTGGTGCAAGAAGCCGAGGGGCTAGGGTTTTCATTTTCAACCGCAATTCTGGTGAACACTATGATTTATACCAGCTTAGGCTGGCGGATATCGAGCAATTTTCTAGCTTACAGACTATTGTCTTTCTTTTGACAGAGAGGGCAAAGGCACTCGCAAAAGCAGTTTCCTGTGAGGCTGTGCCGTGTGAATGTTTTAAAGACATTCTATACCCTGAGAACCGGAATGATCTTTGCAAATGCTTCTTGTGTGGGAATGCAGCCTAACTCTGATCAAACTCCGATCTCCAAGGTTCTCTCCCTCTCTGTGAATCGTGGATAATGTGAGTTATGAGCAAATATTAATAGACCATATTTCATCGTTCTCTAAATTCAAGAAGCATTGGGAGCATACCAACAAATGGTTGCAGCAGTGCCGTGCAGTGAAGGCTTTTCCAAATGGAAAAGACAAGGTACATCTCCAAATAGCAATTAGGTTTTCATGATTGAGGCTTAGCTTAATTGAAAGCCAAGATCCCCAATTCAAACAGTTGAGATGGTGGGTGCCTGACTCCATTCAAAGCGATTCACCAAATGAATTGTGTTGTTGGTGTCCCTTCATGAGTTAATGGGAAAGTGTGATGTGCCAATAATCTTGTGCCCTTGCTGTCCAACAAGACAAGGGAAAAGCCAAATGTGTCAATGAGAGTTGCATCAAACAAATTTATTCTTCTCTGTCCATTATTTTCTACTTGTTCAGAATAATTGGTCTCTTTTAAAATTCTCTTATTTGCTTAAACAGGTTTAAATTTTAACTCGTTAATCATTCTTATCTATGGTATGGTAGAAAATTAGAAAAAAAAAAAAAAAAGAGCAGAAAATCTCGAATTTAAGCCTTCAACTTTGAGAAGGGATTAGAAAGAAAAGGGAAAAAAAGAGCAGAAAATAAGGAAGTCCATGTAAACCATTGTTGAGTTGTTTTTCAACCTGTTAGAACACTAATTCTTCTTTGCTCCTCAGTCAAATGTTGAAATGACCTTTGTAATACAAGAAAAACATGTAAAAGTCAAGCTTAATTAGCTTCATAATCTGCAGAAGTGGCGGGGGATATTTGCAGTTACAGCTGTTCACGTTTCTCTCTCACTCTGGAAGAGAGAGCCCCAAACTCTTCATTGATGTAAAGCCACCATCTACCACCAGGTTGTGGCCGCTGACATACTTGGCGTCGTCGGAAGCCAAGTAAACCGCAGCGTTGGCTATATCACTTGGCTCGCAGTGAGCTCCCTTCAACTCACCAGAATTGTGAATCATATTGATCAGCTTCTGCGGATCCACTCCCGGACAATATCCTGTCAGTTCATCCATCACAAACGCCGTCGGAATCGCAAAAGGCGATATGCAGTTCACGCGGATGCCGTGCCGGCACAGCTCCGACGCCACCGACTTCACAACGCCGACCACCGAGAATTTCGAGATAGAATAGGTGTGCTGCGAAAGGCCGCCTACTATTCCGGTAACACTGGCGGTGCATATGATGGATCCGGTTTTCCTCGGAATCATCACTCGGGACGCGTGCTTGATCCCGGCGACGACGCCGCGCACGTTGATAGCCATGACACGGTCGAATGTAGCGAGATCGAGGTCGGCGATACTAGGCGGAGTCCGGCAAGCGATACCGGCGTTGTTGTACATGACGTCAAGTTGTCCGTATTTGGATACGGTGTAGTCCACTGCGGCGGAGATGTCCGATTCCTTGCTGACGTCGCAGGGGACGAAGGCTGCGGCGGGACCTATCTCCTCCGCGGCTTCCCGGCCCAGCTGGTGGTGGATGTCGGCGATCACCACTTTGGCGCCATTGTTAACGAACTTGGAGGCGGTTTCTTTTCCAATGCCTCTGGCTGCTCCCGTGATCAACGCCACCTTGCCTTCCAATCTGCTGTGGGCGGCAGAGCACATTCTTAGGTACGTTCCGTAAAGACTTTTTTACAACTAATTTTACTTGAAAGATATTACATGAAATAAATAGAAAGATAAAAAAATATTAAAATTATAAAACTAACGTTAAAAAGTAATAATAATTATTGTTTCGAAAACAATGATTAAGTATTAATAAATATATTTTATTTTTAAATAAAATATTTAAATATAATAAATACACTTTATTAAACTAATACTTACCATAAAGTTGAAATAGATTACGAGGTGCTGTTAAGTGTTAAAGAGCAAGTGAAAGGTGGAAGGTGGTAGCCGAGGGTGGGCAGTGGGAGACGCCGACAACAAACTAAATGACAAAGAAGACTTTAACTTCATTCTAATGGACCCAAGCAATTTTTCCGACCGCCGGAATCTAAAAAAACCCCTTCACTGAGACTACTACACGGCAATCTTCTTCTACATACCAAGTCACCGGCGATAAATGACAAATGAAAGGCGAAGAATTCTCAGAGAGAGAGAGAGGGAGAGAGAGTTGATGAAGACGGACCTGGGGATCTGATTCTGAGAGGAGAATCGGCGGAGAAGGAAGCCTCCTGAAATGGAACCGCTTCTGAAGATTTAAAAGATTTCTCATATTAGAGTCGGATCAGATCAAGCACACAACTAACTAACTAGGGTTAGAGAAAGATGAAAGATGGATCTGACCTGGATGCAATCTTCTTGAGCAACATGATACTTGAAAATAGGGTTTTAGTTATGGGGGGAGATGTTTAGCGCAGTAGTAGCCGATTTCCAAATTTGATAGGTTGCTAATTGGCTGGAGGCGATCGAGACTGAGAGGGCGGGCTTAAAAGAATAATAATAATAACTTATAACAGAGTATGGTAACTCCCCATTCGTAACATTAAGTCAGCAGCTGCACAAACGATGGTGACAGAAAGATGCCCTTCTGGCGCCTGTGCTATATTAGACGCTACCCCTCCCGAGAGTAGCCTTTCTAAAATAGCCCAAACTTTAACGCTTTTTAACAAGTCTAAAGACCCTTGACTTACCCCCCTCCCCCCCCCCCCCCCCCCCAAAAAAAAAAAAAAAAAAGATTAATATCTTAATATTGATGTGATCTTGTAACGTTCTTTGCAATTAAATTTATGATTTGCTTGGATTCAATTTAATTAGTTTTGATTCTTAAATTTTAAAAAAATATTTAATAATAATTATTAATATTAATAAATCAAATAAATAAATAAAAAGCAAACGCAACTCATCGGGAAAAAAACAATAATGATTTTGTTGGGAACTTTTTGACAATAATGCAATGATATCTTACAAGCCACCATAATTGACATTTTGTTTGCCCGTTTAAAGGGACATCGCTGTTGGATGTTGTTTGATACCGGCCCACAACAGTTGTGATATTCTAATGTCATGGGTTTCTAGCCTTCCTTATTTTTTGGAACTCTTTCAGAAACATATTTCATCAAATATCAAAGTATCCAGAAGCAGGGTTTATATTATAAAATAACCAGACCCGTGATATTTAGATAAAATTTAACAATATGCATTAATTGTTTTCATCAAATGTAAATAAATAAAGAATATAACATTTAGATGGATAAAGATTGGATGCATCCGTTGGGGACACTTGACAATCTCGATCGACCTATTCCTCCTTTGTATGTAGGGCCTAGACGTCCTCACCAAACAAGCTATTACGGAACCCTACGTCAATTTTTTATGCTAGACAAATTCAGGACGAAGGTGGGTAACAGTTGGAATCGTTCTTCAAAGCTAGTTTATCTTATGAACAAATGAATATTGAGATTAAAAAAGCACGGGCGAGAAGCTGAAAATCAGAGAGATCCGTCGCCGAAAAGGGGCTGCCCAAGGTCTGCCGGCAACACTTGCCGGAAAATCCCACCGGCAACTCTGGCCGGAGCCGACGCCTCCGGCCGCTGCAAGACCCGCCGGTCACCGCTAGCTGCTGGGTGCTCGCCGGCGGCCGCTGCAGGCTTTGCCGGTCGCCTGGGTCGGTTCTGCTGCGGGTTTCGCCGGTGACCGCAAAGGTTGCCGAACAAGAAGATTGGGTCGGTGCCGCCAGTCGCAGCGCCGGGGCTGCGGTCCTTTCGTATCTCTCTCCCGATTTTCTGCTTCCTTCCCTCTCCGTGTAATATTTTTTTTTTCTCCAAAGTTTCTTCAAAAAATATATATATATATTGTCGAGAGAAGAAAAAAAAAAAAAATATATATATATATATATATATAATAAAGGCGGAATGCAACGTCCCATTGTTTCTGCCAATTTGTTTTTTCCTTCTTTCTTTGTTATATATATGCCAATTTGTTTTTTCTTCTTTCTTTATATATATAACTTTTATATATATATATATAAATATATAATAAACCAGAACAGTTTTTTAAAGGCTTAATACATCTAAAAGTCCCTAAACTATTACAAAATATGACATTTAATCCTTCACCTAAAAAATCTTAAGATTAGGTCTTTAAACAATTAAAAAGCTACTCTTTTAGTCTTTGCCGTCAATGCGAGTAAACAGTTTCGTTATGTTTGTCCCAAACTTATATATATATATACACATATACACTCGGCTTTGTATACATATATATATATATATACAAATACACAAATACAGACGGGGCCGCGACAATGGCAGTCACCTCCAGTCGCCATGGCCGCGGCCATCACCCATCTCTCCAACCATGGTCGCGACCATCACCCACTTCCCAATATACACAAACACACGCACACATATGAGCCGTCACCCACCTGCCATGGCAGCCGTGATGAACACAGCCATTGTTGCGAGAGAGAGAAAAAGAGAGAGAGAGAGAGAGTTGGCTCGTGTAAAGCCTTCAAAATAGGCCGCACCACACTAATGATAGTTCAAAAGGTAGCTCTGCAACTTCTACTCCTCATTCTCTGCTTCACTGCTGTTTTCTTCTTCTCCTCATTCTTTCTTTCTTTCTCTGCCCTAATTTCAGTTGTCAACTGTTGTGAAGTCTTTAAGATTCATTAGTTTTTGGTTCTTTCTTCTTAATCCAAGAAATGAACATGGAGGTGATGATACCGTCACCGACGGGAGATTTCAACTTCGACAGCACGTGCACTTCTCCGTACATAAGTGTGTCGTCTAGTCCCCAGAGCTTCTACAACTTCTTCTTCAGTGCCCCCACTAGCCCCACCCGTTCCTCATTCTTCTTCGGCGACTCCGCCGCGACATCCAACGACGAGCCTCAGTCTCCGCCACTGACGAGCTCTTCGACTGCTGCAAGATCAAGCCCCTGAAGCTACCGCCTAGGCTGCAGTTCCCCGATCATGACTTCGCCTATTCTCCCAAATCGTTGATCAACAAGAAAGCTCTTAGAGAATCCCTCTCGCCAAGACACAAGAAGAAGGATTTCAACCCTTTCCAAGCTGTGATGGAGCGGGCTTGCCAAGAAAATGCAAGCCAGGAGCGAGATGTCAGGCACCTTAAACGGTGGGTGATGTCACGCACAAACGGATGTAAACGGTAAGGACTAAAAATATATATTTTTAATTATTTAAAGACCGAATCTTAAGGTTTTTTAGGTGAGGGACTAAATGTCATATTTTTTAATAGTTGAGGGACTTTTAGATGTATTAAGCCTTTTTTAAAATGTTCAAAATCTTATGGTTGAGATGAGTTTTGAATGCTGGTCAATGGCTAAAATCAAATACCTAATATATTTTTTTTCCCAAAACCATCCCCCTTTCTCTCCCTTTCTCATTTTCTCTCTCACAGACCAACCTACTTCATCTCTATTCTTTTTCTCCCCCAACACTCACTACTTCTCTCTCTCCCTCTATCATTTTCTCTTCACAGATCCACACACACATACGCATATACACACAGACTAACCCACCCATCGCCCTTACTCATTGCCATTCTCTCCCATTTCTTTCTCTCTCACAAACCCATTTACCCACGCTATCGACGACGGTGGGAGGGGAATTGAGGTGCAACGACAATAAGGGAGGGTGGGAGAAACGACGGTGAGTGGGTGGGGGCGAGACGTTGGTAAGGGGCAATGGTGGTCTAAGAGGCGGTGTTTGGAAGCAATGGCCATGGAGGCTGCAAATGCTAGCAACAAGGCGACCATGGTGGTCGCAGTGTTGGGAGAAGCGACAAGCAACGCTAAGGCGACGCGCAATGACCAGCACTGGCCAGTGGAGTTGGCCAATGGTGGCCATCAGCAGCAGCGTTCCGTGCGCGCAGGCAGAGACGCAAGAGGTAGCCCTTGACGGCTATGGCGGTGCTCGCATTGGTTGGCCATTGGTAACGGCCGACCCATCGCCCTCGATTGGTGATGATGAAGGGTTCAAGGGGTTCAACGAACCCCTGACCCGCGGGCCCCGACTGATTGCTGTTGGGGCCCTTAAAGCCCCTGACCAGCGGTGAATGGAAATTCCAATTTTTTTTTTGAAATTTTAATTTTTTAAAAAATTAATATATATATATATTTAATTTGTAAATATCAATACTTAATTTTAATTAAATATTTTTTAATAAAAAACACCAACGTGTAATTTTTTTATACTAAGGTCGGGGACTTTTTCAATTGTTTTAAATTTTTATTTTTTTTAAATTTAATTTTTCAAGCATTTAATACTTAATTTTTAAGTACTCTTAAATATCAATAGTGTAAGTTTTTGAAATATCATGTAAGTTTTAATACTTAATTTTTAAAAAATTTTAAATAAAAAACACCAATAGTGTAAGTTTTAATGTATAAGAATTTGACATGGATAATTCAATTTCAAAAGAAATAAAAATCTCTTTTTTAAATCAATAATGATTAAATATTATTTTTAGTGTAAAACTTTATTCAAATAATGATATAAAAATAGGAAACTTAATTCAAAATTTAATATTTTTATCTTTAGGTGTTGAATTTTTGATACTTAAAAAAATATGAAATTGGTTAATCTTTGTTATTGAGTTATTTAAATATGCAAATATTCAAAAAGAATTTATTTATTTTTTTTAATTTTAATTTTAATTTATTAATTTAATGTTTTGTTAGGCACAATAAAATATTTTTTAAATTAAAATAACATAAAAATCAAAGAGTTTCCGACCACGCATGGTCGAGGAACCTAAGGTTCTCCAACCCCGAACTGGGATTCCCTCCCTCGGTTGATGGCCGTGACCGACGACGGCTAGTATGTATTATTTGATATTTAATTTTTAATTTAATTTGTTCAAATTGTAGAGCACTTACTGATATGCTTCATTATATAGATTTAGTCATTTTTTATTATAAAACGTTAACAAGCATACAATAAGTTTAATTTCTATTTTTTGTTCAATGTTTACATTTTTTTTTACTTGCTTTATATTTTAAATTGTAATATTAGTGAACATTATAAATCTTATATGTTTATCTCTTATTTGAGTTTTGTAGAGCATTTAGTACTGGTAAAATTATTATAACATAATACGTATAAATTATAACTGTATTTTAATCTTAATATTATTTATACCGTACTTTTAGACACATATATACACTAGTATATATATATATAAGAAAGTATAAAAATGCCTCCAACTTCCAATACTTTCAATTTCGAAACAATCAAACACCTCATCTAATAGTATGTTGCGTGTGAGTTGCACGTAGTTTGTTGTGGGCCTACTTGTTCACAGAACCAATGAAAGTGTGTCACATGTGACATGGTAGAAAGATTATTGTATGATGAAGTCGGGTCTTGGTGCTGCAAGAGAAGAGAGGCTAACAATAAAGGACACAGTAGAGGTCTAAGTCAACGACCTCGGCCTCGCTAAAGAGAAAAGTAAAGATATGGATGAAAGTGGAGACCTTGGCATAACTCGATAAAACTCTAAGTTGCTCGATGTCGCTATCAATTCACACACTACAAGAAAAATAGTTTTTAGCAATGAAATTATTCCGTCACTAATTAACGATAGATATTCATTCGCTAATATTTTTTAATATTTTTTAATTTAGGGACATTTATTCACTAAATATTTTTTAATAATTTTAATAAATTTAAAATTTTAGCGAGGGAACAAATTTATCACTAAAAGAGAAAAAAATTATATCACTAAAAGAGAAAAAAATTAAATTAAAAATTTAAAACTTTAATGATGGCAGAAATTCATTGCTAAAAAATAAAAAAATTAAATTTAAAATTCAAAATTTAGCGACAAAAAAAATTAGTAGCTAAAAAAGAAAAAAAAATTAAAACTTTAGAGACGACAAAAATTCATCGCTAAAAAAAAAAATAAATACAAAATTTTAAAAATTAAATAAAAAATTTAAAACTTTAGCGATAGAACAGATCCATCGCTAAAAATAAAAAAAAATTATTTAAAAATCAAAATTTTAAATTTAAAAAAAAATCACACTGAATTTTTTTTTTAAAAAAATAAATAGAGTTTATATTTAATATGAAATTTATACTTTAATTTTACATTTTTGCAACAAAATTTATATTTTTATCTCAATTTAACCAATCTAACCAAAAAGGCCCACGAGCTATAGTAATCATTCAAAATCTGACAATGATAGAAAGTATTTAAATAATAACCCTAACGAGCTATAGGCTCTTGACAGATTGGACCCTTACATTAAAGGTCTGACTCAAAATAAAAGACACTAAAATAACTAAAAATTGTATTTAAACATAAAAAAAATTCAAATGGTGAAAAAGCATAGTCACTAGCAGTAAAGCTGCTAGTTGCAACCGTCTCATCAAGTTATCCCAAAAACATATATTATGAACTAAAATCAGAGCCTATGCACAAATTCCATGTTTGTTGCTTCAAACATAATTCAAGAATTTACATAGAAACTTAATGATGTAACTGTAAATAACCTTTAAAAATAACCTTTAACAAAACATTTATAAAAATTTAATGTGAAATTTATAAAATATTTAAATTAAATTTAAAATCTGATTTGATAACAAAATTTTTCATAGTTAAATATAGAATTTATAAAAATTCCAATTAAATCCAAAATTAGTAAGAGAAAATTTCGTTGTTAAGTTAAAAAATTAATAAAATATGAAATTACAAATTAAAATCAAAATAAGAACAAATTTTTTTTGCCGCTAATATAATAATTTATGAACTTCTATTTGAATTAGTAACAAAATAAAATTAATAAATATTAAAATTAAAATTAATACTCATTTCTCTCTATTAACATTAATATTAAAATTAATGTTCGAGAAATTTCGGAGTGTAGATATAATTCTGGAAAGTTTGAAAGAAAATATTATAAATATATTTTATGCATATTAATAGTCAATGAGACATCCAAATAAGCTGGTGCTAAATTCAGTGACGGAACAAAATTTCGTCGCTGATTAGCGACGAAAATGCATCCATCTCTAAATCACTTATTTTAGCGATGGAAAAAAATTCTGTTGCTAAATTTATTCTCTCGCTAAAATTTAGCGATGCCAATTTTAGTGACGAAACCTGTCCGTTATTAAATCTGTTGTTAAATTATTTAGTGATGAAAATTTAACATTTAGGTACGCAATTTTTCGTCACTAAATGCTGATTTTTTTTGTAGTGTCAACTCCTTTTGCTTGGTGCTACCATCAATTCACAAACACAAATTGGGCTAAGTTGCTATCAATTCATGAACACAAATCTACGTTTTCATGCTCGGTGTTGCTGTTTTCATGCAACATGAATCGATTAAGCCTCAAATATTCTTAGTGTCGTCATTGATTCACAAACACACAAATTGGGGTAGGTTGTTGTCATGGTCGATTCAGCCTCAAACAAGGTTGATCAACAGAAAGAAGACAAGACCAGGGTTGGTCGATAGCAAGGAATGAAGGACCATGGTCTTGGTGGTGAAAAAGATGAAAGGTCAGTAAGCAATGAGAAAGGCGAGGGGTTGATTAGTGGTGAGAAAGACGAAAGGTTAGGGGTAGTTGATTGATTAATAACAGAGAAGGTGAAAGGTCGATCGACGACAAGAAGACAAGAGGGAGGTCGGTGGCAGGGAGGAATGCTAGAGGTTTTCAGCATGAGAAAAGAGAAAAAAAAATATGTTGGATGTTGATGAAATTTTTAGCTTGTTCGCTTTTCAACCACGTGTGAGTTCATGTGTTATGTTGATTAGACCGAGAGATATGTAATTATTACAAAATTAGAACTTGAAGGGCACAATTATGATGAAATTGAAAATAAAGAGGCATAATAGGTCCAATTTGAAGTTGGGGGGCTAAGAGGCCAAAGTTGAGGGGTATTTTTATGCCTTTTACCATATATAACATATAATATGATCATTGCAAGCATTATCAATGCACATTTAATGCCTTGGCCCAACAATTCTCTTTTATCTTTAATTTTGTTTTGTTATATTTATCTCACTATTATTAATTACACTTTAAACCCCATTGACTCTTAATAGTAATTTGTTTCACCATTAACTCTTAATAATATTTTAATTTTTCATTAACTCTTAATAATGGTGAGGAACAATATAATAGCTCAAACTCACTAATCTAGTCACTTTACTTTAAGTGTGTGACTTTTTAGATTCACTTATAAATAACAATTGGAAAACGTTAAAACCTTTTGATGTCGATCAAACTTTTCGATTTATTTTGATAATTTCTTCATCTTTTCGAAATATCTCGAAAAGTCTTGAGTGACATCTAACAATATATTAAGATGATCCTATATGATAATTAAGTCATACTTCGTGTGATCCTATTTTTGTTGACGATTACTGTGTAATAAAATATATTCATCAACTAACATCTCAATTGAGTGAGAGTCATGGACTAATTAAGCTCACAAACAAGACTCAATAATTATGCCAAGATTTAATTTAGTGTGATCTATATAACACATAAGAAATTTCTTTTTGATCATTCATACCAAGAGCAGGAGTTTTACCAATCAACCACCAACAAAGATTGCATAAGATATTTGTCTCATGTCGAAAGTTAATGGATCTTATCTAGCAATCACCTGTCTCTGTACATTAGTAGAAGATAGATCATACAATGAACATTTCCACATCGTAATTGAATGGTTCTACTAACCAGCAAATATCATATAAGACAACTTTGTTGTCTCAAGTTTGAGCATCAGTTACACAATTACAACCAATAACAGATCATTAATCCTCTTAGCCACATGATATGTTATTAAAGTCACATTCAATGGATATTCAATCAACACCTACCCATATATTTATTATTTGCATTTCATGTAATATGGTATATGTGATTCACCATCTTTTATCATTAATATTTCATACTAATCAAACGTAGTAAACCATGTATTAGTCCATAATCGATTGATTAAAATTATTATTTGAGAAATCTAAGAACTAAAAACAATTTAAGAAATCCTATAACAAAGAATTTCGTCACCATGTTCTTAACAATTTAATAATGGAGTTTTTAACAAGAGATTTAGGGACACGTTCATAAATAAAAGGGGTTATGATCTTTGAATGATTATTTGTAAGAGAGAGTGGATGCATTAACTGGGAAAATAATAAGGTGCAGTATAGCTTAATTGAAAGCCAAGATCCCTAATTCAAACAGTTGAGATGGTGGGTGCTTGATTCCATTCTTTGATTCACCAAATGAATTGTGTTGTTGGTGTCTCTTCATGAGTAAAGAGTTAATAGGAAAGACAAGGAAAAAGCCAAATGTGTCTATGAGAGTTGCATCTAACAGACTTGTTTTTGCTTGTCCACTATTCCCCACTTGTTCAGAATAATTGGCCTCTTTTAAAACTCTCATATCTATTCAAACATGTTTAAATAATTAGCAATTGGTGATTATAGTGAAGTTGTACCTTCCTCCTATTAAGTGTTCTTAATAAAAGTGAATCCAAAGTAGACATAATCTTTGCCCTTGATTTCAGCTACACAAACTCCATATGTTAATATCTCAAAAGTAAACTTATTTAATTTTGATGGTTCCAAATTTAGGTGAAAGATGACACTTTGAGATATTATATCAAATTAAGAAACTCTAAATGGTGATTTCGAGAAGGATTGGAAGTTTTATTATTTGCTCTTGATTCACATAAGAATATTTACTTAAATATAATTTTGTTACGATCAACGATAATTAAAAATAAACTTATTTGATTTCAACGATTCTAAATTTAGGTGAAAGATGACACTTTGAGATACTATATCAAATTAAGAAACTCTAAATGCTTATTTGGAGAAGGATTGGAAGTTTTGTTTTTTGCCCTCGATTCACCTAAGAACATTTACTTAATTATAATTTTTTTACGATCAACAATAATTAAAAATAAACTTATTTAATTTTGACGATTCTAAATTTAAGTGAAAAACGACACTTTGAGATACTATATCAAATTAAGAAACTCTAAATGCTTATTTGGAGAAGGATTGGAAGTTTTGTTTTTTGCCCTTGATTCACCTAAGAACATTTACTTAATTATAATTTTGTTACGATCAACGATAATTAAAAATAAACTTATTTGATTTCGGCGATTCTAAATTTAGGTGAAAGATGACACTTTGAGATACTATATCAAATTAAGAAACTCTAAATGCTTATTTGGAGAAGGATTGGAAATTTTATTCTTTGCTCTTGATTCACCTAAGAACACTTACTAAAAGCAAGATACAATTTCATTACAATCAATGATATTTTAAAGTTAACTTATTTGATTTTTGCAATTATAAATTTAGGTAAAAGATGACATTTTGATATACTTGATATAATTAAGAAACTTCAAATGCTGATTTCAAGAAGAATTTGAAGCTTTATTTTTTGCCCTTGATTCATCTAAGAACACTTACTAGAAACAAGATACATTTCACTGCAATGAATGATATTTCAAAGTAAAATTTACTTAATTTTTGTAATTCTAAATTTAGGTGAAAGATGACATTTTGATATACTAAATTTAATTAAGAAACTTCAAATGCTTATTTCGGGATGGATTGAAACTTTATTCCGTGCTCTCAATTCACCTCAGAACACTTGTTAAAAGTTAGACACAAATTTACTATAATTAATAATATTTTAAAATAAACTTATTTGATTTCGACGATTTCAAATTTAGGTGAAAGAAAATACTTTAAAATATTAGATGAAGCTAATAAACTTTAAATACTAATTTTGAGAAGGATCATGAGCTTTATTTTTTGGCCCCCATTCACATAAGAACATTTAATAAAAAGCAAGATACGAATTCGTTACAATGAACGATGTCTGAAAGCAAACTTATTTGCACCGAAATGAAAGAATAATAATAATTTAAAAGGGAAAAGCCCAAATGTGTCATGAGAGTTGCGGCCAATATTCTCCACTTGCTCAGAATAATTGCCCAGAAATGCAAGTTAATGATTTGGAGAATCACCCTATTGGGGGTCCCAAAGGGAAAGATGCTGCCGTGTGAAAAAGGATTTGACATTTGTGAACCATAATCATTAAGGCTAAATTATAATAAACACTCTAAAATTCAATTTAAAAATAGATTTGTCTTATACTCAACACTCACCAATTTCGTCTAAAATTAAGTTGTCATTTCTTTAAAGAATAAAAATATTAATTTGAATCTAAATCGACTTTAAACACACACAAAATATAATTATATTTAATAATTTATAAAAAAAATTCTATACCATTTTTGCTCTTAAAAAATATTTAAAGAAAAATATCATTTTTACCTTTACTTGCAATCGCTCATCATTGCCACTCACTATTGTCGGCGGCCCAAACTCCCATTGACGACCACGACGAACGCAACCACCATTAACTCACACCTCCTACCCATTATCACACCCATTTTTTCCCCCTCTCTCTATCATGCGTCATTCCCACCATAGTTGTGACAAACACGTCCGATGGTGATGATTGGAGATGCGGCCATCAATGGGAGCTTTGCGATGATGGATAAACTCATTCCTTGCGGTTGCCGATAAGTGAGATGATTGTATTCGTTGTGGCCATCGACGGATACGGTGATGGGCAGCCACGATCCTCACAATCGTTGGCGATAATGGGCGTCGCAAATAAGATAGCTCAAGGGTATTTTTAAAAAATAATTAAGTAATTATAGGAAGTGGCTATAGAAAGCAAAAGAAATGGATATAAATAAAAATTTCCTAATTTATATTATAAACAATGAAATACATTTACATATTTACCCATTGCCCTTGCCCTTATCTACTGCACTCCTTCTCTTTTAAAAGAAATTTGTTTTGTGAAGATTTTACTTGCTCGCATAATTGGTTATATCTTTTATTTATTTAAACAAATGTTGAGGCAGACGTTTAAACAGATTGAGTAGAACCCCGATCTGATTGATTTTGGGATCAGAATATCTTTTAAAAGAGAAAGGGCAGATTGGGAGCCGATTTCTCAGGAGGAGGATTCCAATTGACCAGCCAAAGTTGCTTTGTGAGGAGGTGAAGGCATCTCCTTAACCCCACTCACTCATCACTCACCCACATCAATCTGCCTTCACATTATTGCACCAGAAAGGGTGGAACCCTCAATCTCATGCACGGCACGGTATGCCTCAATAAAATATTGGGTAACGGCCAAGGTGTTATTTTAAGCGCGTAATAGTACTGGCTACTAAAATTTATGTAAATCCTTCTTAAAATTTGTTTAAATTAAATTAATTAATTATTTTTTTAAATTACAATAACTTCTCACGAGATTAAATCTTTCTTGCTCCTTAACGATGACAATTAATTTTATTAAAATGCTAACTCCACTCTCTCTTTTAAATTAAAATATATTAAAGCAAATTACTGCTAGAGCCAACAATAGGTTTCATGAGTGAGAAAGAGATAAGAGGGAGACAACTAGATAGGTTTGAAAAACTCATATTGGTTTCTTGAACCCAGTAATCAAACCCTCACTATTTTTAAGAACCCAAATGGTTTAATTAATGATAGGGGTTGAACTTTTCTTTTCTTTTTTTTTAAATCTAGATTCCTTCAAACCCAAATCTTGGGGGAGAGGGGAGAGACTTATTGATTGATTGCATCTTCATCATCTTCGTCAATCTAGGTTTCGATCAATGGAACACACAATAATAAGTTTCAAATTTAAGTTTTTTAGTAGAAAAAAAGAAGGGCAGTCGAGTTTCTGCTATGTAACCAAAAATCAAATGGATTCCCAGAGATAGCTAAAAATAAGAGGAAGAGAGAGAGAGAGAGAGAGAGAGAGAAATGTATGAGGCTGAGAAGAGAAGAGAGAGTGGTGGTGTGAATTGTTTATATGTAAAGGTCAAATGGTCAATTTCGATATTTTATTAACCATAATAGAGGTTGATGTCATTTTTAAAAATATAAAAATAATTAATATAATTTAGACAAATTTCATAGATAACTGAGATGTAGTGAACAAACTAAATTTTTGTGTAGGCAAACATGCGAGTATACATTTTTGTGTAGACAAACATGCGAGTATCCCCTCGTAGATAGGCAATGTACCTTCCCTGGCGAGCATGGATCTGAGAGGGGCTCACAATTTGTGAGTACCTTCTTGTTAGCTGAATAAATCAGCATCTTGTTCCTGTTGCCCAAGTACTGCAAGCCTCCCTGATGACACATAAGTTGCATCACTAACATTTTCTAAGCTGTCCAATAAACGGACAAAATCATAACCTCGACGTTTTAGCTCCAGAGAGAGAGAGAGAGAGAGAGTTTGATGGGTTCTTGACAGTGCATGATGCAGAAGCAGCCACGGATTGGTTGAAACACTAGTTTTAGGCTAGTAGTTCATTTATCATCTCATACAAAGAGAACGACTGCAAATGCAATCAACATTATGGCCAAGTTTAATTATGATCCTTTTCTCAGATAGTGATACCAAAAGCCTAGGAAAATAACAGGGTGCGTTGACTGCAATTAATAATGATATGGGGAATCATCATCATGGCAAAAGTGAATGATGCTGTAGCCAAAAGTGGATAGTATTGTTCATATTCTTCGTAATGTTTGAGAGAGAGACTAGAAATAAGAGAAACAGAAATTTGTATCATTATTTTTGTAATTGCAGCAAGAGAAACAGCAGTGCTTCGTGAATATAAACTTTGATATTGGATAACCAAATAAAAAACATTGAACAATGGTTCTAACCCAGAAACACATGAATAGATATTTTGTTAATTTAAATGGAATGGTCATGAATGTTCAATAGATATCCATTACTCTATAAAAATAAGCATAGGAACTAAATATATTACTAGCCTAGATGTGGATCCAAATATTCAGAAGGGGAATACAGAACCCGCAAAATATATATTTATTTCATATCCAGTTGATTGCCATTCTTACATATAAGACCAACATAGCTAAAACTTGAAAATAGGCATCCTAGCGCAAAAAGCTCCTTAAATTTACAAGGCCCAGAGAGAGGATTACCATGCTGGCTAACTAGAAAGGAATCCAACATACTAGAAAAGAAGGCAGGGTACAGGAATGTTTTCCTGCAACTTTAAAGTGCTGCACGATAGATCAAAAGAAATGCTTCTCTAAAAAGAGGTTTAAAGACTAATGCTACGACTTAAGTTTCAAAGAAATCAACGTTCAAATTCCAACCAGCTATCTAACTTACCACCTCCATGGCAATTTCAACAAAAACTGGCATTGTCAACACCATTACCATAATTTATGAGAAACAGAAAGGGAGATTATATAAGTTAGACAGAGACTCATTTAGGTTTAGCCCAGCTCAGATTGGGAGGAACCTGAAGGAATCGAGGATGAATCCAGACCCCTTTAAGCTGGCGGGTTTCATTTTCCTTTTCAGCTTCAATCTTCTCATTGTTGAGAACCACAGCCCAATCATGGCCCGGAATCGTTGTCCCACAAGTAGAAACTGAAACATTGTCCTCCAAATCCAAGCAATTCTTCAAGCAACAATTTCTGAAATAGCTCCTTTTATATCCAAATGGCAGATAATCAGCATCTGGCGATGTATCTTTTCTGTTCTCTATTATTCTGTACCTTGTCCACTTCTTCTTGTTCACAGAGTAAGTTAACATCTTGTTTGCATTGTCCAAGAAGTAGAAGTTCCCCTCATGATAAGTTGCACTAGAGATATTTTCTAGGCAATCAAAGGCACAAACATGTTCATCCTTAGTCCAAGCCTCAGCTCCACGGCAGAGCATATTCAGCTCCACAATGCGATCATCTTGTCGGTTAATAACACAAACAACACAATTTTCTGAAGTGGGTGGAGCTGAAAATACTCCCACATGATTGGAAAGATCAGAGTGAGGGAACTCAGGCAGTTCAATCTTGGCACGGGAGAAAGGGCAGAAGAAGAAAATGGATTGCTTGCAGTACAGTAGAAGCCAGCCATGGCTGGATGCAAGGCAAGTGGCTCCATCCAGTTCTGGGATATTGATGGTGTACTTCTTTTTGGCTGATTCACTGTACAAGATGCATTTTGAATCTTCCCCGTAGAGGATGAACCAGGGATTCTGATCCGGGGAGGATTCAATCTCAGCTGTGGCTGTGGAAGATGCTGACTGCCAGCTCTTGCATGATCCACGGAAGCCAAGGAGCTCGATTAAACCCAGCCGGTCTGCAATTGGGGACAGCAGCTCTGGGGGCAGATCAGACCATGGCCTTACTGCAGCCTTGCTGGTGCAGCTTCTGGTGACTATTCTACTGCTACAGGAAAGATTCAAACGATCGGAAGAATATAATCATCACATACAAGTTATCAAATAGTGTTAAGTGTACCTAAGTGGGTAAGTTAGAATAATCAAATACGAGTTATTAAATAGTGTTCAAGTGTACCTAGCTGGGTAAGTTATAATCATCAAATACAAGTTAGCAAACAGTGTTAAGTGTACATAGGTGGGTAAATAAATTGAGTATAGATATCAACAAAGAGCCCTGGGGAGAAACTTAACGCTGATCACATCATCATAAAGCAGGAATCAAACAATATCTGGTTATCCGTAGTTTCAGCCAACAAAAATTACCATATAACAAGAACATCTATGATTTCTCACTAGAAGCTTTCCCAATAATAACAAAATCTTATACGAAATTAATACAATTACTAAATAATAGCCTGAATTTCATCATCGCAAACATTTCGCTTTAAAATGTTATAAGACCTAAGGTTTAGAAAACTTCAAACAATACTTCCGAACAAAAATTATTATCATACAAAACATGGATATCGAACGGTCAAGGCTTTGCCTCGTCTTCTTCTTAAATCAATACAGGATACGGTCACACGATCAACACATTACTCTATATTCCACTAAATATCTCTCGTGTAGTTACGCAACCCGGATTATCCCCAAAATGCGGATAAACAGTTCAGGAATGGATAGCAAAACACAAAACTACTACTAGAAACCATCAATCCTTGATTCTCTCTCAGTTTACTACAATTGTGCCGGTTCTAGCAATTAATCAAAATACACAATCGCCTGAAACAATGCACGAGTTTAATTAACACGATCAAGGATTAAATAAGTTGGGAGTACTGATCCGATCATCGATCGTACAGCGGGCGGGCGTCATGCATCCAATTCAGGAAGCACACGCCGGAACCATACTCCATCAATCATATGTAAGCCGTAGAAATCGAGAAGCAGAAGATAAGAATAGAGAAAGGGCATAAAATAATTGATGCTTCGCTTTGTTACCTCCGAGGGTTGGGAGCGTGCGCCATGCGAGCATCGAAGTGAAGTGAAAAGACGAGAAGCGGAGTTGGGGAGAAAGGAGACGCAGAGGAGGCTTAGGTAGTGGGCGTATTTATAGCGGTGGACTCGCGTGACAACGCCATTGGGTAGCCGTGTTTAGTCACAATGCGACTGCGTTTGGCATTCCCGATTTACTAACGAGTACCCTCGGGATAATTAATGTTGTCACCGAGGCAATTTTTATTTTTAGGGTAGTTTCGTTAAAATCAATAAGATAAATGGTATTAAGATAAATTTAAAATATTTTTTAAATTAAGATATGAAATAATTAAGATAATATTAAAAAATATTTTAAATATTTTATCAGATTATTTGTTAATTTTTTTAAAATTCACTAACTGTACATTTTATTTTTATATATTTATTAATACATATAATTAGCATCATGATAAGAATTTTTTATTAAAATATTACTTTTACCAAATTCATTTAAAATTATTTGTTAACATTGACAATAAATTTTTTTAAGAAAAATATCATACTCTCTTATAATAATGTAACAAAATCAACAATAAGTAAATAAAATCGAAATATAAAAAAATTTATATTAAAAATTCAATATTTAACAAGAAATTTTTGGTTAAGATGGTTGGAACAGCTTAAAAGTATATTTGCAGTAAATTCACCCAGAAAATTCAAAGCTTAAAAGCAAAGAAGATGACAAATTAACAAATAAAATAGCAGAAAAAAGAACAAATAAACTAGTTGATTGACAATTATTATTTGAACAAGGGCATATGTGTAATTTATGTTATTTGTAAAATATTCGATAAATTTATCTAGAAAGGAGCCAAATAAAATTATCTGTAAAAGATAAGATAAGAGGTCACGTGATGATTTTTCAAGAATAATTAGATAAGTTTAATAAATACGTTAAAAAAGATAAAAGTTGGAGATATTTTTCATATTTTGATTTTTTCATCGTATATCTTGATTAACAAATGTCTATTTAATAAATAATTAAAAATAAAAAATTACCACCGATACCCCTGAGGTTTGAAATAATTGCAAGAAATACCTTTAATGTTTGAAAAAATATAATAAGTACCCTTGAAATAAAATGTTGTGTTGTAATTTTCTCTATATTATTAGTCAACCCTCACTAAATATTAAATTATAACTAAAATACTCTTATATTTAAATTTTTTTCTTATTTTTTATTTTTCTTAATCTCTCTTCTCAAGTCTCTCCTCAATTTTTTTTTTTTGATCAACAACGATGACAACAACATTCTTTTTCTTTTTTCTAAGGTTTCAATCATATTAACAATCGTTCCAAATTTTAGTTTTGGAACCTTTGCTCTAGATTTGTTCAATTGCTCCAAATTTGAATGATGAGATAGCGACAACGATCACGAAAGTAAGTCTATCTCAATAATAAATCTAAATCTGGTATGAGTTCATAATCACAGTGATAATATGAATCTTTTTGTCTTTCTTGCAATTAACTTAAATTGTTTTGGTTTATTGTCATTCTAGAATCGTATAATTATTTTAGATTTCAAACAATCTGAATGGTGAGACAACAACAATGGTTGCGCGCAAAGATGGTAGCAACAAAAAATGTTTTTCGCTCTTTTGCAATAAATCTAGATCCATTACGAATAAACCAAGGTGATTAGGTTCATCACAATGAACCTAGGTCACTTTGGGTTCATTTTTTCTCTCTTTGTATAGTTGCTAAATGGTGATGGTTTGCTTGTAATTTAGTCAAACTCCATGAATGTTCTTTATAATTTAGGATAAATTATATGAAATCTCCGTGCACTTAGGGTTATGTGCAACTTACCCCATGTGCTTTCGATTGCATCAAAAAACCCTCTTGCACTTTTAAAATGTTACAATTAGCTATCATTTGTTGTTATTTTACATAATTTTGTACAATAATCTACATACAAAATAAATAATTCTACATATATAATTTCAATATATCAAAAAAATACAAAAAATTGCATTAATCAACCAATAAATTGCATAAAATTATGTAAAGAAATAACAAATTATGACTGATTATAACATTTTGAAAGTGTAAGGGAGTTTTTTGATACAATCGAAAGCATAGGGGTAAGTTGCACACGACTCTAAGTGCAGGGTTCCATGCAATTTACCCTATAATTTATCCATAAAAATATTATAGTCATTTTATTTGATAGAACAGAAGTCTTAAAAAAAACTTTGAAGGTTTCAAGATTGAATTATATATTATGCAAAAATTCTTTTGATTATACTTATGATTAATATAATTGTTCATTGAAATGTAATTATATAAAAAATATAATACTATTCTTTTCTAATATATCCCAACTTATTAGTGGCATGAATAATAGAAGCTTTGTCATTTGCTGGGATCTTTGCTTGCCAAGGCCCCAATTTCAATTTCCAAAAAAATTTAAACGTGTGACAAACATTATACTAAGTTTTTTGTAGTTAGGATTAAAATTAAAAAAAAAAAAACCATATTTGTCAAACATTATATTAAGTTTTTTTGTAGTTAGGATTAAGTACCTTTTTGAGTTTCAAAGTGTGACAAAACTTTAATTCTAGATAACAAAAAAAATTGTTGATTTTAGGTATTATATTATATTATAGAGTAAATTGAATTAATTACCTCTAACATTTAACGTAAAAAATTATTTTTTATATTTTAAAAATAACAATAACATATCTTGCTGTTAAATAAATGGACAAAATAATTATTTTATCAATTATTTTCCCTCTTGCACTCTCATCTAATTTAAAAAAGTTAAAAATAAACAATCAGTAGCCGCTCGCTACGCTTGAGATTGACCTTCTTTGCATCTAGGTTCGATTGGGCCTTTTATATCTAGCTTCAAATTAAATCTTAACAAGGTTTGATCATTGAAAATTAAGAGAAAAAGAATTTATGTGTATGAGAGAAAGAGAAGAAAAATACTTATTTCATGCCAAAGAAAAAGAATTTATGTGTATGGTGGTGGTTGCACAGGTGATGATGAAATCATATACTAAAACACCCATTTATTTATAACGTGTTTCCACATCATGATTTGAGATTTTTTTTTTTTTTTTTTTTGTGTAAAGGCCATTACCAATCCTTTCAAATTCTATCTTTAGCCAACCCTTATGAATTCTTACTTTCAAAACCTTCATTTGTTTGATCTCTTATCTTCATTATTTATTTTTTCAAAATTCACTAAAATTCTATCTTACTTTCAAAACCTTCATTTATTTCATATTTTATCTTCATTATTTATTTTTTCAAAATTCACTAGAGATTGTTCTCTAAATAACACTTAAAAAGGTTTACCACTAGTGATTTTGCCTTTCCACCTAAACTCTTTTGTTTGGTTTAATTTATTAAGGCAGAGTTTTTATATGTGCATTTATTTCTATAGATCAAACTTAATTTAATTTGTAACTTGTATTAAGCAGTCTAAATTTTAATTCATTCCAAAATATAGATTTAGCCATATTTTAGAAAGAAAAAAAAAATTATGCATCATAAGTAATCTCAAACTCACCCTACAATTTTCAAGCAAGAGGTTTTGAAACTTCTTACATAGGTTTCAAAACCAGCCTACTCTCGAGCCTTATTTTTTGAAAATGTGCTTCCTTTTTTTGTCTTGGTTTGCAGGGTTTTAATTTACGCCTCAAGGGTTTTCAGGCGACACCAACCTCGCTTCATTGCGATAATCAATAGCGAGCCGTAATGTTAATAGCTACAAGTTTTGAAACATTTGCTTCCCCTAGTCTAGTTCTAGAGAGTTAAATTCTAATTTTTATTGGATTTTTTATTTTTTGTGTCCACTTTGTTTTCAAAATTACTAGAAATATTTGCGAACCTTTAAAATAAATTCTACCTCAATATAACTTTAAATACGAATGTAAAGGTCATTTATTTGCTCCCCAAAAAAATAAAATATCTTCAATGAAAACTTAACTCATAAGGTTTTGTTGCTCTAAACATTTTGATGTAACAAAAAATAAAACATATACATACTTTCAAACACATCACATAAAACACGTATAACTTATATGGAACATAGCATGTTACAAAATATAAATGAAACTTCCAAACTAAACTTTGAGGACTTCCTTTCCCTTAGAACCACTTGTCTAATATGTAACATTTGAATATTTCAGAGGATAAAATCAAATTAGAAGACAAATCTTCTAAGTGGATAACTCTAAAAGCATTTATATAAAATGTGTACATGAAATAGAATGTAAGTATTTATTTTGCGATACCACTTGAAATTGTGTCTAGCAAGCTTTCAAGAGCTTTTTCAATCATCACCCTAAGCATGACAATCTATGATTATGGATGCAAATGAAAAGTTAAATAGATTACATTTTAAAATTGATTTTCATCCAACATGAGAAAAATCACGAAGTACTAGTTTTGTAGATGGGAGAACCTCACCTTGGGTCTCTTTAGAGGAGATCTTTGCTTGCTTTTCCAAACTGTCCAACTTTTCTTTGGTCTTTTTAGCGGAAACTTCTTATTATTTTTTATACTCTTTCCTTTTCTCTTACACAAACACACACTTGAATTTCTCTTATTTTAAAGATTTAAAGACCAATCTCATGACCCTTATTTATATGTGTTTAAGTTCAAGAGTAAGTAAATAAATTTTGATAATAATAAAAATATTTTTATAATTTAAATAAATTTCATAAACTTCTTATGTTAAAAAATAAATGTTTTTCATGTATATGTATCTTAAGTCGACTAGTGATTAAGTCTAAGTCGATTGGAGCGAGGGAGAATGTTTTCTCGTCATATGCCATTTAGGTCAACTGAAGTTCTTCTTCAATCGACTGAAATTAGCCAGAATATTGATATCGTGTCTTAAGTTGACCTAGCTTTCGATTGAAGTTGTGTTTTTGATTACTAGACAATTTCGGTCAACTGAAGTTGTGCCTTCAGTCGATCGAAGTTGATCCATCATTGATGATTATCTCAGATTTCTTGATCTGTTGTTATTGCACGCGAATGGTATATTGTTATATATGTTTTATTATTATCGTTAAAGTCATAGCCTGATTTTCTCTTGAAATTTTATCTTTTGAAAATATTGTCCTCTTAGCATTCATTTTTTTACTTTTTATACAAATGATTAATTATTGTATTTAAGATTTCAATAGATGCTAGTTAGAGCCGGAAAATAATTAAGAATTTTTTGTATTTCAAAAGATTGTTTATCCCTTTATTTATAATAACTATTTTTTTTGAAAATATGTATAAATATAGGATGAGTATGAAGACAACAAAAAAGATAGAACAAACTTGATAGAGCATTCAAACAAGAGTGAGAGAACTCAAGTGTTGAAAGTGTGTTGGCTGATGCAATTCTCAATTGATTGGTGAGTTGTTTGATATTGTTTCTATTTTTAAGTTTGTTATTACTCACTTGTTATGTAGGAGATTGTATTTACCAGTTGTGTGCCAGTGATTCTTACCTAGATAAGAGATTATATATTGGTTCTAGTTTCAATAAAAAAAATTAATATTGATTCTCAAACTAAGTGAAATCTCAAACTAAGTCTTAAGAGAGAAAAATAGACTCTTTAGAGTTGAATCTTGTTATGGGCGATCTCCGAGAATAAGCTAGCGGGCTGGACCCGACCCCGCAGGGCGAACCCAAAATACCCAAGGCCCAATAGGCCGGCCGGAATTCCTTAGAGGCCCGTCAGACCCAAAGATCAAGGACCACCAATGAAGAGTCTCACGGTAAAAAGTCAGATCGCTTGAATACAGCGAGCTCGTCCTAAGCGAGCTCACTCGAAACAACATCCCAGCATCACAACATCACGACTTCAGCTTCGCCGAAAGACGCGTCAAAGATTAGAACAGCCAGAAGACCGCGAGATAATCGGAAGCGATATACACCTGCCTATCAGAAGTAATTCAAATCCCTGAAGACAAGGAACCTATCCCTGATATTCCGAACGATAAGGAAAGTGCCATCAACGGAATAGACTCCTTCCATACTTAGAACTGATTCGAATTGTAAACAACACGACTTTATTTATAGAGGATGATACGCCACTGTAAAGGAATGATGACTAAATTACATACTGTGACTCTGCCAGAATAATCAGAGAACAGTCGTGGACTAGGCACGATTCGGGCCGAACCACGTAAAAATCTTGTGTGCTTCTTGTTTGTTCTTTTGCTTCTGTTCCTTACTCTTTGGCATCCGTTGTCGCATTGTGGGCTCTCGAACTCCGGTTGATGATTTTCGTACGTCAACAAATCTGTATAAAAATTCTTTTATTGTCTGTGATTGTTTGATTTTATTGTGCTTATTCTTGCAATTATTATATATTAAGATCACAAATTTAAAATTTTTTTAAAAAATTAAAAATTAATAAATTTTTAAAAACTTAATTCACCCTTAAATATTTTTTTGGGCAATAATATGCAACCACTTGGAGACCACTTCCAAAGATATATATATATTTTTAATTGGGTAAGATTTCAAACTTTTTCAAAAATCTTATTTCCAATTTCGTTAAAAACTTTATTTTCTTACCCTTAAAATTGAGGTCAAAAGTCATTTTTGGGGTGACTTCCAAGCTATCCCTTTTTGTGCAGTATATGTGTGTGTGTGTATAAAGCAAGCGTTAGACCCCTCTTAAAGGTAGGAAGTGCAGAATCAACTAGGGGTAACCTCTTTTTAGCTTTATTTGTGCTCCTGCTAGCCAGTCTTTTAGCAATTGGTCTATGGCAAAGGGTCATATTCAAGATGTGAACAAATTTTAGAATCGGATGGATGGGCACGAATCCACTGTTAGAGAATGCGTTGTGGATGGATCCTCCTGTCCATGCAGTCTCTTTTCGATGAAGTACTCAGTTAGCTACCCTGAACACCAATCTCCAACGGATAGAACAAGAATAAATACATACATACATACATATTATCTTTCTCTTTTAATTTTATCAAAATTATATTATCTTATTATTCGTGGAAGCAAAGACATTACAGTATACTGTTATATAACACGAATTCAATATATTATTTTGAGACAATTTTCGCTCTAACATGATTAAAAGGCTCAAAATGTTTAAACAAAAGTGATATTTTTGCCCCAACAAGGTTGGCAATACATGTTGTAATGGTAGTGGAATGTCACGATTCAACGATTTTTGTGATGGAGTGATTGGCACTTGTAAATACTCCGACTCTCAAGTCAACAAAAATTCAGAATATTAGAGTGTTGATAAAATTTAAAAAGAATATAACTTGACATGTGATTAAATTGGATTATATAGAGATGAATGTACTTTATGTGTCGCCGTCCGTCATAAAAGAATAGAGAACTGAAATGGACAGTATTGATAGAGATCATTTTTGAGGAACTCATATTTGATGAAAATTACGAGTTGTTGAAAATCAACGTGAGAGTTGTTCAAGATTGATAGAATCTGTTAGTGGTGCAATAATCTTATATTAGATGGAAATGAAAAGATTATTCAATCTTTTTGAGCCAAGATCTAATTTGTGGGTCGGGCTAGGTGCCAAATTTTGGGCCCACGACCCAATGTATTAGTACGGTCCAAAAATATTATTTATTATCATTGTAATGTGTTTTAATATTTCATATGAAAATTAAATATATGTATATATTGATTATAAATCATAATCTTTTGGCTTAATATATTTTAAAGTCCCTCAACTATTACAAAATATGACATTCAGTCCCTCACCTAAAAAACCTCAAGATTCGGTCTTTAAACAATTAAAAAGATACATTTTTAGTCCTTACCGTTTAAATCTGTTTGTGCGTGACATCACGCACCTGACTTGCGTTTTCTTGGCAAGCCTGCTTAATCGCGGCTTGGAAGGGGGTTGAAATCCTTCTTCTTGTGTCTTGGCGAGAGGGATTCTCTGAAAGCTTTCTTGTTGATCGACGATTTGGGAGAATAGGTGAAGTCGTGATCGGGGAACTCCAGTGAGGCGACGGTTTCAAGGGCTTGATCTTGCCGCTGTTGAAGAGCTCGTCGGCGACGAAGACAGGGGCTCACTCCAACGTCCCGCTAAACTCGAACTTGAAATCGTTGTCATTTTCTTCATTATTATCTCTCTTGGTTTTCGGAATTCCGGGCTTCTCTTCCCATTTGAAAGGGATCGTGGAAGGAGGATCGCCGTCGGGCGCCTCGGCTGAGTTGCGAAAAAAGAAGAAGGATTGAGTGGGGCTGGTGGGGGCACTGAAGAAAAAGTTACCAAAGCTTTGGGGACTGGATGGCGTGCTTATGTACTAAGAAGTGCACTTGCTGTCGAAGTTGAAATCCCCCACCGCTGAAGGTATGATCACCTTCATCTCCATTTCTTGGATTTGGAAGAAAGAACCGAAAACCAATGAATCTTAAAGACTTCACAACAGTTGACAACTGAAGTTAGGCGTAAAGAAAGAAAGAAATAAGGAGAAGAAGAAGGAAACATCAGCGAAGCAGAGATAGTAGAGCAGAAGTTGCAGAGCCACCTTTTGAACTGTCCTTAGTGTGGTGCGGCCTATTTTGAAGGCTTTACGCAAGCCAGCTCTTTCTCTCTCTCACACAATAATGACTACGTTCATCGAGGTTGGCATGACGGGTGGGTGACGATTGCGTTCATAGCAGCCATATGTGTGCATGTGTTTATGTATATTGGGGGTGGGTAATGGCCACGACCATAATTGGGGGGATGGGTGATGGCCGCAACCATGGCGATGGCGGTGATTGCCATGGCCGCGACTCTGTGTGTCTTTGTATATATATATATATATGTATATAGAGTCGAGTGTATATGTATATATATGCGTGTATATATAGGTTTGGGACAAACATAACGGAACTGTTTAGTTACATCAACGACAATGACTAAAAGAATAGTTTTTAATTGTTTAAAGATCTAATCTTGAGATTTTTTAGGTGAGGGACTGAATGTTATATTTTGTAATAACTTTTAGATGTATTAAACTTAATCTTTTTTATAATAGATTGTCAACTTTGATTAGCAAAAAGAGATCGGCTAATTAAGCTAAACGGTAAACGGCCAGTCGTTATTTTCGACAAGGCGGCCCCGAACGCAAATTCAGGTCATCGGGGCCCTTAATTAACTAATTAAATAAATGGTTTTGAGTCAAATTCAACGTACAAGCTGAAGAGCAGGAGAGAATGGACGCCAATTCGTCCGCAGGTTCGTACTTTCTCTCTTTCTAGTCGTCTGGGGTTCGATCTGTGATTCTATCTGGAATCTGGCTTCTGAATGTGAATTCTCTCATCGAAGCTTGTTCTGTTCGTTGTCTGTTTTGATTTGTGAACAGTATAAATCAGGGACCGTGAAAGCCAATCTCATGGAGCAGAAATGGGGGGTGTCGGGATCCGATGTTCTCTACCATTTTGGTACCAGTGGAATTTCCGTCGCCACTGCCACCGGCATCACTCACCCTTTGGGTACGAGTACTTCCCCCACTTTTCGCTTGTTTCGTTTGGTTGGGCTTCCGTGTCCGATCGAGTCTATGTTCTTCATTCAAGCATGGGTTGTTCTTGTTCTTGGTTCTAACTTCTAAGATTCATTTCCCTTTAGCATTTTCGGGAATCTGATTGGTTATGGTCACGTATTAATTGCTTGAAATTCTGTATGCCTGATGCTATTTTCATCCTTTTTTTTTTTCTTCCAAAGATTCGGGAATTGAGAGATTTATCCTCATCTTTTTCTCTTGCAATTTTCTTGTCCTGGTAATGCTTGAGGTGAGGTTTGATCTAGTTTAGGTTTTTACTTTGACATGTTATGGTCTTTTTCTCTTGCAATTTTCTTGTCCTGGTAATGCTTGAGGTGAGGTTTGATCTAGTTTAGGTTTTTACTTTGACATGTTATGGTGAAGTAGCGTAAGACGAAGAGTGGGAAATTGGGAGAGTTGGTAGCAGGAGATTATCATGGGACTGCTATGCTAACGTTCATTAGTTGGAAAGATTAAACTATGCAGATCCTTATATGTGATCGTGAAAGAAAGTGGGCGCAGGTAAGTTTCTCTCTTTAAGCATAAAAATGGCACGAACTATATTTTGAGTTCTGAAATTAGGAACTCTGTATAAATTTATGCAATTAGTTTGTTCCTTTGGTGGGTGGGGTGAGATTTATGATAAAAAGAAAGTAGTATAATCTCATTTTTGCAATCAATGTAAGGTGAAAGAAAATTATCAGCATCCAAAAGCCCTGTTCTGTACTGTTTATGTGTGCATGTGGCTTCTATGCAGCTAACCTGTCAAGGATTTTAATTGAATTTTTCATGCATTTGTCCAAACATAGACAATTGCCTCCCCCATCCCACCAGGCAATAATTTGTGAACACGGTGAGATTGATGTTTGCGAATCATTTGCGTTGGTAGTAATGTGATTAATGCACTGTTTTGCAAGGTTTATGTACTAGATGTATGAATGCATGACCATATCGTGAATTACAATGAATTCATTGTGCAGCATGTAGGCAATACATTGACTTGAAAGGTGTCATGTTTATTTTTGTGATGTGTTTGGTAGTGTAGATCTTATTTCATAAAAAAGAAAAAAAAATCTTTTATGTTGTTCTGGTGCCAGTGTCCATTGTTTTTTGTGATAGATTCTGTTAAACCTAAAAGGAAAATTTTATAAGATGACCATAAGATCAGCTTTATTGTGTTGGACAAAATATTGGACAGTAAAGCAGCGACATGTGCTAAATGTGAGAGTAATAGAGCTGAAGATATTAAGATAGATATGCAGCCAAACAAGAAAAGGGAGAGTGGATGAAATGCAATTAAGATACAACAGGTGTCTTGAATTTATTAAGATGTATGAAATGCAATTAAGATAATTGGTCATGTGAGAAGAAGATCTATAGAGGCTCAAGTGAGGAGAGTGGATGGAATGGAGCAAATCTGTAGCAAAATAAAAAATTCTGAAGAACAGGTGTCTTGAATTTATTAACATGATCTGTTTATGTGTGGAATGCAGATGTTCTCAAGGTGAGGTTGCAAATGCAACTTGTTGGGCAGAGAGGTCCCTTAATTGGAATGGTATGAAGTCAAAACATCTTGTTTGTGTTTTACCATATTGACCATAAAAAAATCTCAATATTTGCAACAACTAACAGCAAGTTCTATTATATGTGGATACAACAGGGACGCCTTTTTTTCCAAGTTGTGAAAAGTGAAGGACCCAGGTCTTTGTACTCGGGGTTAACACCAGCATTGATGAGGTCAGTTACTTATGGAGGTCTCCGATTAGGCTTGTATGAACCATGTAAGTATGTCAGTGAATTGGCTTTTGAGTCCACCAATGTTTTGGTCAAGATTGCATCTGGAGCATTCTCTGGTGCTGTTGCTACTGCTCTGACCAACCCTGTGGAAGTTCTGAAGGTATTTCAGTGCAGAGGCTTCTCTCAATATTTTAGACATTGTCTTGATGCTTCCTTTTCTTTTTCCAGGTGAGGTTACAGATGAATAGAAGTTCTAGAAGTGGAGCAATACACGAAGTGCGTAAAATGGCTTCAGAAGAGGGAATAGTGCTGTGGAAGGGGGTTGGCCCTGCTATGGCCAGAGCTGCTGCATTGACTGCATCACAGCTGGCAACATATGATGAATCCAAGCGGGTCAAGTTCTAAGCATACTATTTTTCAGTTTCAGTATCCACGATGTAATTCCCAATGTTTCTGAATAGTTTAACTTCATTTGGTTTTCTAGTTTAAAATTGATGCAGGGTGCTCAGTTTCCCTTCTTTGTATGTGTTCTACCACTTGTTTTTTTTTTTTTTTTTAATTTTATGATTTACAATCCATTGTTGCAGGTTTTGATAAAGTGGACACCTCTTAAAGAAGGATTTCATCTGCATCTCATGTATTGCTCCTACCTGTTCCACTTTGCCTATATTCTTGTGAAGTGCTGCAGTTTGAATTTTAGTTTGTTAAGAGTCTTCCTGAAATAAATGCCATTTCTGAAAAAACTGTATAGGGTGGAGAATATGGAGAACATGCTGTCTGCAAGTTCAGCTCAGTGAACCAATGGCATAATCTCAATAAAAAAACATGGACATGCTCCCAGAGAGTGAAAACATTTAGTGTGAAACCTCTTTTCATAGTTTAGTTGTCTAGAATTTTGCATCCATATAGTAACTCTTGAGATGAATTATCAAAAGAGATGAATTCCATGTGTATAATGAATTGCCTTTTAGAAGATATGGGGTTATCTAGAATTTTGCATGCATATATATACTAACTATAGAGATGGATTATCTAAGAGATAAACTCAATGTGCATAATATGATCTTAAAGAAGATATGGACATAAATAAAGAGGAGTAGGACTTGCAAACTAGAATCCATGTAACCGACTCCCACCCATCGGGACTAAGGCTTGGTATGTGGTTATTATATAACGTCTCTTGTATTCACTACAATTTCTCATGTTTTTACTAAATTTGCTTGTTTGAGTGATGTTTTTTCTGTGAGTACCCTTTTTCTGGGATTTTGAATTATTAGTTTGACATGTAGGAATAACAAGAATGCATCAATGTATTATTTAATTTTACAACCTTCCACTTTTGCTATCAGCAATATCTAACTCTAGTTTAAACTTACTGAAGCTCAAGTATGATAGCAGGCATGACAAGCACCCTCATAACTGCACCCATCGACATGGTTAAAACACGTCTCATGTTGCAAAGAGAATCTGAAAGATTTGGAACCTACAAAAATGGTTTTCACTGTGCATACCAGGTAATCACATTTTTTCTGTCTAGTCTCACAATCAATACTCAGTTTTCACTGTCACTGGGTATCTCTTAATTTTGCCTTTGTCTTCTGAGTCAAGCCTATGCACATTGAATTGGATGACTCGTCAATTTTTCCACATAAAGTTTTGCGTAAGCTGCCGCTTGCCTTTTCCTGACGTGCCTTTTGATGTGCAATGCAATTCCAGGTTATGCGTACAGAAGGTCTCGGGGGCCTTTATAAAGGGTGAGAACTATATATGCCTGCATCCTAACATCCTTAGATAAACACAAAAAGTTTGATCAACTAAAATGTTATTTCAAGTTTTCGTCGTTCATTCACCAACTGCTTCAGAGAGTTGACATCGAAACCTTTCCAGGGGCTTTGCAATTTTTGCGAGATTGGGACCTCAGACTGTGATCACATTCATACTCTGTGAGAAGCTGCGGGAGTTTGCAGGATTGAGGTCAATCTAGCTCATGGGATGTCCCATCCGAATTCACTCACTCACATTTTGCAAGTGCAGTTATTGGGGGTGATTTGATATACTGTTCCATGCGAGTAACTGAAATTTGATCAGTTCAGAACAGTGTCGAAGAGTCGCCCTCGCCCTCTCAACCTAGCCGGTTGTTGTAGCATTTGTTGCGCACAATCTCCAGCAGCTGATGCGCTTAGATGATCCTAATTCTTTCTTCTTCTTTTTTTTCTTCTTCTTTTTGTTGAGTGATGTTCCTATCTTCTCATATGATTGTATTATTATTGTTGTGATTGTAACAGATTGAAGAAATAAATAAATAAATAAATGAAACATTCATTCTGATTCTGTTTGGTTTTTGCCTGAATTATTGTCTTAATCTCTGCTCACATAATGGTTTGGTTTTGAAATGATTTGCCAAAGTTAGTAAATGACATGAATTGAAAAGGTGTTGGTAGGGAAAGGTTTACGTACAAACCAACTTGGTTTGACTTTGTGCTGTGCCTTGAACCACACTTTAGCTCTCGGACTGACGAACCCTTCATTTAGAGTTAACGGGGGCAATGGCTTTCAAATGGCTTCTGCACTTTGATACTGGACTAGATAGTTAAAAAAAAAAACACTGCACATTTAAGAGTTAGGTTGGATTTAAAAAGCGCGATGTTTTTAATTTTTAATTAATAATAATACGTGATTATTAAGACATGAACACATGATTATTTAATTTATTTCACAAGGAACAACCCCGCGAGCTGGGTCTGGGTGTAGGAAAAGTACATAAAAATTGTTTTTTTTTTTTTTTTAAATTCTTGCATGAAATTGGCCTACTTTTTTGAGCTAAAAGGCACTGGTACTGGGTTCCATTGGACGACGCTTGGCGGGACAGTCTGGCGTTCTTATCTCCCGACCTTGCTTTCCACGCTAAACTACGCCTCTACCACTTTCATTGCGTTGACGGCTGTACCAACCCCCCCCTCCCTCCTCCTCCTATTTTGGCACTTGGCTTCCGCCTTGTGCTTGTCTCGCCGATCCGATGGTCAATTTCCTAACTCAAACTCAACTCAAAGCCAATATTATTTGGTGATAAGTATAGTTTAGGATCTAAAAACAAAATTTAATAAATATATTCATTTAAAAATAAAATATAAATAAAATATCATAAATATAAATAAAATATATTTATTATATTTTAACTGATACACCCTAGGTAGTATGAGATCATATTGTTTTTAATAATATATTTTATTAAATTTACTTGTTCTAATGATTAAGGCGTGTAAACTTTTCATCCAATCCCAATTCAAATCCAGCTCTCAAGTCAAGTTGAAGATCCTGGAGGCCCAACTTGCGGCGCGTAAATGACTGTTTTGGCCTCATTTGAGAGACGAGCGACACAGGCGTCAATTTGAGTTGAGTCACGTGGTCTAAGAAGGGAGTCCAAAGGGTTATATCCATAACCCGTCCATGTTTGCTACAGCACAGTTGTTGCCATTTAGGCTTTCCAATTATCGTCAGCTGCAAGGGCACTTCCGTATATATCTCGAACGGCCGGGGGTATTTGGTAGCATTTCGCACATAATAAAATAATCCGAGGATCCAACCTTGCCGTCTCTTCTCCCAAAACAGGCCTCGAAGCGAAGAGAGAGAGAGAGAGAGATAGACGAAGAAGAGAGAAAGGGCAGAGAGATCAAGAGAGAGAAAGGGCAGAGAGAGAGAGTTGGTGAAGAAGACTGGAAGGAGAAGCGAGCAAGGCACTGATGGCGGAGGGGCAGAAACCGCGAAAGCACAGCGAAGAGTGCGTGAAGTTGTTCGTAGGTCAAGTGCCGAAGCACATGACCGAATCGCAACTCCTCGCAATGTTCAAGGAGTTCGCTGTCGTGGACGAAGTCAACATCATCAAAGACAAAACCACGCGAACTTCTCGAGGTTCTTACTCTCTTCCAATCTTCTGCTCCTCTCTCTACCAATTCTCCTCTCGCGCATTCTCGAATCTTCGATCTTCCTCCGCTCCGGATCGCAATGTGCAGTTCGAACGCGTCCTCGAGTTTTGCTCGAGATTTACTCTATCTGAATGTGTACAGTGATGTTCTTAAGCCCTAATTTGAGGTATTTTCTTGCATTTGGTTCTTTGCAGGATGTTGTTTCGTAATTTGTCCGTCAAGGGAAGAAGCCGACAAGGCGGTGAATGCGTGTCATAATAAGAGAACTCTTCCTGGGGTTAGTACGGTTCTGATCTTTATCTACTGGTTTTCTTTAAAGCTTTTCGATTAATAGTGGACAAAACATAGTGTTGTTCTGCATTAATTGATGAGACATAAAGCCCGTACTCACATTTGTGGAAGTTCTGCCTTCCTACCGTTAATTTCCTGATTTGGACAATCATTCATTTCTTCTTATTGTCTGCAGTTTTTAGCTATAGAAGTAGCTAGTAAAGACTGGTTATGGCACACTTGTCCTCTACGTGCTGCAGTGTTAGCATTGGCTTAACTGAAGAGTAAACTTACACTTCCTTACTTAGGCCCGTTGATGGTAAAGAACTTCTGCAAACTACCGAAAAGTGTTCACCTACCAAAAATGGAAAGATAAACTAAAAAAAAAAAAAAGAAACGAACTTAAGGGAAGTTTACTACAAACTACTAAAAAAGTGGTCATGTATTTCCCATAACTTAAATTGATGACACTTCATTTACCAGGTTACAATGCAACGACTTTGATAATTACTAGGCTTCTTACTTTTTTTTTTTTTTTGATAACCCAGGTTCCGAGCTTTGCTCGACTAGTCCTAGGGATAGGGATGACAATTGCAACCGAAACTATGGAGAACCGAATTGAAACCGAACTGGTCAAAGTGGTTGAAAACCGTGTGATTGGATAATGGTTTGGTTTGGGGAAAAACCAAACACTATTTCAATGGGGATGGTTTGGTTATGGTTTTCACTAAATCCAAATCAAAACCCGAACCGAATGTGTGGGTAATTGAACCAAACCAAACCAAACTGAATCGAATATACATATATATAATATATATTTATTTATTTAATATATTATATATACACATAATATATATTGACTAATGCATTTTTTTACAAGTATTTTAACTAATGCATTAAAAATATATAAAATATTTAACATTTATAAAGTAATTAACAAATAAAAATAAAACTTAATCTTAAATTATTTTATTTTTATCAATCAAATAATTATATCCAAGAAGTTTGAAGTTAATTTGTAACTTTATGCAAGAAGAAAGTAACTTTATTAGAGTTTGTCTTTGTTTGTTGTGGAGTTATTAAAAATTTTTATGAATGCTATTTGCAAGAGTTTGTCTTTGTTTGTTGGTATAGATCAAACTAAAAAAATTATGGTCAAAACCGAAACTGAATGGTTTGGTTATGGTTTTTAATTTTTAAAACCAATGGGTAATGGTTTGATTTTGGTTTTTGTAGTTTAGGTTTGGTTTGGTTATGGTTTTGGTAATAATTGAAACCAAACCGAACCATTGCCAACCCTACCTGGGGATGGGTAGCCTTCCCCCCCGGTTCGCTCGTCGGGTAAACCCAGATGCAGTCACAGACTATACACACACATAGTAGGACATTCAATTCACACCTCCACATGGGGCAAATGCCACCACAAGAATTTAATCTCTGATACTCCTTGTGAAACTCCACATGCTTTACCGCTGAGTCATGCCCGTGGGGGCACTTACTCTTTAGTTCTTGCTTAGGCATATGGATGATAGAGAATTTTACAAACTACTAAACATTGCATGAAATTCAGTTGGCCTATTAATTTGGTGTTAAGGGTTCAGTAGTTGTCTATTATTATGGGGCTGATTATGAATAATATAAATATTTTTGAAGTGTTTACCATTATCTTTCCATTCACCAGTGCTCTCCAATCTGCTTGTCTCCAAGCTTTTGGAACTTGTGGTTATTTCTAGAGAAACTTGTCTCTCACTGCTAGGTCCCCAAATTACTGTTTTTTTTCCCGGCCTAAGATATTGTTATATATTATTCCTTTCTGACAATTGATGCTTCTTCTTTTAGAGTGTTTTTCATGCTCAGAGGAATCTTCTTCCTCCTCGATGGCTTTGCTGTAGACTTCTGAACTTGCGGTTAAAGAATTTTTAGAAGCTGGCAATGTAAGCTGTTAATTCAATGTGTATTGGCTTGGCTTGACCAAGGCTAACAGATACTAGATAGAAATTGTTGGTGATGTTAATGTCTGTTAGATAAACATCCTTGGGCTTGGCACGACAGTCACCTCACATTGCATTTGATTATGAAGGGTGTATCAGGGAAGATCAACCCACGTAATCAAGTCGTCATCCTTGTTGATGCCATCTAGTGGCATTAAGGTCTGGTGGTGTTGTAATGCTAAATGGTCATGATGGTCAATTTGTTGCAAGTGATTTGAAGCAATAGCTAGTAACCATTTAAATTATATTTACCTGGAGAAAGAAACGTGTAATGCTAGGGTGCTGTTGTATTGCTTGTCAAGTGTCTACCTTTGCATGAAACACGTACTCATTTGTAAATGCAATACCACATGAAGGCTCAATAATATACAATAATGCATAATTGTGAGAATAATAACAGTAAAAAATTTAAATATTTACATTCAGTTCCTTCAAATTTATTTGACTGATATATTTTAATATTCACTGGGTGAAAGTTGATGCGCTCTGTGCCCATCTTGGAAGATCAACTCAACTGCGTTTGGCCAACACTTCTTATGCGTATAAGAAGCTAGAACATGGTTGTCTTTTAGTTTCCTGATGAGCATAAAAAATCATGGCAGATGCTAGCTATGGTAAAGAAGCTAATAGAGCTCATTCTGCGGGTCTGATCTGCGGTTCTCAAAGGTCAGCCCTATTCAGCTTGTCAGAACTTCCTATCCCACCTGAACATAGCATATTATTACTAGATCATTCTATGTTCAAGCTCTGCTCTTGTTCTTCCCAAGCTGTATTTCAGTTTGAGGTTCCCTCATTTGAGGAGAAAATTAAATTCAGGAGGGAGAGGGGGGGGGGGGGGACAAAACCAACAAATCTCGTTGGAAAGTTAAGACAGAAAAAATTCCGGACAAAAAGAAGAAAAGCAAGCTTATCCAAAATAGTAATAGAATTATTTGGTGGCTCTGCGTAATGATTGAATACTGAGCTATAATTGGCTCTTTCTCCGGCTTCAGCTTGGTCAAATAATACTCGCCAAATCTTGGCTTACAGTTTGGTGGGATGAAAGAGGTAGGATTTGCGTTATTGCCCCTACTGACTGCCCTAGAACTGACTGCTGAGGATATAAACTTCAAGTTGAAACAAGCCTTGGGAATGCTGTATGATAAACCTTCTCTGTAGAGCTCTGGATATTATGTAACGTTTGTCTTGGTAACCACCAATCAATGATCATATGCAAAAAGTTAATATTAGCATTTGGTATTTGCAAGATGGCTTATGAGGAACAGCAAGGAAGAGGTTTTATGTAATACTCATTGTAATCAATTAATCAAGTAAGAAATTGTTTGTGATGCATATGTGCTACTTGTGAATATAGAATTAGCAGATGTCCTGATTTATATTGTATCATTTTATTAAAGGAAAAGCAAAAAATGCTAATGCATTTTCTTAGAAGTATCTGGTATTTAAGAACCATGATTAAGGTCGTATACTATATAGACTGATTTTGATGATTATGACCTTGTTGCTTGTCAAACATCATGCACCACGGAAGTAATAGATTTTCTCAGCCTCACCCAGGAGATTCAGTAATGTGTTCAACTGAGTTTTCTCCTCTGAAACCTGATAATAATTGTAAATCATCCAGTTTATCTGAACCTCATAATGCATTTTAAGTATATAGGTTCTGAAATGAAATTTATGTATTTTTTTAGATATTTAAGTTCTGAGTAATCAGTTGAAAATCCTTAAACTTGTGTGGGTGTTACATGCTTATTTTGCTCTGTCACACGTCATTCTCTTTCTGATATGAAGGCATCCTGTTTTTCTGTTCCCAATTCAGGCATCTACTCCGTTGCAAGTGAAATATGCAGATGGCGAGTTGGAAAGGCTAGGTAAAATGTAATTTTCATGTTTTTTTACTTATTTATCTGTAAGATGGTTCTCAAATTTTGCATTTGCCAGTTCCCATTCTCCATCTTTTGTCAATTTATCCGTCCCTGTTTCTATATGTAATTATTTCATTTACCTTGATTTATAATGTTTTGTTTTGTGCTCCAGAGCATAAACTTTTCATTGGCATGCTTCCAAAGAATGTTTCTGATGCTGATCTTTCTGCACTATTTTCTGAATATGGAACTATTAGAGACTTGCAAATTCTGAGAGGTTCTCAGCAAACAAGCAAAGGTACATTTTATGGTCCCAATTTTTTGTTTTGTTTAATTCTTACAAACTATTAAAACCTAGAGTACGACATTGTCTTGATAACTTTCTTGATTATGCCCCTTACCTCAATTCTTACAGGCTGTGCTTTTCTTAAGTATGAGACAAAGGAGCAAGCTGTTGCAGCCATAGAGGCCCTCAATGGGAAGCATAAAATGGAGGTTTGTTTTACTATATTTTGTTTTAGTTTATTTTATTTCGTGGATTGCTTCTTATTTTGATTCATTTCAGAGTCGATACTCAATAAATGTGGCGCTGATAATTTGATACTATGTCACAATTGAATATGATTGTTGTGAGGTGAGCCTCAATCTCACCTTAAAAATTTGCATGATTAATATGTAAAGGGTTTCTTTCTGTACATATTATTAAGAATCTTGGTTCCCATTGATGAATTTGTTCTTCATTTATTGAAAGTTTAGATTTTTGTTGATTAATGAACTTTAGAGTTCTGCCTCATTTTATTTGTTTTCTTCTTTTCTGTTTTTTTTTTTTAAATTTTTTGTTTCATTTGTGGTTAATTGTCAACACACTGCCTAACTATTTAACCTCTAATTAGAGGTCATTAGAGTGGACACATGTTATATCCTGTTGCATCTAATTTAGTTTCCAGCAACCAGTTAAACAGGGTTTCTGCTGAATGCCTGTGTTTGTCTATTTATTCACTGCCCAACCCAGATTATTGTTGTGAGTCTACTTGTGACTCCTGTTTCTGTGATGCAACAGCTTGAGGGATCCTGGAAATAGTTATCGGTATGAGGTCATTGACTGATTTAATGTCTACCACCCAACTATTTTTCATGGTAATCATTTGGCATGTCAAGAGGACCTGACTCCTGAATTTATATCCTTTTTTGCTTGCCTCTAGAAAAACTGTTTCTACCATCTGTTATCTGTGTGGGCTACAGTAGAAATTAATTGTTGGGGGCCTGGAAATAGTTCAGTATGAGGTCATTGACTGATTTAGTGCTGCCAACTATTTTGGTTAGTAATCAGATGGCATGCCTAACAACCTCAAGAGGACCTGGCTCCTGGTTTTATGTCTTTTTTAGCATGCCTCTAGAATCTAAAACATGACATTAAAGACATTTCTATCATCCATGCTTTGAATGGATTGTCCAAGGTATAAACTTAGTGCTCATTCCTGACTTCTGGAAATAAGAGGGTTATCATAAAATGCTCTCTTATTGGAATTAGTCTGAAAAGGGTGAGCCTTGGTAACAATGGTAAGGCTATTCTTTTGTGATTAAAAGGTCATGGATTCAAGTTCTGAAAACATCTTCTTTAATAAAAAAAAAACATGGGTAAGGCTGCATATGAAAATGACCATTCCCCATCCCTCACAAAGTGGGATGCCTTTTTATTGGAATAAGTCTTCAGAAATAGGTTTGATATTATAATATGGCTTCTTGAGACATAGTCATGGTTATGCTTAGACGCTTATTCAGAGGGTTAATGTAACTAAATGTCATGTCCTAGTATCTGTGATGTGAAGTAATGAGTTCAAAATGCTTATACTGTTTGCCTTTCTCTGTATGTTGGCATCAAATCCCTGTTGAAATATATATTTCTGAGGCCACAAACTTAGTAGGATTAGTTGCTTTGGTGAAATATGATCTTTTCACCTTTTCTGTGTCAGGGTTCAAGCATTCCTTTAGTTGTCAAATGGGCAGATACAGAGAGAGAAAGACAGGCTCGGAGGGCTCAGAGAGCTCAATCACAAGCTGCTAATTCACCAAATGCCAACTCTGTACAGGATCCGTCTTTATTTGGATCCTTACCAATGGGCTATATTCCCCCCTATAATGGATATGGTTATCAGGTACCATCCTCTCATATAATTCAAATTTTTTGAACTACATAATGTAATGTAATGCATAAGCTCTACTATGTTGAATCACAGCAGTGTTGTATGTTGTAAGATGTTTCAAGTTTTCAACAACACGGCATCCTTTCCTCTTCTTTTAAATCCTTAGCCTGATTTTTTATTGTTTGTTCTCTTCATCATGCTTATCTTTCTCATATTTAAGTTGCAAGTTAAATGTGGTTGTTGTTGTAGGCTCCTGGAACTTATGGACTCATGCAGTATCGGCTGCCACAGTTGCAGAACCAACCTGCTTTCCGTAATTTAGTTCCACCTGTAAACCAGGGAGTGCCTGGTATGGCCCCAAGAAGTTATGCTCTACCGCCAGTGACTTATATGGGCTCTGCTTACCCGGCAGTAGCAGGGCTTCGGTATCCTGTGCCATATCCTGGGGGAATGATGAGCAATAGGCTTGGGAGTGGTTCTCATGCTTCTATGCCACCTGAAAATGTAGGCAGTCAGTCTGCAGCATCTTCAAGTGCCAGTGGAAGTTCTGGGGGTCAACCTGAAGGTTGTTAAAACTTTTAGTTGTAAAATGTCACATTTTTTTGTGCCTTGCTTGTTCAGTTCATTGTGGTTGTATGCTTATGAATTTACTCTGAACCTAGGTCCACCTGGAGCCAATTTATTTATTTACCACATTCCTCAAGAGTTCGGTGATCAAGAACTTGCAAGTGCTTTTCAACCATTTGGTAGGATCTTGAGTGCCAAGGTCTTTATTGACAAAGCAACTGGTGTTAGCAAATGTTTTGGTAAGGAGATCTTGGTTATTTCTTTGGATCCGAAATAAGTACTTTCTGCCATTAATAAGCTTCTGTTGGCAGGATTTGTGAGTTATGATTCATCAACTGCTGCCCAGTCTGCAATTACCATGATGGATGGCCATCAGTTAGGTGGTAAAAAGTTGAAGGTTCAGCTTAAAAGGGTCAACAAACAAAACAAACCTTATTGATTCAAAGGTAAGCATTGGAAAGAAGCAGAATCCTATCACTGATGGTCACATGCAACCTGGATATGGGAGTTACAGCAGTATCAGCTATTGTGGGGTGGGTTTGAGGCAATGATGGTTATATCCAATCCTCCATCTTACTTGTAGTTGACTCCTGGGACTGATGTCCCTGACACTTGTAATTCTGGTTAATTCTGTGTCAATGTATTCTGTAATTGTGTAACATGAAATTCATTTAGACATTAATTATGAATTTATTGATTCTTCCCTTGAGATTGGTAGTGGTATCATTTCAAACACCTACAAGTAATACCGTTACCTGTCATGCCTAAAGTTTTATTCTTGTTTCTCCTACAAAACTATTTTGCTGCTTGTGTCTTTCATTGATACTTAATGTAGTTTCAGAAGAATAATTATTTTGTGCTGGGCAAGCACTGGAACTATTCAAATTTTATAAGCAGTCTCTCCATCCATTATATGAGCTTACAGACCTTGCATTTTTATCTTTCTTCACTTTTCGTGAGTCATTGTTCCCAAATTCATGTCCATACCTGTGAAATTTGTAGTTTCTGAGTATCCTGAAGTATTCTTCTTATCAAAGCAATGTCTTAGAACAGATGTTTTGATTATAAAGTTCTGTGAAGTGATTATTCATCATGTTGTCTCTGTTGAAGATTTGTTTGCCTGTGCAGTGAATCTCAGGTATTTGCATTCTATGGGCATCTTAATGTCTTACATTCTTCCTTTATGTCTGTTCTTCTTGTCGCCTTATCTTGGTTATTCCGTCTCACTTATTTGTGGTTTTATAAGAAATTGTGCTTAATCCTTTAGATCTAATTCTTTCTTATCTTTGTTTATCTTCAGGATGTTAACACCAAGGCCGTTACATGAAGAGTGAAGAAGATCATCAATTGTTTGACATTGGAATCTTGGTGGATATGGTATGTTATCCTCAATGTGATTGATAATCAAGCTTATAATCAATACCAATTTGATGGAAGCTTAGAATTGATGTGCTTTGAGAGAGGGAGGGGTTAGGGTTTAGGGTTGAGGGTGGGAGGGGGGGATTACATCGTAATTACTGATTACATCCATTATAATCAATGATTTCTGCATTCAAATTTCTGATTACATCATAAGCCTATTTATAGGATGAAATACTAACTAAAAGATAATTAACCTAACAAAATAAGCAAAGATAGATCTAAAGAGAATCTAAAAATCTATAATTTAAATAAAATAAGGTAATCAGCTAAATATCATATCACATGCCTTACTTGCAAATTATTGTGCCATGTGGATATTGGCATGGTTATTGAAGGAATCTCTTGAGACTTGATGGGAAACAAAGCTTTATCATTTTCATCGTGTTGTGACAGTGGATGTTGAAAGAGGTAGAAGAAGACCAGAGAAAACTGAAAACTACATGAAAATATAATTGCCTTACAGAATTGTTACTGCAGATAGAGTTGATTGGACTCTTGGAGAGAGAAATTCCCCCCCCCGCGGGGGGTGCCATATTGGTTCTAAACCTATCAAAACAGGCTATTCTTGGTTCTAAACCTATCGGATCCTTCCGATTTCCGATCTAATCCTAGATTAAACCCTAGGATCATGACACTAATCTCCCCCCCGCCGGGGGGGTGCCATATTGGAATTAAGATTTGTAATAATGTTATGGTAGTGGAGACTGGAGAGTCACAGATGTATGCATATTGATCTTGGAGCTCTTGTGCGTCCTGGACCTCCTGGTACAGTTAAATGCTAAAAAATAGCCTTTTGGCTATGCAACTAGGTATTTGTGGCTTCTTTCTTCTCTTTTTATTTTTTTTGGGGGGGGTGTTGGCCCGGTGCAATTTTGGACAGCTAGTGTTGCACGTGTACCGATTTTTACCAATTTTTTAATTTGGTTTTTCATTGGTATCATGGATGAATTCTGACATTATAGCGAGAAAGAAAACTAGTGTATCAGTAACAAGCATGCTCATTCGTTATTTGACTTTATTAGTTACCATAACCCTCTAGATGGACATTTGATGATAGTGGTTCTTGTACAATCATGCGGATTTGTTTTTCATCAAAATAATCATTGAACATAGTGACGGTTTTCAAGGAAAGGTTGGAATGTGTAATAGCAGGATGTGGAGTAACCATAATGTCCCCCAGCCCCAATTTTATGATTTACTAGAATTTAAGTTCTTGTCAACCTAGCATGTTACCCCTGCAGGCCTGCCAGGAATATAGAGAGAATTAATAGACTTCAATCGGGTTAGTTTAGTAGTTCCCTGTGTAAAAAATTGGAGCACCACACATTTAGCCATAAATACTGTTGATTTTAGACAGAAAAACTCCTCACTTTATTATTTGGATTGGACAAATTTATACACAAATGATAACTGCTCATATGGTGGTAGTTACACAGTAAAAACTATCACTAAGAAAATAAATAAATGTATAATGAATGAAAAACTATCCCCATAGTTTGCCTAACTACCTAACTGTCTCTATTTCTTGTACACAGTTTTCTACACGCCCCCTAAAGTTGAGCTGTAATTATTAAGGAAGTCCAGCTTGGATCCTTATATCTTCAAACTGAGTCTTCAGTAGGTAGTCTTCGATAGATCCTTGGTATGTAGGAAATTCACCTTCAATTTTTTTTTTTTTTTATAAAGTGCATGTCTATTTAGATCACTTTGAACATGTCGACTTGCTGTCAATAGTTTAGTTAGAAGACTAAAATATTGGGTGTTTGAGAGGTCTTATTGACAATGCTTTTGCTTTGTCTTTACTATTGGAATACTTCTCCTTTGCGGCATCCTAGATTTCTTGTATTTTCTCCGATTTGATGTGTCTTTAGAGTCAGAGTACTTCTCCTTTGTGGCATTATCTTGTGCCATCTTGTGGAGGATGAAATTTACTCTGACTTCATTAGTCATGGAATTGATAAGCCATGACATTATCATATTGTTTTTTGCCTTCCATATCTTGTATTTTGAATCTGTTGAATTTGATTTAGGGGCTTCACTATTAAGATAATCATCATTTCCTTTGGTGCTTATGAACATCATAACCGAATGTCCATTAGAACTAGGAATAATGGGTACTTGAGAGGAAGAAGAAGAAACTGTTGTGGTGAAGGACGCCATTGGGATGATGGAGGAATTTTCTAATCATAAATGTTTGATACCATGTTGATTTTAAACAGAAAAACTCATTTTATTATTTGGATTGGACAAATTTATATACAAATGATAACTGCTCATACGGTGACAATTACAGAAAAAACTTTCACTTAGAAAATAAATAAATGTATAATGAATGAAAAATTGTTCTTATAGTTTGTCAGTTTGCCTAACTACCTAACTATTTCTATTTCTTGTACATGGTTTTTTACAAATACCTAGCTAAAGAAAAAAAAAATCTGCCATAAATCTCTCTTTCATTATTTTTATATCCTATCACCATTCATTAACTTATCCCTTTATTTAACTCGTACCCTATTTGACTTTGGTTGTCAGGAAAAAAGTATAATTTAACATTTTATTTCTCTTTGAGATTTTGTTTTTGTAACATATCTAATCAATAAATTTTCAAAGTTTTTTGTTTAAATTAAAAACTGAACATGTATTGATATATATTGTTCAAAGCTATTGCTATTAGGTTTAAGGTTTCGTTTCCAAATTAATCTTCAATCTTCGGTTATTCTTTGTTTGTTATTTTTTAATATAATGTTATTGTACCATTTTAACTTCCAAGTTTTGAGTGCATATAAATGTCATATTTATTGTAGATCTTAAGCCTTGCTTGCCACCACCTGACGAAATCTCTAGTTCCACTCCTGATCCAAGCATACATATCACTTGTCTGAAGAAAAAAAGGAGAGAAAGAAAAGAAAGGATTTTATGTGGATTGTGAACAGCATGGAATCAGGTACTTTACATTCCTTTTAATCTTTGGTTATTCCTAATTACCTGTTCCACATCTTCATCACTGTGAGGAATTTGGGATCCAGGCTGACAAAGAAGGATGACAACAATTAATTTTTGAATCTGACAGAGAACATTGATAGCTTTCCTTAATAGTCAATGCAAGTAGTTGCAGCTTCCCAGGTAGACAATTAAAGTACTTGACCTGCAGCTTTAGTGGCTGTTGAATGTGGATTTTGATAGTTCTGGTGTAATCTTGTAAGTGCAAATTTAGTTACAAGTGCTGTAAGCATTGTTTATGAGCTTCCCGTTACCAAAAATGTTTGACTCCCATATTTTTCCTTCCTAATTTTATGGATCTTTCTAGTTCTGATAGTCGGAATGGATTTTATTATGGCTGAAATATTTGACCATGTAGACTAGCTTGAAGAGATGATTGGCTAGCCAAAATTCATATAGCTTACCCTATCTGAGTGGAATTAAAGCTTCCACTCAAGACTTCTTCTGTAGACTGACCAGCTAATGACAAATTTTTATGAGATTTCTTAATTTTCTCGTTTAAAGCTTTTGACACCATCCTATCTGGTAAAGGTGTTGTATACCATCTCTATTGAGGATGTACCTATTACTTGTGTATGTATTTCAGATACTAAACTGAGGACTCTTTAACATAAATTAAATCCAGGATGCTGTTACATGTTTGATTGTTTTAGCGAGGTGTTGTACTTTGCACCGAATCTATGATTTGACATTGATAGCCACTTTCTATGCATATATATGTTTCTTTTTTTTTATTTTCGGAGGGGCGTGGGGGAGGGTGGCTGAGCATGCCTATATTTAGTTGGTTCCTCAAAAATGAACCAAGTTCGGCTAATTCTACCTTTAAAACTTTAATATTTGTTGCCATGATAACTCACACACGTGTTAGTTGTTCCTCACAGTACTTTTGTTGTGAATATCAACTATTAGCTGAATGATCTTTCTCTCTTTTTCAGGTTGCTTATCATCCGTGTTCTTGTATAAACCAATATCGCAATTGTGCATGCTACTTAAAATTTGGTGAATCTAGTACCTCAGGCTTGCATGCGGTGCTCATTGCGGTGGCATTGAAGTGTTCTATGCTCTAGTAAGAGACAATAGCTCATCTCAACTTGAATTGTTGTCTAAAAATCAATTTTTAGCCACTCCCCTTTGCCCCAAGCGGAATGGTTAAGTTACAATAAATGTATCTTATTTTTTAGATAAATTGTATTATTTTCAGTTTCAAAAAAATATTGATTGCTTGTATCTCATATTCTTCTTTCTGACAAATTAAGCCTAGAGCTGCCCCAATACTGATAGCTTCGTTCTCATCAATTTGATTGTTTTGTGGCCTTGCAGATAATTGCACGTGAAGACTGAGATGAATTGCTTCAATAAAGACGCGTTGCCATCATCCGAACAAGATGTTTGCTGGCACCTTCAGAAGATTCATAAACCTTTAAACTATGTGCGCTATATAAATAATGTATGGATTGGAGCAATAAACCAAAACATTATGTGCTTGCGATATTTATTCTTTCCTTATTTGGTTGCTTGAACTAGGACTGTAGCGTCTGCAGGCTCACAGGATTACCAAACGAAAGAAGATCACGCTTACACGTGGATTGGTTGTAGCTGAACGACTTTGAATTTGCCATTTTGGTTATGTGTTACTCAATTGTTTATATGATGCTGAGACCCGCGTAATCATTGAAAGTAAGTTATTGGTCTCTTATTCAAATAGTTGGAGGTCTGATGGTTGATTTTGAACGAAAAGTAAAGGAGTGAAGGATTGGAAGTGCACGAATTGATCAAATCAATTTTGTGAAAAGACTGTCTCCGTTTACACCAAAACAGGGGTTCAATTCAGCCTATAATTTCGTCTGGATATATGGCAATTTTAAGTTACGATACAAACATTATAACTTTATTATTATAAGTCTTTGAAGTTTGGGTTTCTTAACAAATTGTTGATTATATTTTAATTTTTGTTATAATTTATTTTTTAAAAAATTTTGTTGACAAAAACTTTTGTGATGTATAATAATAAAAATTCAAAAATTACTTAATATTAAAGTTAATATAAATTTCACAATTAAGTGATTCAGAAATTCTTATCAATGTATATCATGTTTGTTTTTTCAATAAAATTTGATAAAAAAAAATCCACATTTAAATTACAATGAAGTATAAGCTCAAATAAGGATAAGCATAATTTTATGTTATTTTGTTTATGTAATGATGTATAAATGAAAACTTATATATAAAATGATATGTTTCGACAATAATTAAAAAAGTTAGAAGGTTGCGTAGTTTAACTTATAATAATCATCCAAATGTCACTATTACTCCATCTATTATCAAGTAGATGGGAACTACTCCCATCTTAATACTAATTTATTGAAATTACCTATTAATGGCGAAATTTCCACCAAAATCTTTAATTCAACTGGCCTCCATTTATTTCCCCCCCTTTTTCTTTTCTGATCAACCCGTTTTATTATTCATCTACCCCGGCGGTGCAATTCTGGTCGATTCAGATTAAAAAAGAAGAATAAAAACGATGTGACGTGTGGAAGCGAAGTGTCGTGTCATTTGACATGTCTCTCTTCCCTTCTAGAAGACGAGCACATGGCTGGCTCCCGCAATTCTACAGCCCTTCGCTTCTCTCCATTCCTTATTTTGGTTTCACTTCAAAAAAAAATGGTCAGCCAAAACATCGCAGACAAACCTAAGCCCATTGCCATTTCCCAGAATTCTTCCCACTATAGCAGAAGCCTACCCACGTCGCTCTACTCCTGCCCTTTTCTTCTTTAATCTCTCTGTTTCAGTGCGTGTGTGTTTGTGTGTGTGTATATATATATATATCCATACACATTTATATAAAGATGGATGAGAAGAAGGTTTTTGATGTGTCTTGCTTCATGCTCATGGAAGCCACCGGTGATTCAGAGGCCGATTCTGGGCTCAATCTGGAATCGGACATTAATGCTTTGGCAGAAGATGATGCTCAATCTTGTTGCTGCGATGTATTGGATTATGGGAGCACCGTTGAGTTTGGTGATGATCTAGGGCATGCCCATGGTGAAGATTGTCATGTTGATGATGATATGGAGGAAGGTATTCACAACCTAGATTGGAGTGATGATGATGATGATGATGTGGTACTGAGCAGGATTGCGAAGGCAGAGGGGCAGCACAGGAAGTCCAAGGTTTGTGTTGATTCGGCCATGGCATTGAAGAATGAGATGGAAAAGAGCAGGCTTTTCTGGGAGGCCTGCTTGGCTTCTTAATTTAAACCTGTGTCTTCTCGTTTAATTTGGTTTCAGGAGTGAGTTTGTTTGTTTCCTAGAGTTGTGGATCAAACAAATAATCCACCTCTTGCTATTCTCCAGCAATTTTAATCCTTCCTCTTCTTCTCCGAGCATAAGTTGCACAAAAGAAGGGGAAAAAATCTGTATTGCCTTCTCTCCCTCCATTTTGAATGCAATTGTGGGTATTTCAGACACTAGACGTTGACTACTTGATTCAACTCTTTTCTTTTCCTTCGTCTAGGTTTGTAAACATTAATGATTTGTGACTTCCACGGCTAAATGTAGACATTAATGTTTTGTAAGCAAGATGGAACTTGTTTCTTGTCGACAACTTAATAGAGGATTGAGCTCTAATAAACAGTACGAAGTAACTTAGTGGGTGCTTAAATATCCTCTAGTCATGAAGCATGCAGCTCGCTTTTTTTTTTAGTTTTAACTCAAAGGTGAATGATGTTTATGGCTTTGATGATTATGAATTCTTAAGATTTTTTTAAGGGATAGATGTCCAATTAGTCTATTAGATGTCATAATGTGTAATTGAATTGTCTCGAATTGACTAGAGGAAAAAAATTAGTGGGCAAAAACTTGTTTGAAAGAGTCTTTTCTTAGCTGCTTGACCAAGTAGAATTAATACAAACAAAAAATAGGCTACCTCTTTGAAAGAGTCCCAATAAATCCTTGAAGCAAGGATTTTTTAGCCAAACAACAGAGAGACCAATTCCAATATGAATCTCTCAAATGTCAGATCTCCTTCGCTGCATTTTCGCATACAAAAGCAACGAATGACTGATGAGCAGCAACACTCCAAACCCTAATCTAATTTACAGAAGCAACGCATGGATGGCTATGGAGATAAACCCAGAATCAGCAAACGAGGTGCCTACACAAATGAGTTTAAACGACAGTTTACTATTACAATTCACCTAAAACCGAGCAAAGGAACCGGAAAAACATGTGGATCCACTACTTTGTCCACCATCTCCACATCGTTGGTGCTGGATCTTTTTGATGAGTTCTGGTCATCCTCTCCAAGAACAATTGCACTTGCCTGGGAATTTTCCTCTTCGCTTGGGCTCAAAATAGCAACAGGCAATGGCGCTGGAAAAGCAGGATCCACCAATTTGTCCACCATCTTCACGTCATAGGTGCTAGATCTTTTGGATGGGTTCTCGCCGAGAACAACCACGCTCGCCTCTGAATCTTCCTCATCACTTGAGCTCAAAACAGAACTTCCAACTTTGCTGCCAGATAAAGAAACCCCAGATAAAGAGGCCTCAACTTTGTAAGATGTTGAGTCACTTCTGGGACTCGCATGCCCTCTTGCCGAATCTTGGTCAGATTTTTTCATGGCCTTGGCATTGTCTTTCTCGTCCAATTGCCTCAAGAAACACTCTTCTATATCGTTTAGACTCTCGGTTTCGTCCTCGTTTTCACTGTAATAGGCGTTATCGGTCTCATCAAATTCTGACATGTGCCCCCTCAACTCGCAGCTGGTGTCCATCTCTTGCTGGCCATCAATTTCCCCGTCCGTTCGCTGATCGGAAGAATGAGAAGAAACCGGTGATGGTGTGTATCCTCCTGTTGCAGCCTCTTCGCGCTCTCTAAGTGTTCTCATGATCAAAGTCTTGAGGAGGTTCATCACCTGAACCGCGTGCATCAAAGCCGTCAACGGATCAGACATCTGATTAGAACAAAAAAGGAAGCAGCATTAGAACAAGTCTAATTGTTCAGGTTAATGCGAAAAGTATGTGGCTCAATTGGGTTTGCCTGAGTCATGTTTGGAGCGAAGACCACGGCGATGTTTCTGGCATTCATCTTGTTGTATTCCTCGTGTTCAACAACATCAGCCATGAGATCAACCGCCCAGCCGAGCAGCGCCGATTCAGTTGGCTTTAGATTCTTCACAAGCTCAACTGACTCCTCCTCCGTGTTGCATTCCAGAACCTGTTCAGGGGAAAGCCCATCTAATACTCCAGAAGGAAGCTCCCGGAACCAGGCTTTGATTAGCCCTGACAAACAGTGGACATCAATGTCAGCTGGCACAATGCCTCTATTCAGCTGCCTCCTCACATCCTCCTCGTGGCTGTTTTCTGGGTTTATTCGGAAAATTCCTTCTGCCTGAGAAAAAAAAAAAAAAAAGCCATTCAAAGAAAACCCACATAAAGAACTCTCCTATAAACAAAGAGTGATGAGATGATAAAGCTTGAATTTTTTAACAAAAAGGGCACCCATAGTGCATAAGACTCGTTGCTTTCTGGAGGTCAAGGGAAGCTATTGCTGCCAAGACTCGCCTTCAAACCTTGAATTTGAACAATAACAAGACTTTGCCATGGTGTCACATACCTTTAAACCCCCTTGAGAGTAAAGTCTCTCTTGCATTAGTAGGAGAATTGTAGGGACACTGTTGCCTCTGGAATCGAAAGAACACTGCATGGATTCTGCTGAGACACCGAAAACACTAGCACTACAAAAGGGAGAACCACAAGCAAGCAAACTTAGCATTTCTACCAAGAGGGCAGAAAAAAAATGCAATTTTTCAGGAGATTCACTCGCAATCTCGAAACCAACTGTTTTATTCACTATGTTGTCTGGCAGATGTAAACTTCAAACAATCCTATCTAAGAACCCCATTTCCAAAGGCAGTAATTTCGCAGTCCCATTTTTGAAAGTCAGTCAGTCAAACTAAAGACAGCTTGTAAGATAAACTCAAGAATTGTAATGGAAACCCTAACCAAAAATATGAATAGAAATTTAAGGCTCCGTTGGGAACAAGTTTTTTCGACTTTCTTTTCGTCTTCTTCCACAGATCCTAGTTCCTCCAAAACATAGCACAATAGAACACAAGAGGCAGAGAAGGCGAGGAGGATCTGGAACCTGGCGCTGGGAACTCTGGACGGAATTTCCACTTCGAATTCAACCGGAAGACCCAGAAAGCCATTGAAGCGGTCAAATGTGACATGGGCGACGTGCTGAACGTTGGTCGGCCAGCCGATTTCCATGTGGCGAACGGCGGAGGCGATTTCTTCCTGGCGATCTACACGGCAAGCAACCATGGACTTTCTCAGAGCCGCCAACAGGAATGCTACGAGCGAGAGATTGCTCTGCTGATCATCGTCGTCTATTTCAGCTCGTCTTGCCGGCTTTCCTCCACCGCATCCGACACCCGCCTTTGTCACCATTACCATTCCCGTCATCTCTCTCTCTCTCTCTCTCTCTCTCTGTGAGTGAATGAAGTTTGAATTGAAGGCGTGAAGTTTGTTTTTATTGCTGGTCTCGTCTTGTGTGGGTCTTTAACCTCGAATCCATGTCCAAACTTCAAACGGCCACCCATTTCAAATTTCACCACTTTCGTTTAGCGGATAGAAACAAAGCCCCTTCCTTTTCTAAAGAATCACGGATATGCCACTCGAAATAAACCAAGTGAACAGTGTTCTACCTGACGACTGTCATTATTTTAAACTTGGAGTTGTTTGCATGACAAATTAAACATTAACACAAGTCAAGCTTTAAGGAAATATAATTAACCAAACCAATTATCAAACTGAGCAATGTGTATGTGTGCATGCGAAGTCTTAAGAAACAACACACAGTAGCCCCATAAATGTTATAGGGGCATTGTAATGTTGGCCACGTCGGGTTTATAAGGAGTGAGTGTGTATGGGTTTTATCTGTTTTTTTATAGGACTCACACTTCCTTTTTAATTTATTTGCGTCCAATAAATTTTATATAAGTAATAATTTTTTTTTTAATGTTATGGATGCTTAATCTAGATATTTTGTTATCTAAAACTGTGTCTGTTATAATGTAATTAACTAATTGAAGGGCAATAGGAGGATTTTGATTTTGATTTTGAGAACAGATTCAAATTGGAGAAGACCGTTGTAAAAAAGGCAGGGCTGACTGATATGGGGAAGTAGAGAGAGTAGAGTGAAGAGAGGGAGAGAGGACAAGGTTGATATTTCCAAGAATGATGGCCGCTTTTGGACGCCCATGGGTCATGGATTGGCGTCTTCTCTCCTCCCCTTGGATTCTGCTTCCCTTTCTCCATCACGCCTTCAACGGGGCCAATTTTTATTTTTATATTTTAAGTCTTATTTTATATTAATATATTATATATTTATATAAATATTAATATACGGGTGTTACTTTAAATGTCAAAATTAGAGTATTTAAACTAACATTTTTAAATTTTTATTTCCTTCTTACATTTGCTTTTACAATAGTCTTAGTCTTATTTTTATTTACGTTTGGTTTAGACGTAAATAATTTTATATTTAAATTTTTTTTCCCTATTTTTTTTTCAATCTCTTCTATTTTTCTCTTTATTTTTTTTCAATCTCTTTTATTTTTCTTTGTTAACGGTGGTGACAGTCCCTCGTCTCTAGTGATGGTGCTAGTTTTCGATGAGAATAACCCCTCAGTCTGATCGAACTCTCTCTGTTCTCCCCTCTCATCTTCTAAGCCAAATTTAGATTCAAGATGTATCTAAGACTAAAAGGGTGAGCCTGATTTTTAGTTGAGTGTAGACATCAAATTGCATAACTGAACCAGTGGGCTTTGAGGTTTCAACTAATTTGCTGCATTGATTTCTTTGAGAGACAAAGATGAGGACAATTTGATGGGTTATTATTGATGGTGAAGCTAGCAGTTTGGTGGGTTGGTGGAATGGTGGAAATAATAGTGAGCAATCTCCGGGGCCGGTCTTGCTATTGATGGGCTTTTTGATGATCGAAGGCAGGCCCTCTCTTTCTCAATTGATTTTGCGATGATTGATGGGGTTTGCATGACATTGCTGGGGTGACAGGCCGATGGATTCTTTAAGAGAACCCACCATTTTTTTTTTTTTTGACTTTTACTAAAACAGGACAGTAACAAATTTTTCCTGCAATTAATGTCGGGGAGCGCCTAAAAAACCAAAAAAAAAAAAAAGGGGTGGGGATCTATCTGTTCAATTCAACCACGCTTTTATTATTTCATTAGATTAGATATATAGTTGGTGGGGGCAGTTCTCCCTCCAAAAGCAACTATTCGAATTTCAAATACCGAAGCGGAATGAAGGAACTACCTGATTGATTGATTCTCTCTCCTCTCCTGTCCTCCATCACCTTGTCGTCTCTTCCACTCCATCTCTCTGTTCTTTTCTATCTTCCACCACCACTCGTTGCTTTTTCCAAGATCCTCCAATTCCAAACACGAGATCACTCACTCACTGTGGCTATGGCTTACCATTATTATTCACTCTCACTCCTCCTCCGCTCTCATTACGCTTAATTCCATTCAAATCCAGCCCAGCCCAGCCCAAACCCTACTTACTCACCCAATTAAAAAATCAAAACAAAATTAAGACCCTAAATTAATTCCATCCAACTCCCCTCCACTCTCATTTTCATTCGCTTCTTGCTGAGAAACTACACATTTCAATTGATTAATTTTAAAATATACTTCTTAATATTATCTCAATGAGATAATAGTGTGCTCGTATTGTGGGCCATGGTAGGCCCAATGGACTGCCTGGACTCTGGGCTCCATCGGCTGGGAGAGCATCATCCACTAATAAATGGGCTTGATAACTGCAAGCTTTCAATCCAATCATCCACTTCCAAGTCGAACTTTGGGACAGCCAACAACCATTCTCGCTTGGATTTGGAATCGGCGGATAATTATCGTATGCGGGGCAGCATAACTGCATCCGCCAAATGAACAGTCGAATAAATCCGATATTCCCCCGGCTAGCTTATGACGTGGCATAGCTCCATTGGCTGACTTGACTGTAGCGGATCATACACTCGAAACCCATATATACCATCTGTAGCAGTCGCATGTAGCGGCACTGTGTTCTCCCTCGGCTTCTTGCTCAACAAGTGATTCCAAAACAATACTTGGACTCTGCAACTGCCTTCCTCTTCCTTTCTTCTTCGATCCGTATTCCGTATCCCTCTGTGTATATATAGATAGATAGATAGATTTGTTGGGAGGGTGCAATAATCTCTGGTTCGCGTTGCTTGAAACAAGGATAGCGACGATGATGATCAGAATTCGGAGCAGAGATGGGCTCGAGCGGGCGACGATCGACAATCCGAACATCACGATCGCCCAGCTCAAAACCCTAATTGAATACCAACTCAGAGTTCCCGTCGCCAACCAAACCCTATCCACCAATCAGAACCTCCTCCTCGCCAAAACCCTAGCAGACATCGCGCGGTTCACCGACATGTCCAATCCTCAAACCCCGATCTCCAGTCTCGGCATTGCGCACGGCTCGATCATCTACCTCTCCTACGAAGGCGAGCGCACCGTCTCAGGCCCCAATTTCAGCCCCGCGGGCTCGTTTGGCCGGAAGATGACCATGGACGATCTGATCGCCAAGCAGATGCGCGTCACCCGCCAGGAAAACCCTCACTGCGAGCTGGCGTCTTTCGACCGCGACGCCGCCAACGCGTTCCAGCACTACGTCAACGACTCGCTTGCCTTCGCCGTGAAGCGCGGCGGGATTATGTATGGGACCGTGTCGCCCGAAGGTAAAGTGGAGGTGGACTTCATCTACGAGCCGCCGCAGCAGGGGACGGAGGAGAATTTAGTGCTCTTGCGGGACCCCGATGAGGAGAAGCTGGTGGAAGCGATCGCCATGGGTTTGGGGATGAGGAAGGTGGGATTTATATTCACACAGACGGTCAGTCAGGCTAAAAAGGACTACACTTTGTCGAATGCAGAGATTTTACAGGCGGCCGAGTTGCAGGCGGAGGGCGACTTGAAGGAGTGGGTCACCGCAGTGGTGAAACTGGAGGTGAACGAGGAGGGTGATGCTGACGTGCACTTTGAGGCGTTTCAGATGAGTGATGTGTGTATTAGGTTGTTTAAAGAAGGGTGGTTCGAGACCGAGGCTGGGGAAGATGCTGATCCAAAGTTGTCCAGGATGAAGAAGGATGTGGTTGTTGGTGTGAAGGATACCAAGGAAGTTGATAATGACTTCTTCTTGGTGGTAGTTAAGATATTCGATCACCAGGTCCGTGCTGTTTACCACTTCACTTTTCCATATCTGCAATTTTAAATTTGATTTATCTTGAAATTGAACTTTACTTGTATTTGTCTATTTATCTCCTATGTCATTATATTTTCTTTTCCCGGGATCAGAATGTGGGTTAGTGAAAGATAATTTCCAAAACGGAGGATAAGAAGAATAAAAAATTATCTTAATAGGGGAATAGCAATTTAAATATTTTTGGCTTATTAAATGAATTGTTGACACATTGTTTTATGGTGATCCATTTTTTAGTGTATTATTCTCAAACAATGTCGCTTTACTTATGTAGATGCTTGCAAACCGGCCAAGCTGTTTAATAGAAACTCAAGTTTGGCTTGGCTTGGCTTGAGCAATATGTTGAGCTGGTGGGCTGGTCTTGTGTACTTGTGTGTCCTGTTTACTCGTGGCTTTTAACTTTTGCAGATTTGTTTCTCACATTTATTTCTTTCATGTTCCAAATAATCAATCTCAGTAGTCATTTTACTTGTGCTCACTCTAGGCAATTAATTGGCTGTGGTTACTGTTAGACGCTTAACTACATAACTCTGCTGCTCTTATTTTCATCTCATGCCATTTCTCTTTAGTTTGGGAAGAACCTGTAATTAGAGAGTCTAGATTTGCCTTTCCTTGTAAAGAAGAATGTCAATCAAATGGTCATAAACTTTTGAGTAGCAGCCAATGAAGCTGAAGGCATTGGAGTTTGTGGCATTTATAAGGAATCATGCTACTGAGATATCTCTAAAAGCAAAGTTATTTTAAAAACATGTAGTGCTCTCCTCCAGTGACATTCTCCAAATTGTTTTTTCTCCTTCAAATATTTCCTTTTGTATTTTTAGATCCTTTTACTCATTGTTGGACTAATATTTAATCCAGGAATTGCTTTCCAATTAGCTGCTTCATGTAAGCATGTAGAAGTGCAACTGCAAAGCCCTGTGTTTAAGTAGAAAAGATCCATAAAATTCTTAGTTGACGTGGTCAATGTATAATAGTAATAGAGAACCTAAATCTTCTCCAATGACAAAATCAAAATTTTGAAGATTCTTTTCTTTCTGGTGACTCAGGTGGATAGAAACTCCGACAATAGAAGAAAACATCATATTTCAATTGTCTAACTGAACCGTGGAGTCAAGTCACATATTTCTCTTAAAATTTTTATAATTTTTTCATGTTTGCAAGGTTTTTATTAAACACCTCATCAGATTAAAAAGGAATTCTTTTATAAACCCACCCTTTTTGGAAGATTCCTATAAAATATCTATATAGGGGTAAGTTAGTTACTTTTGGTTTTGTAGGTGAGTTAGTTAAGGTTACTGAATTTATTTAATATAATCCTCAAAAAAATAAAAATGATGCTTGACAACTAGAGAAAAAGAACTTTAGTGCTCATTTACAAGAATAAGGGAGATATTTAAAGTTGTGAAAATTTTATAGCAATCAGGCTAATGAGCAATCTTATGAAACTTTTGGGAAATAGTGATTAAACAAATGTTAGGGAAAGAAACGAAGGTTTATGAAAATTAATTTGGTTTTATGCTTAGGAGGTTAACTATGGAAGCTAACTACTCACTAAGATGTCTAATGGTAAGGTTCAAAGATAAATAGAATTAGAACGATTTTTATTTGGTATTAATAGACTTGGAAAAGTTGATGACAGAGTTTCTAAAGAAGTGTTGTATAAGATTTTAGAGAAGGAAAGAGTTTGGATTGATTATTTATGGGTTTCTAAAGATGTGTATGTTAGGACTTGTAGATGAGATACTTAGAATTTTCAATTAGAATTGGATTACATCAATGATTTACATTAATATCTTTCTCTTGTGATATTGTTTACATTATTTGTAGATGATACCGTTTTGGTGGATGAGACCCCCCCAAAAATTGTGAATATTAAGATGTAATTATAGAGAAATACATTAGAATCCAAAATTTTCAAGTTGAGCGGGTAAAAAATTGAATATGTAAATGTAAAAGTAAAGTGTAAATGATATCACAGCAGGATTTGATGATTGAGTTATTATTAGGAAAGATCAGTCTACGTATCTTGAATTAATTATTCAAAAAGAATGGGATGTTACCCACAAAATCAATATAGGATGATTAAAGTGGAAAAATACACTTGCATATATGCGATTGTAAAATATTTTTAAAGTTATGGCTAGAAGAGCATGTTTGTTATATGGTTTATGATCTTCGACAGTTAAATACCAACATGTGCAAGATGTAAGTGAAATTGAGATAAAGATGTTATAATGAATGTGCAACCATACAAGACAACATATATATATATATATAAGGCGGAAGTAATACTTGTTGGAGATAAGATGTAAAAGCAATTAAGATGGTTTGAATATGCAAGAAGCAAACTGATGAATGCTTATGTGAGGTGATTAAATGGAATGGGGGAAGTTTATAGTAAAAGAGTAGAGGATGACCTAAGAAAACTTGGTAGGAATTCCTTAGACTTGACATGCTAGGTTGGAGAAACTCACCACATTCCCACATAAAGCTTTATATGGACACAGGCTAAATGGGGTAGGAAACCAATCCATCCATCATTTATTGCTCACCATCCCCCCTCCATTCCTCCAGTACCCTGCAGCCAATCTCTACCTGCATGTTCATCTTAATCAAGGTTAGGGCATCACGGACAATCTCTAGTTCTAACCTTTAAGCTGTTTCAATCAGCACTGCATTAACAGAGGAATGAGAGTTTCATTGGTCATGGAATTGAAGAAAAAGCTAATATACATTTCAGAAATACTTAAGAAAATAATGACGTGAGTATAGCATGCACCAAAAAGTGCTTGACAAATGTTGGAGTTTGACACCATTAAGTATATTCCTTAAAGTTTCTGTGCTTTAACTTACATTGTAAAAGCTCTGAACCATATTCCTATTCATAAGAGATCAAAGCTTGCAATACTGGCTTGGAAAGCAAAGCGATAAAATAAAATTATGAAAAGTTAGCCTACTCTCTTGATGATCTAATTTGCCCTCCCATATACATTATCAAAAATGGCTCTCAGATGAGTTGGATAAAACAAGAAGATTCAAGCTTCTTATCATAAGTCAAAGCTTTGTTCCTAGGGGGTACTTTACAGATAAGTAATTTTGAGTTCTGTCAATGTTAGGCTAAAGCCTCAGAGAATATTAGGCCATATATTGAAATGCTAGGCAAGTTAGAATTTATGCAGTCTACCCCCACAAAATTGGTTTTAAGGATTGATATGTTGTTGTCAAAGTTAGGCTTATGATTTGATAAATTGTTCAAACTAAGGCTTCATGTTCTTCTAAAGATCTGCTTAGTTGTAAATATAGGGTAAGACTTGACACGATTAATTTCTAACCAATCTAGTAACTTCAGGCTCAAAATAACATAAGCTTGAAATATTGCATAAGCTATCAAACTATAAAAGTACTTTGGAATAGGGTCTAATTTTTCCAACTAAAGATACTTGATGGTTTTGATTTCTAATTATATTTAGAAGTAGCCTCTAATCACACAATGCCTTTATCTGAACCCTGTCCAGTGGGGTCACCGTCTCTTCCTTCAAGTTTGTATACTGAGGATTTGATTTCTGTTATGTTGTTTTTTCTAAAGTGGGATCAATGGCATTCTTTTAATTTGAAGAATAATAGTCATGCTTGTGCTGAATATGTAAACTGAACCGTTACATCTATGTTCTCCCTCCACAGAGGGAGAGCATCACAGGCATAAAGAACTTTAAATTTAAATAAATAGGAAGGTGGCGTACACTCTAGAGGCCTATTTTTCACCAGTATGTGGATAAAAATTTGTTCTGAGATGATTGTGTTGTTCTACTGAGAAAGCTAATTTTCCAAGCCAGTTTTTGCTTGTATCACTGTACATGACTTCTAGTAAGCGAGTTGTTCTCACCAAAGTGGTTCTGATAAAGTTTTATGGTTGTGCAGGGTCCACTTTCAACAAACTTTCCTATTGAGAACAGAATTACAGGAGTGACAATGAACGCACTGAAGAATCATCTGGAGAGAATGAGGGGTGTTACATTTGTGAAGCGAATTTCTGATTTTCATCTGCTGCTATTGCTGGCCAGGTTTTTAGATGTGAATGCCGATGTTCCTGCATTGGCAGAGTGTGTACAGATGCAAACGGCTGTGCCAGAAGGTTACCAGCTCCTAATTGAGTCCTTGGCCAGTGCTTCTTGATAGCTCTTGCAACGCTGTGTGGAACTGATAACACTCGTCTATTCTTTATGCCTTTTGGATGGTCTAGACCACGCATTGATGCTTGAACTCAAAGATGACTAGTCCAGTGTTCCTAGTTCCCTCTGGGCTAATGTGCCTGGCCCCGAAAGCCCCTTGCTTTGACTGTAACAGATATCTAAATACCATAATCCCCGTGTGTCTGGATATTTATATTTTAGATAAATTTGAGTGTTTCTAGTACTATGCCAGTTTATAATTTAGGATGAACATTTTCTGCTTCAAATTAAAGTTTGTATGCTATACATGGTTGGGTTGTTGTTTATTACACTACAGTTTCTAATGGTAGCAAATCAAAACCTATGTGCCATGCACTGGCAGCTTGGAAACCATCGTGTTCATGCACATTGTGTGCCTTTTCTCTGTCAGAATGTTTGTGAGCCACCCCAGCTCAGATTGCTGTTTACGGCTAGAAAACTTGGAATGAGATGCGTCTTTTAATTTTAAAGTTGGATATTATTATTGAAATTTAATGAGAAAATTGATCTTTTCTTTTGATTGGCAAAAAGAAACTTTGGTGTCGTCGGAGAAAATTGATCTTTTCTTTTGATTGGCAAACATTATTGGTGGAGTAAGAAGGCTACAAATAATACTCTTCAGAATTTTAAATTTATTTATTTTTTATTTTGGCAGGAATTTAATATTTTATATATATATTTTTCTAAGAGTAATAAAAAAATTGAAAATTAAATAAGAAACTTAATAATACAAATCGTATACTGGAATTTTTAAATATTTAAATAATATAGAAATTTTTATTATGAAGAATTAATTAGCATAGTTTTATTAATATCTAATGGAATATTTTAAAAATAAAAAAATTAAAAATAACAATGTAAAAAATCTTAATTTTGGATCATATTATTTATACATCAAGAATTATACATATATTTATAAATAACTAAAATATTTCTTACGTTTTACTGTCTTACTGTCTTAAAGAGACATATTTTAATTATGCATTTTTATTTTAATTATTTATTTATGTGTAATTCAAAGTATAATGGATATCCAAGAAACATATTCCCATATTCTTAGTCACACCAAGAAACGGAAATAAATAGTCATGTGGCTAAAAAAAAAAAAAAACTATGCTTAGCTGTTACCTGTTGCCTGTTTTGCTTCCAAGCGGAAAACAAAATCCCATTGGCGTCGGCAAATGCGGCACTTAACGCCGACTCTGCGCTCAAAGCTGTCTCTGCTTATTGGCGGGATTTTCCTTCCGCTTCGAGAATCTTCCAAAAATTAGGGCAAAAAATGCTTTGGTGACTTAACGCATTGGTTCGATTCGCCCTCTCTTGTTCCGTTTTTTCTCTTTACTGGACGCTCTTTCTGGTCTGAGTAACAGTAGTAGGTAATGGAGGATTCGCCCGGAGCTTCAGAAGCAATTCGTCGCTCGGTTAGTTTCAATTTGGTTCATGCAAGCCCCCTATTCTTCATTTGATTGTAATGCTTACAAATTAGTTGCTTATTCTAACCTTGTTCTTGATGTTGTTTGTCTTCCTGGATTTTTGCTTAATACAGAAAAGGACTAGGGCTCAGATTTTTCCGACGGGCGCTGGTCAAGGGACCCAGTCGAGGGGTAGCGGCCGAGATAACCGGGACGAGGACAGCGATCGGAGTGATCAGAGCCCTAATCGGCACGCCGACCGAGAGGACTCCGTTGATGATTTTGAGGAGCTTCGTCCCAAGGCTAAGCGAAAGCGGGCTTCCGAGGAGGCTTCCGCTGCGCCAAGCAAAATTCACGCAAGTCTGATCGGTAAATTCAAATTCACAATCACTCAGTTTGGACTAACGGTAAATAGCAATGCGCACTGCATTTTAGTTGAAGGGGCAATGAATCGTTAGTGTGTATATTTCTTAGTTGAGGGCAACGGAGGAACTAATAATGCCCGTAGGAGGGCCTCAAAGTGATATCTTGTTGCATCAATTATAACTTCTACCATTCCCTTTAACTACATAAAATGCTCCAATTGTATCAAATTTTTATTAGGTAGATCATCGATTATTGGAAGAAAATTGAAGGAAAAAAGGAGAATTGAAAACAATATTGAGCACCCACATGCATGAGGTGTCACTTCTAGTACTAAGAAGCGAGAACATGCACACACGCCTAAGCATTTTGTGTAGTACTCCCTATTAATTTTCCTTTTTTTCTTCACGATTTTTATTTCCTCTCTGTCTATTTGTAAAGGATTTGATGCAGTTAGTGTAACCATGGATTTGATGCAAATATGATAAACAGGAAGTTGTAAATGATCTTATAAAATTTTATGATTATTCAATAACTAATTAAAATTTGCTGAAAATAGAAGAATACAGATGTGTGTGTTTGAAAATTATTGAAGGTAAAAATGTCCCAAAAAAGTTATGACATTGATTCAGAAGTAGGAGGATCAGATTGGTGTTCTCCCTTTAGATGATGACATTGATACATGCTTTGGAGGTAATATGGTTTCATAATATAATTAGAGGTACTATTTAGTTTCTTGAGTTAAATTTGTAGAGTTTACATGATTTCTTTAGTTTTATGTGATTTCTTTAGATTTTTTGCCATCATCAAGGTGTACTACACAGATGTGGGTGTTTAAATGGATGATTTGGGTTTCATGTTCCTCTAAATGAAGGGATATTTAGACATGGTTAATGTGTTTTTGCTTAAATGCATTCTTGATTTAGAAGTTTTCTTTTGCTCTTATCTTTCATGATTGCCTGTCAACATGTGTTGGAGAGGATTGGCTAAATATTTCTGTGTCTGCAGAGATTATAAAAGGGAATGGAAAGCTTATTCCCCAAGTCGTTAAGAACTGGGTTGAACAGTATGAAAAGGATCCAAAGCCTGCAATGGTTGAACTGTTGATGATGCTTTTTGAGGTAACCCTATAATTTGCAAATGTTAACTTACCATTTGAGGTAATCTGATAATTTTAATGGTTCAAGAAATTCCCGGAGCTATGAGATGTTCCTTAAGAATTCTATCTAGAACACCATAGGCCAACCTTTTGCAAATGTTTATTTATTTTTCATGATGCACATGAAACTAAGTATGCCTTTGTACAGGCTTGTGGAGCAAAGTATATAATTGATGAGGAGCTATTGGACGAGATTGATGTTGATGACGTAGTAGTTGCTCTTGTCAATCTGGCTAAAAAAGTATCCTCTGAATTCCTTAATATGTTTTTGTTGTATTCTTTGCAAATCCATTGACAGGCTAAATCTCCAAATCTCTTGAGTTTATGCACCAGCACTAGTTTTTTTAGTTTTGGCTTAACATCTAAACAATTTTAGGGTCAAGTTGAAGACTATCAAAGCTCAAAAAAGAAGGAGTTCAAGAATTTTAAAGATAATCTTGCTTCATTCTGGGACAATTTGGTCACTGAGTGTCAAAATGGGCCGTTGTTTGATCAGATCTTGTTTGACAAATGCATGGATTATGTAATTGCACTTTCATGGTCAGTGTTTAATTTGATGTTCTGAAGTGTTAATTAAAATTTTAATTAGGTTAATTTAGTTAATCTGTCTGGTAATTGTATGTTTCAGTACTCCTCCAAGAATTTATCGTCAGGTTGCTTCATTGATGGGACTCCAACTTGTCACATCCCTGATAAATGTTGCCAAAATGCTTGGTGCACAGCGGGAAACTACTCAGAGGCAGTTAAATGCTGAAAGGAAGAAGAGGACTGATGGTCCACGTGTGGAATCACTGAATAAAAGATTGTCTACGACACATGAAAAGATAATGGTGATAGAAGAGATGATGCGTAAAATATTTACAGGGTATGATAAATCTATGAATCTTTTTTTAATCTGTTTGTAATAGAATTAAAAGGAAATAAAATACAATTTATAAGGTTTTTCAACGTATTCCCCCCATGTATTATGATAACAAGTTTTGGAACTTACCAAATTTCTTATCTCATGAAGGTTGTTTGTGCATCGTTACCGAGATATTGATCCGGACATTCGAATGTCCTGCATACAATCACTTGGGATGTGGATCTTGTCATACCCATCACTGTTCTTGCAGGATTTGTACTTGAAATATCTTGGATGGACTTTGAATGACAAGGTAAATTGTATTTCCCTGGTAACCTTGCATGTCATTTGAGCTTTTTTTCTCAAGTACTAAATATTGACCGGCTATGTTTGTTCATCTAAGAATGCTGGTGTAAGGAAGTCTTCTGCCCTTGCATTGCAAAATCTCTATGAGGTGGATGATAATGTACCATCTCTTGGCCTTTTTACGGAAAGATTTTCCAATCGGATGATTGAACTTGCCGATGACATTGATATTTCAGTGGCTGTATGTGCCATAGGACTTGTGAAACAATTACTAAGGTATCTGCTGGTTATTTAACTTTTTGGAATTTCATCTTACATTTCTAACGAGTCAGTGACTGTTTAATCCCAAATTGATACTTGACAAGGCTTATTTTGCAGGCATCAACTTATACATGATGATGACTTGGGTTCTTTGTATGATTTGCTAATTGATGATCCTCCAGAGATCAGGCGTGCCATTGGAGAACTAGTATACGGGCATCTGATTGCGCAGAAATTTACTAGCTCTCAATCACATTCTAAAGGTGTTTGCGAATTATGTCTGATAAGGTGTAGACATTAGAATCTTGTTAGGCATCTAGTCTCATAAAAATGCCTTTTCAGGTGATGACAATGATTCTTCAGAGGTGCATCTTGGTAGAATGTTGCAAATACTAAGAGAGTTTTCAACTGATCAAATTCTAAGTACTTATGTTATTGATGATGTTTGGGAGTACATGGATGCCATGAAGGTAAAGAGCTTGTATCTTATTGAGCTTAAGGGCCTACTACTTGTTAGTTAAATATTTCCCTCATGGGATCTTGACAAAATTTGAAAATTTATTTTCAGCTTTGGGTTGAGAAAATATTACTTGTCCTAGCACAGGGTTGGACTTGACTTGAAGGATTGCAACTTGACTAGTACATACTTGAGTTATACAATTATCTTTATATATGTATGCCATAGGGACGTGGTAGTAGAATATTTGCACTTTTGTCAAAGGTTTTACTCTACTTTTTTATGTCTTCTACGTTGCATCTGTGCTTAGATGGTTGAAGTCCAGTTATTCTTGTTTTATTTCTACTAAACCTTATTTTGCCTTCCTTTTTTGGAGTCTAATTCTTAAACCTTTTGGTGGGAAGTTGTTTTCAACTCCTTTTTCACCAAAGGGCTATCTTATGGTAAAACAAAAGTGTGAATTATGGGAACTTGCCGTATCTATGACCTTATCATTTAGTTCCCCTAAATGAAAAGGCATAAATTTCGACCCTCTTAGTATTGAAGGGGCATGACCAAAAAAAAAAAAAAAAATGAACAATCTTGATATCTTTGGTCAGTCGTTTGAAAAGAAGGGGAGATAATTGAGAATGTTACTCATAGAATCAAGGTAGGATGTTTAAAGTGGAGAATCGTGTCTTAACATTTATATGATTGTAAAATCCTTGTAATTCTAAAAGAAGGTTATATTGGGTGGCTATAAAACTATCTTTGTTGTATGGCTTGTCATGTTGGGCTTGGGAAAATAGGCATCAATGCATGCAAAATATGTGTGAAAATATTATAGTGGATGTTCGTTAGTAATAAGATTAGACTAGCACCCGTTGAAGATAAGATGTGGGATTCAAATTAAGATGGTTTGGATGTGAGAAGAAGACTGATAGAAACATCTATGAAGCAAGTGGATGAAATAGAGGAGATTTGTAGCAAAGAGGAAGAGGAAGACCAAAGAAAATTTGATGGGAGACCCTTTGACATGACATAAGATGAAATGGCCTTGCAAAGAATATGGCCGTGAGTAGAGATGTATGGAGGTCTAGAACTCAATAAGGCTTATGGTTGTTATTGTGGAGGGGGGATAATGAAGTTAACTTAGTGAAATGAAGAAGTTAAAATTACTACTATACCTTCTTAATCAAAAAAGATTATAGGGACCTTGTCACATAACCATCAGACTAAGGAGTTGTCCATTTACACCCTCAGTTTTTATATAATTATTACAAATTACTTTGTATTATCCATCAATTCAACAAAGTGAGAAGATTCTAAACATGCCTGTTGCACATGTTACTAGATTATTGGAAATATATTCCCTAAAGAAAATAATAAATGTTTTGCAATTACTATATTAAATATAATATATCTAACATCTCCCTTTTTAAGGGTATATTGTTTGTTAAAGCATGACTCGTCTTTTACACTGAACCAAGGCAAGATATTTAAGATGTAAAAGTAATTTTTAGCATTTGTGCATTAGAAAGTTCCCTTAAAGTTAAAAGAACTATTTTATTGGACAATTATATGACCGACATTGGTATATGATAGACAATTTAGTAGTAAGTTGTGCAAAATATGATTATAACAAAGTTAAGGAGTTGTTATGGCTGTGCAGCCATATAAAAGGCAGAATTAGAAATAAAGTTATTTGTAGTAAAGTTGGAGTGGTAGCTACTGAAACTACGATGCATTCGATGCGTTTAAGATTTTTTAAACATGTATATTAAAGCCAATAAATGCACTTATAAGGAGAGTAGATATAATGAAAGAAATTTGTTGCAAAAGAGGTAAGGGGAAGAGTAAAGAGAATTTAGTAAGAAACACTTAGATATGACATGAGATATAGTGACTTTACAAAAGATATGGTCATGGATACAGATTATTGATGTGTTAGAAGTCATATGGCCAATCCCACTTAATGGAATTAAGACTTGGTATTCTTGTTGTTATTGTCTTTTACACATTTGTGTTAGGTATTTTATCATAATGATTGACTATCCAATCAAACGATATGCATATCTTTTGCCAAAGAAATTAGCATCAAATTTTAAATTTTCCATTTTAATGGTGTTTACTTAAATACCATAGATCTAACTTGAATGTTTGGAAAACAAAAATATTTATGGAATTAAGAGATAACTTCTAATTTTCAAACCTTATTTTGTGCCTTTCAAACAATAATAGGTGGGATGGAAATTTTTTATTAATTCAAAGGGTTAAGTGATGCAAAGTTATAGATGGAGGAGTCTTGAAATTAAAGTCCTTTTATTGGAGAGGGGAAAATTGTATTTCAGTGTCTTCATTTAACGGTTTTGACCTTTACACCCCCTTCAATGTTAAGGGGGTCTAAATTTATGTAGGTATGTGGGAGTGGTAGTTGATTCTACTTGATGCTGTCCTATTCTTTTTGATTGTGCATAAAACCATGAATAGATTACCTAACTAGCTCAGTCAGTGTTATTAAAGGCCCAAGACACATTAAGCGCAAAGGGTATTAGAGCTTGAGGTGCAATGCTTAAGGCAAGGCGTGTGCCTGGTGGATACGAGGCACATGTTGACTAAAAGAAAAAAAGAAAAATATATGTCCTACTTGAAGAGTAAGGTATAAAATAGGTCCTAACTCTTAATAATATATTCACAAGCATGTTATCAAGAAAATTAAAAATTCAACATATGCTAATTAAAAAAATATTAAAACAAGTTACATACCTGTAAATTTTAGCAAAGCATATACCATCATATTTCAGCAACCTGCATATAAACATTACAAAAGTTAAAAACTTTGTAAGAATTTTAAAATCTATTGTTAGCATAATATATAATGAAAAGAACAATAAAAAATGTCGTTCTAAAAGATGCAATTTAAAAGTTTTTAAGTCAACTCAAATTAAATTTTAAACAATTTATAGGTCTTAAATTTTAATTAAGATTAACTTACTATATGCATATTAAATATTCTAAAAATCATCTTCATCATCAATATCAAACATTTCTATATTTCTATCATTAGAAGCATCATCTCCAATATTATTTTTTTCCACATCATCTCCATTTCTCCATCTTCATCAAGTTCAATTGGAGCATTTGAAGTAGTTGCCCGTTTACGCATTGTCAAATTTGGAGTTGAAGCAATTGTTTTTTTTTTCTTTTGATTTATTTTTTATTTAGTATTTAGTAATAATTGGAATTGGAATTTCAAAAGTTTCCTTTTCCCATTAGGATTCTATTAGATATAGTTAATTTTTAAAAAAGTTACAGAAATAAATATATACCCTAAATAGTAAAAAATTAAATAAAGTAATAAATAGTTAATATAAATCCTAAAAATAGTTAAAAAAAAGTCAGGTGTGCCTAAGCCCAAGGCTGCGCCCGAGGGCCTGGTAGCGCGTCTGGCTGGTCTGCACCTACCTGGGAGCATTGCAGGCACCAAAGGTGCGTCTAGGCGCGCCCCTAGTGTTTGTGTTCATTGACCAGCACCTGAGTGCTGCACTATAGTAATTAATTGTGTTAGAGCTGTGTTTCCCTTGTCCAACCCTACATTTGGGCCTATATGCAATTTCCTTAATAAATTGCTTTATTTTCTTTTCTCTTTTGTTTCTTATGAGAGTTTATGTTTGTGGCAGGATTGGAAGTGTATTGTCTCTATGCTCCTGGATGAGAATCCTCTAATTGAGCTTACTGATGAGGACTCAACAAACTTGATTCGGCTTCTCTCTGCCTCTATCAGAAAGGCAGTGGGTGAAAAGATAGTTCCTGCAACTGATAATAGAAAGCAATACTACAATAAAGGCCAAAGGGTGAGCATGCCCTCAGTTATTTTTGCACCATTTTGTTTACTTATAATTTGTCTTTCCAGATTCTAGGAGCTTCTTTTGCCTCATTTTGTTTAGATTTTATATATTGAATGCAAAATTTTCAGTCTCCACATATTGAGCCAGGCAGGCATTAGTCTGTCCTGGATTGGTATTTTGGAGGAGTTAGGCAAGTGAATCTCTGCTTTTACACGTGACTGATGTGCTGAAAATTTACTAGTGAGATCCTGTTTTATGAGTTTAGATCCAGTTCATTGTACAATTTTCTAATACAAAAGGTGCTACATCTTAATCTAGTAAAACACTAACAAAGAACCAAACTTATTGGTAAATAGCTCATAACTCATGAGTATGGATGAAGGAATCCAGCTAAGGAACTTGATCAATAGTTAAACTATCTGGTTGATTCAAGTTCTGGTTTTGAGTTGGGATCTTCTGAATAAGGTATATATGACCTCTAATTTATTTTATCTGCTTAATATTTTCTTCTAATTTATTTCCTCTTGTTTTTGTACTGTTATGTCTATTTGTCTTCTTTAATCTGGAAATTGATCAAATGAAATTTTATGAACAATAGAAGAAAACAAAGTTGATAGTTGTAAGCTTGCAAATTGCACTCTATTAATTGATGAAGAACTACATGCTTGCATGCATGCAACAATGCTTAACTATTTCAGTGGCTTACAAAGGAACCTTATAATCTCATTTAGACCTTAATTCACTTAACATGTTTGTGAAGTATATAGTTCGTTGGGATAGAATTATGTTTCTCTGTATTCTTTCCCAACAGTTTGTGAGAACTTGTATGTGGTTGCTAGTGTGGTATCTTTATCAATAGAATTATGTTTCATAATGCCATGTAATGCATTGTGGTTTGCGTGGTTCATTAAATTTGTAGCCTGGAAACAGGACTTTTACTGGTCCTATTTCTATATACTAAAATTAATATAATTCAGAGACGTAAGAATTCAGTTTGTTCAAGTATGATGTTGGATTGGAAGAAGTTATCCAGTGCCGTGAGAAATCTGTTTTGATTGGATTCTACTTCCGTTTGATATTAATTTAACTGAATTTGGCGAAAGGCTTTTTTGTTTTACAAGTTAAATATAATTTGTTATTGAAATTGTCAGGAAATGTTTGAAAGCAATAGGCGGGATGTAACTGTAGCCATGATGAAGAGATACCCTCAGCTTCTAAGCAAATTCATGGCTGATAAGACAAAGATAGCACCACTGATTGAGATTATTGTTCATATGAACCTTGAACTTTATTCCCTTAAGAGACAGGAGCAGGTTGGCTGCTAGATGCTTATCATGCAAGTCATTTGCTGTTTTCATCGTAGTCATATAATTTAACATTCAGTTACTTGCCTTTTCAGAATTTCAAGAATGTTCTCCAACTTATAAAAGAGGCATTCTTCAAACATGGTGAGAAGGATCCTCTGAGGTGTTGCATGAAAGCTATCAATTTTTGTTCTACTGAGAGTCGAGGAGAGTTACAAGATTTTGCTCAAAATAAATTGAAGGAACTCGAGGATGAGCTTGCTGCTAAGCTTAAATCTGCAATCAGAGAAGTGGCGGTATTGTATTGGAAGTCTGTTCATTCCTTTGATCATTTTGAATCAATTTTGATATGCTTCAGTATTGTAGGATGATGATGATGAATACTCGTTGCTTGTAAGTTTGAAAAGGTTATATGAGCTTCAATTGTCAAGATCTTTTCCTATGGAAAGCTTGTACGAAGAAGTGGCTGTGTTTCTTCAAAGTTTTAGAAACATGGATGATGAGGTGCGTATGCTAGAGCCTCCACCAGAATTGCATTTTGTTTTGTTTGTGCTTGCTTATGGTATAGCTGTTCCTGCTCATCCAGGTTGTCAGCTTCCTGCTTCTCAACATGTATTTACATGTAGTGTGGTGCATGCACTCCATTATAAACACTGAAACTGTCTCTGAGGCATTTCTAAATTCCTTATTGTCTAAACGCACTACCTTGTTTGAGCATCTTCAGTACTACCTGGAACACCCTCCTAAAGTTCAGGTGGAGGGTAAATCGAGTGGTCACCTAGTGTGCAGGGTAAACATTATTTGGACTCGTTTACAAATTCTGCCATGCCATATTATTGAAAATGAATCATTTTGTTGAAATGTCCTCTATTGAATTGCTCAAGAATCATATCTGTCTGATAAAGGTTCGCATTTTCCCCAGGTTTGTACTATCCTTGCAGAGTCATGGTGTTTGTTCAAAAAAACAAATTTTGCTTCAACTAAGCTGGAAAGTTTAGGCTATTGTCCTGACGATTCTACTCTTCAAAAGTTTTGGAAAGTTTGTGAACAGCAGCTCAGCATATCAGGTAAATATGACTCGTATTTGCTCTTATGCTACGCTTTAATCATATCTGCTGATTTACATCTGGATCACTCATATTTGTAAAAGATAATGCTAGTAGCCTAACAACAGAGAGAGAGAGAGAGAGAGTGTATGAGAGAGAAATGAGAGAGAAAAGGGTGCCTCCTATACATGGAGCTCCCTGCTTTGCGAGGGTTGGGGAAACATTGTTTTTCTATGTAGCCTTACCCTTGCATTGCCCAGAGGCTGTTTCCATAACCCAAACTCATGACCTCTTTAGCACAAATAAACACCCTAATTATTTCTCTCAGGACTTACCCTCAAAAAACATTAAAGAGAGAGGGAGGGAATTAACATGCAATATCCAGTTTTCTTATAGTATTTGATATTATTCATGTGATTTACAAAGTCAGTCAGGAAATTAAAACTAAGCTGATAAGTTATGTCTTGTGTTCATGAAACTAGGTTCGATCAACCAAAAACTTAATTATTATTATTTTTTTTTTGTGTTGCCCCCATCCTTTTAAATAACTTGTTTATGATTTAACATTTTGTTTGTGGATCATATTTTGTTTTCAAATTAAAGTTCTCTGTGAATCATCTGATCTGTTACTTGATTTTCACCTAATGTCCTGGTCTGCACTCATTTCTAGCATTCTATGCTGCTTGGCTTATTGCATCCTTAAAGCTTCATCGCTTCTCCTTTGTGTTTCAGATGAGACAGAGGACGAAGATGTCCACAAAGAATATGTTGAGGAGACAAACCGGGATGCAATCATGATTGCTGCTGCTAAGTTAATTGCTAGTGATGTGGTTCCAAAGGTGATCTTTTATTTTTTATTTGATAAAGTTTATGAGGTTATCACTCTTTTAAGTGGTGCCGAAAATTTGTCGAAAATCATTTGCTGGGGAGGATTCTGATTATATTTTGGTTGAAAGTGTTTTACTTGAGTGACTCTGGAAACTATTAAGTAGTCATTCTATATCCTCTAAATCATAATAACAAAAATGTATTTGATTATAGTATCTAGAATATAATTGATTGAAAAACACGCTTTTCCTTTTCTTGGTACTTTCTGTTTCAATTAAGTGATAAAGTATTGTTTAATGAAATTCCAATTGCAGGAGTATCTTTGTCCGGAGATCATTTCTCATTTTGTAATGCATGGACAGTCCGTAACAGAGATTGTGAAGCATCTCATAGCTGTTTTAAAGAAAAGGGATGAGAATGTGTCCAGCTTTTTTCTAGAAGCAATGAAACGGGTAATGCTTGGACATTTTGGTTAGAGACACGCGCTTGGCTCAGCATGCTCAGTCTTACGAGTTTTTGTTTATGTTGTGTATACTTCTAGATGAGAGAAATTTGTAATTCTCACTTTTTCTGGTTTTCTTATTAGTTGGTTCCTTTATATATTCATGCAGACGCAACTAGATAATTTTAGAGGAAAACAAAAATATCCGCCCCATCATATTCTGCATTTGTTTTTGCACATGAATGCATTTATTATTCCAAAATCCTATGTAAATATGATAATTTTACTAATCTCTCATCTTTATGTATTATTGATAATATGTATATATATTGTAAAGAGGTGGTGTATGGCACTGTTGTGGAAAATCAAACTGGATCAGAAATTTTTGATTATGCCATGTTCAACACTCTTAAGTTACAGAATTTTTTTTTTTTCATTATACAACACTTATTACATGATTTTAACCAAAAGAATGTGTTTAGCATGGGAAAACATGGCCTTGCTTTTGATTTATCATTGTTTGGTTTTATTTTTAAGTTCAGAGGGCTACTCGCCTGGTTTTGGATGGCTGTTAAATGTCTTATATTTTCTTTGACTAGGCTTACCATCGGCAACTGGTGGGAGTTTCAGGAAGCACTGATGAATCTCTGACAGGCAAGTCTTTTCAACAATGCAAAGATCTGGCTGCTCGGCTTTCTGGAACATTTGTGGGTGCTGCTCGGCATAAGTATAGATCAGACATCTTGAACATTGTTAAGGATGGTATTGAGTATGCTTTTCTTGATGCTCCAAAGCAGCTGTCCTTTTTGGATGTCTCAGTTATCCATTTTGTCTCCAGACTTCCTATGCCTGATATCCTAGAAATGTGAGAGTTATAATGCTATTCGACCTTTTCTTTTAGTTTTCTACTTTCTAGTATGTACTCTTGAAAGGAAAATGCTTTATGATGCTTCATATTTCTGCAAGCAGTCTAAAGGATGTAAAAAAACGAACAGAGAATGTGGACACAGAGGTGGATCCTAGTGGATGGCGGCCCTATTACACTTTCCTAGACAACTTAAATGAGAAGTATGCAAGGAATGAAGTTTTCCAAGGTACCCATATTTGTTTTTCTAAAAGCTATTATTCTTTATTGTGTGTTGCAGGGCGCAGTTAGGCTAGGAACACTTGATTTTTATGTTTTAACATTTTCCAAATTTTTTATTTCTCATTGAAGTTTTGATAATAAACATATCTTTTTGGCTTTTATCCTAAATCATGATTGATAAGAGTAAAGTTTCTATTTGGCCTTTAATCTTACATGATAAGAAGACAAGCCTTTTTTTTTTTTCTTTTGTTTTTCATTTTTTTTGTGTGTGTTAGGGGGGTGGATTCGGTGTCCATATTGTCATCCTGCAAATCCTATTCAATTTACTGGATTTGGAGAGTATCAGAATTTTTTTTATGATTTTTTTCCTATCTTAATTGTTTATTTCTGCTCCTTTTTTTTCCTGGTGCTAATAGTGTTCTTATATATTGTCAAGATCTGGCAAATGAAAAGGGGGTGAAAGATAATTTGTTGTGTTCAGTAGTTATTTCTAATGTACGATAATGTTGGCTTTGAATTATATTGACACAAGGGCTTAATATCATGTCTGAGTTGCAGATGAAAAGGAAGGGATGACTGTCAGACGCCGAGGTCGTCCACGCAAGAGACCTGACCTACAAGGCAAGAAACTTTTTGACGAGCACAGTTCAAGTGAAGAAGAGGATGCAATCAGTGTATCTGATAAAGAAGCAGAAGATGAACAGCAGGAAGAGGAAGAGGCACCTTTAATACATTCACTTAGATCATCAGCCAAACTGCGTTCACTGAAAGTTCCAAGGGGGGATAATAAAGGGCATGGGAAGGCAACAGATTACTAGCGAGCTACAGAGAATGTGGGCACTTCTAGAACATCGGGTATCAATTTGTTTTATGGTTATTGATTGATATAGTTCACATTCTAAGTGCATTTCAGAACAAAGATCCTTTTGCTGAGTGTTCATATTAGCATCTTGCCTGGTAATTTACCTGTAGAAAAAGTATTAATCTACTTTGCCCGACAGAGCTACCAAGAGACATTAAAAAAACCAAAATACCCTTGCCCCAATTGCAAATTTTCAACAGCTGCCACTGCCTTGCCCGCTGCTCTCTCTTCTCTCCATGGCCGCTGATGCAACCACCGACCACCGTTGTCTTCGCCTCGCCTTGTTATCTCTCTGACCGGTGCTGCATCACCTCAGCAGTGGTCGGAGAGGCGACGAGGTGAGGCGAGGCGATGGCAGTGAGGCAAAGGCAGCAAGGGTTGGTGGTTGGGTCGGCTGCTATGGAGAGAGGAGAGAGCTGCGGGCAAGGTAGTGGCAGCTTTTGAAAATTTCCAATTGGGGCAAGGGTATTTTGGTCTTTTTGACACCCTTCGGCAACTCCCTCAGTTGATCTGTCGGGCAAAATAGCACTGCTAGTAGAAAAATGGCAAATTGCAATATGAAGATTGCTTCAGTGAATTGTCAGTATATGAAACAACTTACTACACTAAATGTGGGGTTGATCTAAATGTCTGTTTCTGGTTGCATGTATCCCTGGGCCTGCTGTGTGGGCTTTCCCCATCAATTATCTAGGTGGGTATGTCATGTATTGCTTTGGGTCACCGTAAGTGTTGCTGGTTTTGCCCTCGCTTTTCGGTGATGAACCTTGCAATTCTTAAATGCATGTGTGAAATGAATATCTCGTGTTGCTGAAGTCTATGCACAAGCAGATGCAGACTAAGTTAGACAACTCTTTTCTTTTCTTTGTTTCCAATGAATATAACCTACTTTTTTAGTCTAAATTTGTTTCTTTTGCAAAATCTTTCATTAATATTTTCGCACAGCAAATTTTCTTAATTAGCTAGGGAACCTGCTATTTGAATCCGCAAAAGATCTTGATCTACTTGGTAAATTTCAGATGAAAATCATTCACTTGGATAATCAATGGCGAGGATCTATTTTGGCCTCTGAACCAGAGAGGAAAGATGGACTTATTGTTGAGTCGTCAGTAAATATTGGTTTCTATTTTACTTGTCACATGGGTTCTCATGTTCTAAAATTTGTTTGTTTGGTGCAGGGCCTTCCAGCAAGTGACCTAGTTTAATGTTACTCATCCCTTGCTGCAGACTTCGGTGCTTCTCACTGTGTTGAAACTTTTTTTGAGAGTGGTGTAGAGAGGTCCAGAACCAAGTCATGTACAAATTTGAAAAAGTTAATGAATGCGAGCAGCATGTAGAAAGGACGTTGAACCGGGCGTTTGGTGTATGATATGTAATTTGAAGCCCGGGGTTTGTGTCTGTGAATTGCTTGGTCTTTGTTCCCGTATCAGAAACTATTTTGCTCTTTTGAGACAATCTAGGATAAAACTTTGGTGTTTCAGACCAATGAGATGTCACATATCAGCGATAAAGTTCAATTGGTTAATATATATTTTTAAAAGAATTCATGTGAATATTTATGAATTTAACCTTGACCTATCATTAATTTGTGATGTGATAACTGATAAAATCTCATTAATTTGAGGCATCAAATTTTATTTTATTTTATTTAAATTTCACATTTTTAGTGTACAAATATAGTTTTTTTTGTCAATTATGGTGAAAATGATGAAATTAGTGCAAATTTGAGACCATGTAAATATATAGTTATCAAATGTTTTGACATTTTATTTTCTGAATATTCAACATTATTGTAATGGACATTGATAATGTACCGAAATAAATTGCATGGGCAATTCCGTCATTCGATTCGTCGGCTTTACGTATCGGCAGCTCGCTTCTTAGTTTCCGAAATCATTGGCCTAATACCATATATTATTATAGAATAGAGTATTTGTGAGTTCCGTCTCTCTTGCCTGGCGCTCAGGTTATGCGACTCACCGCACCGGCGCAATTTAGCGATCGCCGTCCCCATCACGAGCCAGTAATTAATCAACAAAAGCGCATGTTAACGTAGTCCACAATCAGAGTATCAACGCTGCGCCCGGAAAATCCCAACTCCAGCACGTACATTCGTACGGTTTGGGCTCGCGAATTTCTCTCTTATTTGTTATTAATTTTTGCTCTCAATTTTTGTCGCTCGAAGATTCTCTCTCGCTCTCTTCGATTCTGTCGCTACAGTTGACTGAAGGTCACCACTCACTGTTCTGAATTTGCACTGTTTCGCGCTGTATATTTATTTACTGAAAGTCGCTATTTTTTTTTTCGTATTTTTAGGGTTTAGACGTCCAATTCGCTTGTCTTGCCATAAATCTAGGGTTTTTGTTTCGTTTCTCTGAAGATTCTGCGTGTATACATTTGAATCTGTATGAGTATGCGCATGCATATACATAAATTTTACATGCTTTGTTTTGTTCGTTGGCTTCAGATTGCAAAGAATGAGGCACGGCAGGGAAGAATCATCTACTGGCACGGGACATCAAGTAAGTCGCGAATTGCACTTTCAACCTTATCATTGTGTGCTGCTGATGCGGGAAGAATTCTGTAATTTTTCTATTGCATTGGGAAAAGTTCCGTAAATTGATAAGCTGTTTTTGCCCTCTTGAGTTGTCTGGAGAGCAGTTCAGTGGGTATGTTATTCCTGGTTTAACTATTTATATTTATTTTTCAGAATTTATTCAAACAGTAGAAAAGATTTAGTTTCCACATATTTCAGTGTCTTCGGCTCTTGGTATTTGGAGGGTAGAACGGACCAAATGCTAAGATTGAAACCATTTATTGTGTACAAATTCTTCCTCCTCTTCTTCTTCTTCTTCTTCTTAAAAAGAAAAAAGAGGTTGTGGACAAGGTTCTTCTAAATCCCAATAAGAGGTTTAGTATAATGCATTTAAAAATATAAATGAAACCCAAATATAACCATTCACATTTAAATTGTCGTTGCTACTATAGGCCTTATTTTGTTCTGTTTTTGTTTGTGTTTGTTGACTCTACTTTGACTTTTCATTTATGTCTTTTCTCCTCTCTAATTTATTATTATTATCTTTTTAATATAGGACTTTTTTGTTGGGTTGTTAAAGACTTTTTTTGTTTTATGGCCCAAAATGTTGGTTAGTTAGGTACTATGCAAAATATGAGTGTTGCTAAGATGAAAATGATATGATAAATGAGTAAATAAGAAATGAAATCATGTGTAATAAGGTGGGAGTAGCTCTTATTAAAGATAGGATGTAAGAAACACGATTAAGATAACTTGGTCATGTAAGAAGACTGAAGACACACCTATGAGATGCATGTGTGAAATGGAGGCAATTTGTAGCAAAAGATAAAGAAGGTGACAAAAAAGATCTTGATGAGAAGTAAGATATAATGGCCTTACAAAGGTATTACACAAGCTCAGCTCAATTTTGTTAGAAGCTTGGCTACTTTTTCTCACATTTCCACCCTCTGGACAGGCTGTTGACTTAATTTCTGCAGTGAAAGAATTACACAAGCTCAGCACTCTGGAGCTTAATAAACTAATTAACTCAGAGAATTTTGTCCTTCAGATGTTCACTGAAACTGGGTCATCTATTCTGGTGGGTGGTTACTACTAAGAATTATTTTGTTTTTGGCACTAGAGATTGCTTTTTGCACTTATTGTGTCAATTTGACATATCTTAACATTTCAGATTGAGGTGGAAAAATTTGCAAGGTATCTCCCGTTGCATCTCGTTGCAAAGGTCATGTTGTCTGAAAGAGATGAAGCCTTGTTCAAATATTTGTTATGCGGGGTTCGACTCTTGCACTCCTTGTGCGATCTAGCACCTAGACATCCTAAGCTAGAGCAGGTTGGCACAAGTTCTATTTATTTGGTTGTTGTATTGAAGGTTTATTGTGGCTATATATTATCTGAAAATGTGACATAAGATAGTTATTTCCTCTTCCCATTTTTCCCTTTTTGTTTTCCATTTATTGTGGAGAGGATGGTTTTGGGGGGGGGGGGGGGGGGGGGGGGGGGGGAGGGGGGGCGCAAAGAAAAATTCTCTTACTATGTGCAGTGGATGCCATGGGCATGTGAGGGACCTGTGCTGGACCTAAGTGGATCTACCTGTTAGGAATATGCATGAGACTTGTTGAAATATTGTCTCGAGTATATGGTATAAGAAGAAGAAAAGTGCAAGCAGTGTGTGATGGCAGTGTTCTAGAGGGCCATTGAAGAATTAGATAGAAGTTTATATCCCAAATTGTAATTAATGTAAATTAAGGGGGTTAAACTGTAAATATCTAATGTTTTCTCTAGAGATAACCGCCAACTCTATAAATAGAGTGCTAGGGGGTGTGTGCGGCCATTCTATTCTCTTCTATTGTAACGAGTGCATTGTATTCTTAGAGAGAAAGGCTAGAGTTCTGTTTTTAGCTTTGTAATCTTGGGAGAGAAGTTGCTGTTTTTGTACTCGGGAATAGGGGGAGATCTTACTGCTGTACCGGTCTTTCTTCTCCTTAATAAGACTGCTAGAAGGACTCTTTGAAGGCTGGATGTAGATTTCCTCAAAGGAAATCGAACCAGGATAGATCTTTGCGTTGTGTGGTTTGCTTTCTGTTTCTTGTTCTTATGTTTACTATTTTCAATTCCTATAATTGCTGGGTGGATTTTGAGAGTGTTGAGAGAGGCATATATCATCCAAGGGTCATTCCGCATAGTCATAGGATAACAAATTGGTATCAGAGCTAGTTTTTAGGTTCAAGAACAGTCCAAGAACCTTCAAGATTTCATCTGTTTTGAATTCTCTATCATAGAATAGTGTTATAATGGCTGCAACTAGATATGATATTGAGAAGTTTGATGGCCAGAATGATTTCGGCATTTGGAGGATGAAAATGAGGGCATTGCTAGGGAATCTAGGACTAGAAGAGGCTTTAGATGAGGAAGAAACTCTGCCTGAAACCTCCACTGAAGAACAAAAAAAGGAAAAATCAAAAGAAAAGAAAGATATTGACAAGAAAGCTTTTAACACCTTGATTTTAAGTTTAGGGGACAAAGTCTTGAGGGAAGTGGCCAAAATGACCACGGCATTAGACCTTTGGAAAAGATTGGAGACCCTTTACTTGACTAAAACCTTGTCTACTAGGTTATATTTGAAAACCAAATTTTTCTCCTTTAGAATGGATGAAGGTAAGAAACTGCAGGAGCACATAGATGAGTTTAACAAGTTATGTTTGGATCTTGAGAACATAGACATTAAATATGATGATGAGGATAAGGCCTTAGTCTTATTGCACTCTCTACCAAAGTCATATGAAACCTTTGTTGACATCTTAAAACATGGTAGAGACAAGTTGTCTCTAGATGATGTGACCGGAGCCTTGAGTTCCAAGGAATTACAACATAAGGTTGAAGGAAAGAACTCTATACATGATGCTCTTACAGTTGGGACTAGACCAGAAAACAAGGACCCTAAATTTAAGGGTAGGTCTAGGTCAAAGTCTAGGAATGGCAAGAAAATGATAAGATGCTATCACTGCCATGATGAGGGACATATTAAGAAAAATTGTCCCAAAAGAAAGAGTGAAATCCTAGAGAAAAACCCTGGAATTTCTTCATCTGTGTGTGAGGCTGACTATGATAGTGCAGATGCCCTATAAGTATTTAGAAATGCTGGAAATATAGCATAGTTTCTAGGTTTAGGGTGGACTTATCATAGGAAATGGTTTTTTCAATTTATAGAGTCATAGTAGGTGATATGGTGTTAGTAGGCAATAATCAAGAGTAAAGTATCAAGCCCATTAGAGATCAGTTTCTAGGATCTAGGGGGACCTATCTAGGCCTTGTCTCATGGTGGAGCTAGGTGAGGTGAACCTAGTGAAGATGATGTGTTCCTAAGGAATTCCCAAGTGTATATGAGCTTGCTGGAATTTAGGAAGCTTGCTGGAAATTGCTTCTGGTGTGAAGGGTTAGGTGTGCGGAGTTGTGTAATAGGTATACCTAAGTCTCCTAAAGCTAGGGTTCTTACCTATGAGGGAAAACTCTAATAGGACATGGAATTAGTTGATTCCAAGGCCAGGGGATGGAATTTGGAATGCTGGCCAGCAAGGAGAATCCTTTGGGAATGTCCAAAACTAACCCATGAACCAGGGTATAGCAATATGGAAATCTGGAAAATGTTTTTTGATCAGATTCATTGTGTAAGCTTGGGCTGAATTGTGAGAGGGAGGAAGCTAGTGTTTAAGATAGGTTTTGCTCTTGCAGTGAGGGTCCTTGTGTCAGTGAGGGGATAAGGGTGTGTGCAAGGGTTGTCTTGTATGGTGAAGCCCTTGGTTGATCAAAATCTGGATTAAGCAAGGAAAGGGAAGGAGAATCATCTTGTAGGTAATGAGCAAGGGAATAGAAGGGCTAGTGTTGCCAAGGATGGGTAAAAGATAGAACCTCAAGTAATCTACCAGTGAGGTATGGAATGTTGGGTTTGAAGGATGCTTAGGCTCAGGTTTGAGTGCTAAGGAGCAGGCTGGAAAATAGAATCTCTTGTATAAGAAGAGGTGATGCACTCTTGTCCAAATGAATGGCATGGAGCCATGTAAATTTGGGGAGAATATTGGACTTAAATGGTATATCTCTTAGGTTAAAGGGGTGGCTGTTGTAGTGTCTATTTGTAAATTAAGGAAGTGCTGGGAAATGGGAAAAGTCTAGGGAAATGGCTAGACATGGCCATTGGTTATAGCAGCACATGAAGGCTTAATTTGGATCAAATAGGTAATCTCTAATAGCCATTATCCATGTGGAAATTAAGAGAGAAAAGGGATCTTATAGTGTAGCCAAGGGATAATAGCCTAGAGGGAAAGGTAAGCAAGGATTGGTTGCTTAGAAGGTCTCTCTAGGTATGATAGTAATTCCCTAGGTAAGATATAAGATTGTGATAGTCCAAAGGGTAAATTGAGTGCATGAGGAAGCTGTGTCAATTTCAATGGTATGCCTAGGATAAGTAAGGCAGCTTCATTGATAGTTATCCAATGGGAATCTCAAGGTGTAGCTGAGGTTGTAGTTCAGTATTTGAGATTGTTGGAAGGAGGAGAAGCTGGAAAGATCAGGCATAGAGGTTGGAATAGAAATGGACAGCTTATGGCAGCCTAGGTTACCCAAATCTTAAGCATATCTTGGTAGGCTGGTACTTAGAAGAGTCTCAAGAGAGTTGAGCAGTTCTCAAAGTTTGAAACAAACATAAGAGAAAGTCAGTGGTAAATCCTAAAAGGCCAGTTTTGGGTGCTAAGAGTAAGTCTAGCAAAGTTAAGGCCAATCCGGGTAAGGTTCACTGTGTTGTGATGCTGTGTAAAAGGATGGAACCTCTTTGGATTAATGAGTAACATCAAGTATGGATTTTTATTTATGGTGGAGTGTAGGTAGACACCATGTAGAGACCTATCGTATTGATGTTACGAATATATTCATTAGGAAATCCCTCGAGGAAGATAATATTTAATGAGAGTTGCAAGTTTAGTTATTGCAGCTAGGAATTTATTCAAAGGTGGTCCATTGTTATGTTTTTCAGCATTGTTTTGTTTGATATGTTTGTTTTATGTCTTGAGTGATCAGGAGCAGCAGGTCATATGAAGAGCAAGATGAGAGCAGGAGAAGTTCATCTATTGAAAGGCCAAGGCTTGATGGATGAAGGCTGAAGTATACTCAAGACAATAGTGGAGATTTGTTGAAATATTGTCTCGAGTATATGGTATAAGAAGAAGAAAAGTGCAAGCAGTGTGTGATGGCAGTGTTCTAGAGGGCCATTGAAGAATTAGATATAAGTTTATATCCCAAACTGTAATTGATGGAAATTAGGGGAGTTAAACTGTAAATATCTAATGTTTTCTCTAGAGATAACTGCCAGCTCTATAAATAGAGTGCTAGGGGGTGTGTGCGGCCATTCTATTCTCTTCTATTGTAACGAGTGCATTGTATTCTCTGAGAGAAATGCTAGAGTTCTGTTTTTAGCTTTGTAATCTTGGAAAAGAAGTTGTTGTTTTTGTACTCGGGAATAGGGGGGAGATCTTACTGCTGTACTGGTATTTCTTCTCCTTAATAAGACTGCTAGAAGGACTCTTTGAAGGCTGGATGTAGGTTTCCTCAAAGGAAACCGAACCAGGATAAATCTTTGCGTTGTGTGGTTTGCTTTCTGTTTCTTGTTCTTATGTTTTCTATTTTCAATTCCTATAATTGCTGGGTGGATTTTGAGAGTGTTGAGAGAGGCATATATCATCCAAGGGTCATTCCGCATAGTCCTAGGATAACAAGACTGAATTCTCAAAATCTGGTAAAACTCCATCCCTTTGTGTTTCTCCAGTGTTTCATTCATGGAGGAGTATGTATGCTAGTGCTGCCTCCAGAGGCAACTAGTGCCATTTCTTGATGTTCCAATGTCCTGCTAGTATCCTTATGGGTCTATGTCAGGATCCTAGTCCTAACTAAGGCTTTCCTTGAAGATAGAATTGAGAGTGAGGGAGAAATAGAATGAATTGAGGAAGAAGAAGACAGAATAATAGGGAGAAACAGACAAAAATGAGGGAGAAGCTGACAGAATTGTGGGGGGAAACAGATATATAGGGAGAGAATTGAGAGTAAGAGACTTGAGTTCTGATATTCCAATAATTCTGATATGATTCTTGGAATGGTGGCATAGCCTATATATAAAGCTATCTGGCAGTTATTTTACAGCTGTTACCACTACTCCACTACTTCCCCACTCCTCCATAACTGTCAATTAACTGTACATAATACTCAACTACTCCTAATGCATAATTGTAAATAAAAATAACTTCCTAATTCATCTAGGTCTTGACAGTCTATTCCCCATGAAGCTATCTAGTCATGTTCATGCTTCATCTGTCATAGGACCAATATAGTAGTTTGTTTTTCCCATGAAGCAATTGTCATTATAATCTACTCTGGTGTTCTTTATTATTTTGAGTTTTTTTTTATGGTAAGTTTTACAGTAGCTGATGATTCTATTAATACATAAAACTCATTTACAAGATTATCTGAGTTCCAAGGAAGTTGGAATCTGGGAGCTTATTATAATCTAACCTCCCATTGACACTTCTACTTTTTGCAGTAGCTGACTTTTGTTTTCTCCTGGGAGTTTAGAGGTGTCTGGGAAAACCTGTTTGAACTCTAAATATTGTGCTGGAGATTCTAATTATTGGTTTATACACTTTGGTAAAACTTTTGATAAGTAAGATAAAGCAACATGTAAATTGGTCCAACTCTTTGCTTGGATTCATTTGGCTCACTCTTGCTTTGATTGCTTATGCCTATGTTCCCTTTAGTGTTTTCTCGTCTACGTTCCTAACTATTTTGAAAGTTTAATTGCACTGGCTTTTATTAATAGTTTACATAATTCTTGTCTGATCAATGAAAACAATAATTATTTTATATTCTTTCAGATTTTACTAGATGATGTGAAAATATCAGAGCAGCTTCTGGATTTGGTCTTTTATCTTCTTATAGTTCTCAGCAATTATAGACAGGTTACCCATTTATTCTCTTCTTTTAGCTATTTCTCATGTTGCTTCTGTGCACTGAGGTTTACATGATTTGATGTAGGAACACCACAGAACAAGTTTTATGCCCCTACTGCATTCAACTTTAGTAGCCTGTAGTCTATACCTATTGACAGGATGTATTGCTTCTCAGTGGCAAGATACTGCTTCTGTTTTGGTTGCTCACCGTAAGGTAAATTTTTAACTTGTTCACTTTTATGACTGCAGAACAATGGTCTGTTATCAAAACTAAGTAATGTAAGCTACAGTGCTACTTGTTTGGATTTAAGAGCCTGTGCATGCATGTTGATTGCTCTAAAATGTTCTCTTCTATTAGTGATGCCACATTTTTCTTATTGGATATACATACCATGAGCTATTGCTTACAGAGGCAAAAAACATGAGGCGGATGGCTGACTGTGGATCTTTCTGTCATAGGTTGATATATTTATGGATGCTGCTTTTGCAGCACTTCGAGTGGACATCAAATTTCTCCAGTATAAGATGACTGGTCAATGTACTGATATGGAAATAAACTCAGGTTCTATTGCTGAAGGAACATTGGATTATTTGTGCCAGCAATGTGAGGCTTCTTTGCAGTTTCTTCAATCACTGTGTCAGCAGAAGTCATTCCGAGAGCGCCTTGTCAAAAATAAGGTTTTTATTAAGAACTCTTTCCATTCTACCTGTTGGAATTTGGTGACAAGTAGTTGGAAATGCAATGCATGTCATCTCTTCTATTGCGTTGGAATAAGGCAAACAGTTTTCTTTTAAACTGGAACCAAAGGTACTGAAGGTAGACTTGATGATTTCTAGCAGCACTTCACCATCACTGATTTTTTGAGTGGGTTCAATGATTAAAAAGAAAAGTGCTGTGATTTGGTGGGTAATTGAAGAAATTTGTACCATGATTTATTATGTCATAATGGTATGATTACTTGCCAAAAGAAACCTAATAGTGTGTGGATTCAATATTCCCCAATGAGATGAGACCATATATATCATGGCTACACATTCTCTGTTTGTTTTGCGTGGTTATTGACATATTGTTAGCAACTATAGCACTTCTCCATGTGAATCTCATGGAAACTTCTTGAGATATGGAACCATTTACGCATTATTTCTTGCAATGAATCTGGATGTGGTTTGCCTTCTTGTTTAATTTCAAACTGCCTATGTCTTATGCCCTGACTTTTAACCTAGGGTATTTTCTTAAATGTGGTATTGCTTTTAACACAAAGTCTACTTTTGTTACTATTTCAGGAATTATGTGGAAAAGGTGGCATTCTTTTACTGGCTCAAGCTATATTGAATCTAAAGATAATGCCACCTTTTAAAGAGTCATCCTTTGTTGTGGCTGCCGTTTCCAGGCTGAAGTCTAAAATTTTATCAGTTGTAAGCCCAAGTGATTGTCTTGATTTCTTAAAAACTTAACTGGAGGCTTAAGCTAATTAAAAATTTCTGTTTAGCTGTTGCATCTCTGCGAAGCAGAAAGTATCTCTTACCTGGATGAGGTAGCCAGCACTCCTCAAACCCTGAATCTGGCAAAATCTGTTGCCTTAGAGGTTCGTTCTTAGCATTTTGTAGGGTGTTGTTATCTTTTATGAGGTTCTTCTTATGGATCATGAATGCCCTTTTCATACTTAGCAAAAAAAAAACTGTTTTAATGACTTGTTGGAAAGGATGGTACATAAGCAGACCAACATGCCTCAATTTGCTTTGCTTTTCAGTATTGCATCGTGGAAGTGATAAAAAAGATAATATGTTTAAAAGAACTTGAGCTCTCTATCCTTTGTCTTTCTCTTCTCTTGACTGAAATAATTTTGTGCATGTGTGTTTCTCCTTTCTTGTTAAAATTGAAGCTGAGTAGGAAACGGGAGCAGCAGGATGCTGTGGAAAAGCTCTCATTGATTATTTACGTGTTCGGTTGTGACGCAATGCAAGGGCAAATGTATCATAATATTATATCATATATGTACCTCTGATTCATTGTTTGTGTCATAAAGGGAACTTCTAATAAGAGTAACCCTACCTACCTTTTTGATTTTCTAATGATAGAGGCAGTTTGTGGAAAAGAGTGACGGTGAATAGTTATGGGTGCACTAGAGGGGGTTGGCATACAAGTAGGATCTTTAACCCTCTCCTTTTGGTCTTTGGAGGCTATAAAAAGTTTATTGAGGTTTCTCAAATTCTATTTAGTACCATGTGGCTTAAGTCTCTGGTGATGTTTTCAGAGGATAAGTGGTGAGGGAATAGGTCTTTCAAGGAAGGAGTGTTTTTCTTTTTCTTTTTTTTTTAATAATAATCTGAATTTTGTTCTCTTTGGCTTTCAAAAAAGCTCTTGTTAGTGAGTGTTTATCTGTCTATCCTGAGGGTGTTGTTTTTTCTGCAGTTAAAATGTAATTTTTCGGATTGGAAAGTTGATTTCCATGATGTCATTCTATGATTGCCTGATGACCATCCCTTGGGTGGCCAAGGGGAATGTAGATGAGCATGATGCCAACTGTAAGAGGAAATGGTCACGTTTCTTTTATGAGGCTCTTTGGGAAAAAGAGAGGCTGGAATTTGCTTGGATGCTAATTTTGGATATTGAGGTTCTCCAAAGAGTTGCATTCTTTTTCTGGGTGGCTATTCTTACTTCTGACAACCTGAGGAAAAGGTAGATTGTCCTTTGATGGTCATTTTATGGGCAAGAGTAATGACAAGCCAGTGGACCATCTCTTCCTCCAATGTTTTGTGGCTAAGGAAAGTTTTTAGTTTTTGTTAATTCTTTCTTTGTTGTCAGGGAGGTTATGCCAGCTTCTGTGACAAGTCTTTGTCACACCCTCAAGTTGAGGGTTGGGCAATTTGGGAATTTTGGTAGAATTCAAGAAGAAAAAAATAGAAGTTGAGGAAGGAACAGATAGAACGAGAGAGAGAAGAAACAAGAGGGAGAGATTTGAGAGAGAAAATAGAATGAGGAGAATTCTGTTATTGCCAAAAGCTGATCCCGATTCTCTACAACAGCCTTCTTAAAGGCTACTCCTTTCAGTTTGATAGTTAACAGTCAGCTGAAAGAGTTGTAACCGTTTCCAACAATTCAACCAACTGTCTACAACCGCCTATCACCCCTTAACTTCCTGTTTGTTGCAATCGGTTACAAGATTTCCCCCCAAAATGTCTAGTCTACCCCTGGGTCGTAACAATTCCCCTCCTAATGATAAAATTCTTGCCCTAAAAAATTTAAAGTAGGTTGGTCGCTCATGGGAACTGTTTCAACAATTCTGTCAAGTATTCTCAAGTAGTATGATCAGGGTGCAGGTGTGTCCACTGCACCAATACTTGTGTGATGGGTGTTGTGCCCTGGTAAATTATCCTCTTGTCCATAATGGCCTGGGGCTTAATCACTCCTTCAGGATCTTCTTCCACAGGGGGCAGATTCGGACTAGCAGAAGCATTATGTCCCACTGATTTTTTGAGCAATGAGACATGGAACACAGGATGTATATTCATTCCCGTAGGTAACTGCAACCTGTAAGCTACTATGGTATAGGGCCCAAAGTATTTTGGGCTGAGCTTTGAGGCTATGGTGGCTGAAAAAATAGGGTGTAGGAAGTGGTTGACCTTAAGAAACACCCTGCCCCCCACCATAAATGATCTGTCACTCCTCCTCTTATTGGCAGTCTGTATCATTCGGTTCCAGGCTGCAACAAGTTCTCTCTTTAGGACTGTCAATACCTCCTGTCTCTATTGTAAGTAGTGCTCAATTGCTGTCATAGTGGTCAGAGAATTAGGAATGGCTAGTAATAAGGGAGGGCTGTACCCAAATGTTGCTTCAAAGGGGGTCCTTTTAATAGTATAGCACTATGGTAGCTAGAATTGTACCACCATTGTGCTAGAGACAACCACTTGTTCTAACTCTTAGGTTTAGTGAAACATATGCACCTCAAATATGCCTCTAGGTATTGATTCACCCTCTCAATTTGCCCATCGGTTTCTGGGTGGTAGGTTGTCAACATGTGTAGCCTGTCTCCCAAACTCCTGAATAACTCATGCCAGAAAGTGCTTGTAAAAATTTTATCCCTATCCGACACAATGGACTTAGGGACTCCATGAATCTTAACCACAAAATCTAGAAACAACCGAGCCATTTCAAGGGGAGAATATTGTGGAAGAAGATAATTTTTTGAAACTTTATGTTGAGGACGATACTTTTCTAAAAATCCATGATCCTCTTCCAACCATGATTGACACTCCACTCCACTTTGATAAACAATCCGAGGAAACAAATGTTAAAAAAATTAAGGAACAAGATGTGTTCAGTTCACAAGTACCTAGCATGATGGGATTGGAACTAGGGGGAGAATTACCACAAACAGATTAAAGCAATCCAAAACCAGAGCTTCAGTTTTATACGAGAAGGCAAACTCAGAAGAATACTATTAATCCAAATATTCCTCTAACAATTGAATAATCGACATCTCCGAATGATGGTTTTTCTTCTTTTCAGGTTAACTCTAAACTTTCTTCGGATTCTTTCTTATTTGACTTGTTCAATCATGATGTTTGCTACTAGAAAAGGGGTGAGATCTTGTACCAAACACCCTATTGCCAAATACTTGTCATACCAGAAATTGTCCAATAACCATAAAGCCTTTCTTTATAATATTTCTAACCTACATGTTCCAAAAACTATTCCGGATGCTCTAGGTGACCCAGATTGAAAGTTAGCAGTAAAGGAGGAGATGAATGCTCTTGAAAAGAATGGGACTTGGGAGAATGTGGAGCTACTGAGAGGCAAAACAACTATAGGTTGTAAGTGGGTCTTCACTGTAAAATGTAAGGCAGATGGGAGCATAGAAAGGTACAAGGCAAAACTTGTTGCCAAGAAGTTCACCCAAACATAGATATTGACTATCAAGAGACCTTTGCTTTGGTGGCAAAGATAAATTCTATTCGAGTCCTCTCTCTCGTGGTGAATTTTGATTGGCCTCTGCACCAACTTGATGTAAAGAATGCCTTTCTAAATGGTGATTTGGAGGAAGAAGTGTTTATAGACCTCCCACCTAGATTTGAGAAGAGCCTCAATACCAACAGGGTTTGTAGACTAAAAAATCTTTGTATGGTTTGAAACCATCTCCAAGAGTGTGGTTTGAAATGTTTGGTAAGGCAGTGAAGAGCTATGGTTATACTCAGAGTCAAGCCGCCCACACAATGTTCTTCAAGCACTCTAGAGGCGATAAAAGGGTTATTTTGATTGTGTATGTGAATGATATAATAATGATTGGTGATGACATGGGAGAGCTTGGAGAGCTTAAGAGGAAACTAGCACACGAGTTTGAGATCAAGGACTTAGGACTCCTAAAGTTACTTCCTTGGGATGGAATTTGCAAGATCTATGTCAGATCCCTCAAGATTTGGTAGAGTTCAGAGAAAGAGGGAGAGAGAAAGAGAGAATTGAGAGGGAGAGAGAGAGAAATGAGGGAGAATTTCAATTCAAATTTCAGCATGCCTCATTACAAGTAATCGGGTCCTTTATATAGAGGATCCTGCGGCCACAGCTTTCGCCAAAAGAAAGCTTTATTTAGAGTTGTACCCCCTTCTAGAAATAACTACCCAACTCTCTAACTGTTACACGTGAAGGCCATGCCACTTGCATGGTACATTCCCCCTCTAGGTATTTGTACCATGACAAATTCCCCCATGCTTGAGATTTTTCTTGTCCTCAAGAAATGTTGAGTAGGCTGGCTGCTTGGGGAAATTGCCTTAATAAGTTAGGCAAATATTCCCAAGTGTTGTTTTCGTGTGGAAGGTTGGACCACTTCACCAACACCTATATGATAGGGGGCTCCATGCTTGTACAAAACTCTAATGTCTATTTTTAAGCTGGGTTCTATTGTCACAATCACTTCTCTTGACAGTTAAGGCAAGCTAGAAGTCATCTGCTGTGTCCCCACCAATCTCTTAGGTAAAGAGACGTAAAAGACTGGGTGAATCCTGGACTTTTCTGGTAGTTTTAGCCTATATGCCACTTTTCCCACCTTAGCTTCAATTAGGTGTGGCCCATAGTACCTGGGGCTCAATTTGGTTATTCGGCCTCGAACAATTGTCTTGAGGTGGGTTGGTCTGAGTTTCAAATATACTTTCTCTCCCACATCAAACTCCCTCTCACTTCTTCTTCTATCTGCATGCTACTTCATGTGGTTTTGGGCCATTGCAAGTTCTTCTTTGAGCTGCTGCAATACTCTTTGTCTTTTCTCTAAATATGCCTCCACCATAGCTACCGTAGTATTTCCCATACTGTTGGAAAGAGTGGGGGCTGGTAACCGAACAATGCTTCAAAGGGTAACCTTTTGATTGATGCATGGTGGCTGGAATTATACCACCACTATCCAAGCGAAACCCATTTATGCCACCTGCTTAGTTTACCCATCCATTTGGGGATGGTAAGCTATAGACATCTTCAGCTACACCCTTAGGGATCTTATCAACTCCTGCCATAATAAGCTCGTGAAGATCTTCTTGTCTTTATCAAAGACTATTGAGTTGGGAATTCTATGCAACTTTATGACTTGATCCAAGAAAACTCTGGCCACCTCTTGGGCAGAATAGGGATGGGTTAAACTAATAAAGTGTGCAAATTTGGTGAATCTATCCACCACTACCATAATACAATAAAGTCCATGCTTATACTTTCCCATGCTTGTGCAGGGATAGGTAGGGGTTGCAGTAAGCTCGGTGGAGCTATTGTCTCATATTTGCAACAACTGCAAGTATCAAAGGCTAACACATACTCAGTCATGTACCTTTTCAACTGGGTCCAATAGAAGATCTGCTTCACCTTGTAGTAGGTATTCTAAATTCCTGAATGGCCTCCCAAGGGTGACTCATGAAGGGAACTCAATATCTGCTTCCTTAGTGTCTCACTACCCCTAATTACTAGTGTCCCTTTATATCTTATCACTCCCTAATTCAATGTGTACCCCGAGCTTGCTGTTAGGATTCAGAATCAACTGCTCCCTTTACTCCTTCATCTTGCTATCTCCTTCATAATTCTCCTCAACCTTTCGATACCAATCCGGGGTTATCATAGTAAGGGCTGTTGTTTGTCCTTCCTTGTGGCATTTGGAAATGGCATTGACAACCACATTTTCTATTCCCTTCCTATATTGTATGATATAATCCAAACCCATAAGTTTGGCCATCCCTTTCCTTTGAAGGTGCATATGAAGCTTCTGCTGAAGTAGGAATTTTAAACTCTCATGGTTAGTTCTAATGATGAACTGCCCTCTTTCCAAATAATGTCTCCACCTTTCCACTGCCATCACCACAACCAATAGCTCTTTCTCATATATGCTAAGCCCCTCATGCCTAGGTGACAAGGCTTCGTTGAGATAAGCCAGGGGCTTCCCTTCTTGCATTAACACAACTCCTATTCTCGTGCTACAAGCATCAGTCTCCTGGGTGAAAGGTTTACTGAAATCAGGTAAACCCGACACCAAGGTCTTGCTCATGGCCTCTTTCAATTGCCCAAATGCTTTTTCTGCCTCCGATCCCCATCTAAGCCCATCTTTCTTCAATAGCTCTGTTAGTGGCCAGGTTATGAGGCCATACTTTTTCACAAATCTTTTGTAATAACCTATCAACCCCAAGAAACCCCTCAATGCTCTACGGTTAGCAGGTTTGGGCTAATTCACCATAGTTGCCACTTTTCTCGGATCAATGCTTACCCATGCACCTGAAATAACATGCCCCAAGTATTCTACCTACTTCTAAACATTTTGACTGTTTAATATACAATTGGCTAGACTTGAGGACCTCGAATGTAGTCCTTAGGTGCTGTAAGTGTTGGTTGAAGGTCTAACTGTATATTAGGATGTCATCGAATAAAACTAGAATGAATTTGCGTAGGAAAGGCACAAAGACTTGGTTCATAAGTGATTAAAAGGTGGTTGGGGCATTGGTGAGCCCAAATGGCATCACCAAGAACTCATAGTGGCCATGATGGGTTCTGAAGGTTGTTTTGTGGATGTCATCATAATTCATACGAATCTGATAATATCTCGAACGTAGGTTTAATTTGGAGAAGATGGTAGCATTTTTTAGTTCATTGAGTAAGTTTTTGATTATAGGGATAGGGAACTTGTCTTTGATGGTCAGGGTATTAAGTTGACGATAGTCAACACAAAAGCTCCTTGAACTATCTTTTTTCTTGACAAGAAAGACAGGGGATGCATAGGGACTTTGGCTTGGTCTAATTAAGGATTGTTGGAGCATCTCCTTAAGTATTCTTTCAATTTCAGTCTTCTGGTAAGGGGGGTATCTGTAGGATCTAACATTTGACATTAATGAGTTCTGAGTTAGGTTTTAGGTTGATTGAGTGGTTGAGGGTTCTTTTGGGTGTTAGGGAGTTAGGCTCTACAAACAGTTCCTCATATTCAGCCAAAAGCATATTAAGACGGGTTAAGTAATGTACCTCCAATTGGCTTTAGTTTGGAGTATTGTGGTTAGATGGAACTCCCCTTCTGGCTCACTCCCTTCCTCTATCTCATCCACTGCTTGGATAGAAAACAGTTGAGCTACTTGAGCCCACTTGTGCTTGAGTAACTTCTGCAACTTCCTCCTTGTAATCATCTTACAAGCCCCCATCTCCCTACTGCTAATGAGGGTAAGCTTCTTCCCACCTTTCTCAAAGGTCACTTCCATTTGGTTAAAGTCAAAGCTGATAGGGCTAACTTGTTTCATCCAATCCACCCCCAACACCACGTCGCAGCCCCCTAGCTTAAGTAGTCTTAGATCAGCCTCAAATTACTCCCCTTGCATCTCCCAACAAAAACCTGTGCAAGCTAAGTTGCTTAGCACTTTGTTGCTGTTGGCAATAGTCATTGATAAGGGTTAGGTTTCGGTAAGCCTACAATAGAGTTTCTTGGCAGTGCTCTCACCCAAGAAACTGTGGGTACTCCCACTATCAATTAGAATCATCAAATTTCCCTCCTACACCTTACCTTCCACCTTAATGATTTTGTTGTTAGTTAACCCCTTGAGAGCATGTAACGAAATCTCTCCATTATCTTCCCCTTCTAACTCCTCTGCTCCCATTATTTCCTCTACTTCTTCCATTATTCCATCTTTTCCTTCCAACAAGAGTAATTGCCTCTTGCGTTGATACCCTGGATAATACCGGTCACCACATTTAAAACAGAACCCAACCTGCCTTCTTTGCTTTATAAAATTCCCACTCTGACTTGCTGAGTGACTACCAGGTGCAACCACTGTCATCCCTCTCTGCCCCGATTTACCCGTACCAATTCCTTACCATACCCCTTCACCATTAGTACTACAAGCCCCATATTAGCTCCCTTACTTTGCTGTCTTTGCTTCTTCATGATAGCTTCTATTACAATCTCTTGCAACCTAGCATTCTCTGCTGCTTGCTCCATCGTTTCCGGGTGGAGCATCTTGACCATAGGCCAGAGTTCCTCATTCAACCCACTCATGAAGTTAGAGACAAAATAGGCTTCAGAGAGCTGGGGGTTCAAGTTGACCATGATTGATCTCAACTCCTCAAATCGGGCTCGGTAAGTCTGTACCCCTCATTCTTGTTGCAGTTTATTGAATTCTTCCACCACATCCTTCTTATTTTTGTCTCCAAATCTCTCACACAATTTATCAACTAACTCCTCCCAAGGACACACTACCCTAGTTTGCTACCACCCTTGATATCGAGCATCCCCCGCATCATTAAGGTATGCTGCTGCCAATGTTGCTCTACGCCCCTCTAGTATGTTATTGTCAAGTCTCGGATGTAAGACTTGAGAGAACAAAATTTTAAAAGGATCAAGAGAGAGTTAGAGACAGAATTGGGAGGGAAAATAAGAGAATTGAGAGGGAAGAGAGAAAGAGTTTAAGAGGGAAATATCTTCTCATTCAACATAGAAATCCCATCCTCAAGTAATCGGCCTTTTATAGGCCCTTCGGTTCATATTGTAACCGTGGGAAGAAGCTTCTAGCTCCCGCTACAGGTGGCCTATGTGGGTTGCGGTTATTATAATAGAAATTGCAAAAAAATTGCAAAACTACCACTGGGTCATAACATTCCTCACCCCTAGAAAACATTCTTGTCCTCAAGAATCTGTAGAAGTTCAGTAGCTCGTGGGAATTGGGTTAGCAGTTCCGATAAGTACTCTCAAGTGGTGTGATGAGGATCCATGTGAGACCACCTGACCAGCACTTAAGTTAAGGGTAACGACCCCTAGTAGATGACCCTCTTATCCAGAATAGCCTGTGGCTCCACCCGCTTGGGGACTTATGACTTTCTTAAGTAGAGGCACATGAAATACAGGGTGCATGTGGACTTGTGGCGGTAGTTTGAGCTTGTAGGCAACCTGTCCCACTTTAGTCTCGATAGTATATGGCCTAAAGTATTTTGGACTTAACTTGGATGCCAGGGTACCAGTGAATGGTTGCTGCATAGATCTCTTCACTCTCAGATAGACTTGGTCCCCTATTTTAAAGGTTATGTCACTCCTCTTCTTATCGGCATTCTACTTCATTCTTTTTTGGTCTATGGCCAATTCTCTCTTCAATTCCTTCAACACTCCCTGCCGTTGTTGTAAGCATTGCTCTATCGAAGCCAGGGTGGTTGTAGAACTTGATAAGGCTGGTAAGAGGGGTGGTTTCTAGCCAAACACAGCTTCAAAAGGACTTCTGTCAATGGCACTGTGGTGGTTGGAATTGTACCACCACTGAGCTAATGATAGCCATTTATTCCAACTCTTTGGTCTGTTGAAACACATGCATCTCAGGTAAGCTTTCAAACACTAGTTAACTCTCTCGGTTCGGCCATCTGTTTGGGGGTGATAGGCTGTGGACATGTGCAGCCCTACCCCCATACTTTTGAACAATTCTTGCCAAAACATGCTTGTGAAGATCTTGTCTCTATCCGAGACATTGGATTTCAGAACCCCGTGTAATTTAACTACTGAATCCATGAATTTTCTTGCTATTTCTTGTGCTGAAAAGGGGTGGGTTAGACTGATTAAATGGGAGAACTTAGTTAGCCTATCTACCACCATCATTAACACCACATCCTTACCCTTTGATTTGGGTAGCCCTTCTATGAAGTCCATAGAGATCCCTTCCCATGCTTGATCGGGCACTGCCAAGGGTTGCAACAAACCTAGGTAAGCCACATTCTCATGCTTGCACCTTTGGCGAACTTCACAAGACAACCCAAAACTTACCACAACCTTCTTTTGCCCCGGTCAGTAGAACATTTGTCTTACCTTTTGATAAGTGGCTTGTATTCTTGAGTGACCTCTTATGGGTGAAGCATGTAGAGAGGTTAGGATTTGCCTTTTGAGTGATTCATCCTCACCCACTACTACTCTGCCATTGAACCTTAGTAGACCATTGGAAAAAGTATACCCTGGTTTACTCGTGGGTTGTACTGCAAGCTGAGTTATTAGGTCTTGCACCCAAGGTGTTTGGTCATAGCTTCCTGTGACCTCCTTAACCCACTCAGGTACCACAACCAGTGTTGATCTGCACTCTCCTTTCTCTTCCCTTCTCGAGAAGGCATCAGTTACCACGTTTTCCTTACCCTTGTGATACATAATGGTATAATCCATTCCCATTAACTTGGACACTCCCTTCCTCTGTAACTGGGTGTGCAGCCTTTGTTGGTCCAAGAATTGCAAGCTCTCGTGGTTTGTTTTGATAATGAAGGGTCCTGCTTCTAGGTAATGCCTCCATTTATCAGCAGCTCCTAACACAACCAGAAGTTCTTTATCATACACACTTAGGCCTAGGGGCCAAAGCTTGGCTGATGTACGATAAGGGTCTTCCTTCTTGCATTAACACCGCACCTATCCTATTGTCACATGCATTTGTTTTGACCACAAATTTTTTAGAAAAATCTGCGAGAGCTAGCACTGATGCCTTTGTCATGGCCTTCTTGAGAAGTCCAGTTAGGGGCTTGCTGATGGGGCCATAACTTTGTATAAACTTCCAGTAGTAACCTGTTAGCCCTAAGAAACCCCTTAGTTCTTTTACTGTTTGTGGCCTGGGCCACTCTACCATGGTTGTGATCTTATTTGGATCAGTCTTCACTCCGTCTCCCGATATAATATGGCCTAGATATTCCACTTCTTTTTCAGCAAAGGTACACTTTGATAGCTTAACATACAACTTGTTAGAAGTCAAGACCTCAAAGGTGGTATGAAGGTGGTCTAGGTGTTGTTCATAGTTCGGGTTGTATTTGAGGATGTCATCAAAGAAAACTAGGATGAATTTCCTCAAGTAAGGATGGAAAACTTGGTTCATTAGGGCGGGCTTGGAAGGTGGCCGGGGCATTGGTGAGCCCAAAGGGCATCACCACAAATTCATACAACCCTTGATGAGTAGTAAATGCAGTTTTGGGTATGTCATTAGGGGTCATCCGAATTTGGTGGTAGCCGGACCTCAGGTCCAATTTAGAAAAAAAGTGTGCTCCATTCAATTCATCTAATAGATCATCAATTAGGGGTATAGGATACTTGTTTTTGATGGTGTTGATATTGAGTTGATGATAGTTAGCACAAAACCTTCATGACCCATTTTTTTTTTTAACAAGTAACACGAAAGAGGCAAATGGGCTTTGAGAGGGTGTGATGATTGAGGTAGAGAGCATATTAGAGATTTGCTTCTCTATCTTGGCTTTTTGGATGGGTGAATATCTATAGGCACGTATGTTTATGGGTAGGGAGTTTGGGTTAAGGTGTATAGAGTGGTCAAGGGCTCTTTTGGGTGGTAGTGATTTGAGTTCATAAAAAAGGTCTTAAAATTCTTGCAAAAGTAAGTGTAAGCTATTAGGGAGAAGTACCTTAGTTGGGTATTGTAGGGTGGCTAAACTGCTCTCCCTCCTCTGTACATTCGCCTTTTCTCTTCCTTCCTGCTCGTCCCATTCCCGCACATGAATAGAGTATAATTTGGCAATTTGCCCTTTCTTCTTCTGCATTAGCCTTTGCAATTTGCCCCCTTCTATCATTTTATGCTCTCCTTGTTCTGTGATGCCCTTTAGTGTTAATTTGATACTCCCCATACCCACGGTGACTTTCAGTTTGTTGAAGTCAAATGTGAGAGGACTTACAGTTCGCATCCAATCAACGCCCAGCACTATATCGCACTTTCCCAATTCCAGTATTCTCAGATCGCTTTGGAACAGCTAACCCTGCATAGACCACTTGATCCCTTCACACTTGTTGTGGCTGTACATTTTGCTACCATTAGCCACTGTCACTGATAAGGGGGTGGTGGCCATCATCTTACATCCCAACTCTATTGTCGTAGCATCATTTAGGAAGTTATGTGTACTGCCACTATCAATTAGTACTAGCAGTTCCCTTCCTCCCCATTTCCCTGGTACCTTGATGATCTTTCTTGTTGTGCCTTCTCTGAGAGCATGAAATGAGATTTCCACCCTTTCTTGCTCTATTTCCTCATTGTTATGGGTTGCTGTAGCATCTTGGCCAGTTCCCCTTTCCACTATATCCTCCCCGTCTTCACCTTCGTCTTTTTCTTCCCTTCCATGTTCAGCAATTGTCTCCTGTAGATATGTCCCGGCCCAAACTTTTCTTCACACTTGTAACATAGCCCCATGAGTCTCCTTTGCTCCATAGTAGTAGATCGTTGAGGATTGGGATTGGTCCTAAGCCCTCCTATTGTCCCTCCAGTCACTAAGGCTCTGGAATTTCCTCCCAAGGTATGATTATTGGGTGGTAGGGGCCTCATCAGTGTCCAGTTCTTCTTGTAGATGGCTTCCAATGTTAACTCTTGATGTCTCGCCTTCTTTGCAGCTTGTCTAACTGTGATGGGCATTATCATTTTAACCATTGATCTTAATTCATCTTTGAGGCCGCTAATAAAGCTACACACAAAGTATTGGTATGTTAATGTAGGCTGCGCATTCCACATTAGTGCCCCTAATTCTTCAAACCTCTCTTGATACCTAGTCACTGATCTCTCTTGTTTAAGCTTATTGAACTCTTCTACTATATCTGCCATCTTTCTTTCGCCAAATCTTACACATAATTCTTCAGCAAAATCTATCCACCTCACATTCATTCCCCTTGATCTAAACCAGCCTTGAAACCAAGCGTCTACCGTATCATTTAGATAAGCGGTAGCTAGATTGATCCTCTAATTCTCCACTACCCCATAAAACTAGAAGGATCTCTCACATCTATGGATCCACCACCTTGGTTTGGATCCTTCAAAGAGAGGGATCTCTAATCTCGGCATTGGGCCTTGATTGAATCTAAGGGAATTAGCTTCTCTTGCCTGATCTCCTGTCTCCTCGTAGGATAAATTTCCTGCTTCAGAGGTGCCATGGTGTATGTTATTTGCAGACGACATAGTGTTGGTGGATGAAACAAAAGAAGGAGTGAACACTAAGCTTGAGTTGTGGAGAAACAATTTAGAATCTAAGCGATTTAAATTAAATAGAAAGAAAACAAAATATATGGAATGTAAATTTAGTAAGAATGCAAGAGTGGAAGATGTTATAATAAAATTGGAAGACCAAATCTTACAAAGAAAAGACCATTTTCGATATTTGGGATCAGTGATTCAAAAAGATGGAGAAATTCAGGAGGATGTCGCACATAGAATTAAGGTAGGTTGGCTAAAATGGAGAAATGCATCGGGGGAATTATGTGATGATAAAATCCTATTAAAATTGAAAGGAAAATTCTATAGGACAACTACAAGACCAGTCTTGTTGTATGGTTCAGAATGTTGGGCAGTTAAATACCAGCATGAGCAAAAGACGAGTGTAGCGGAGATAAGGATGTTAAGATGGATGTGCGGCCATACAAAAAAGGATAAAATTAGAAATGAAGTCATTCGTAATAAGGTAGGAGTAGTGCCAATCGAGGAGAAGATGAGAGAGACTAGACAAAAATGGTTTGGTCATGTGAGAAGGAGTCCAAGAGACGCTCCTGTGAGGAGAGTTGATGAAATGGAACAATTAGTCAAAAAAAGAGGTAGAAGCAGACCCAAGAATACTTTAGGAGAGACATTAAAGTTTGATATGAAGTGTATGGACCTAAATGAAAATATGATAAAAGACATAAATACATGGAAGTCTAGAATTCATGTAGCCGACCCCACATAGTGGGATAAAGGTTGGATATGTTATTGTTGTTGTATTGATTTCTTGTGGCCTCAAGAAGATGCTTGCTCTCGCCATTCCTTGCTCATAACCCATTCTGGGAGGGAATTTCGATGGCAATCGGAATTGAGGCAATGACGACAGCATGTTGAACATGCTGTTGATTCTCTGTCCGAATTGCTCCATGTTTTCCCAGTTCCTTGCTAATTCTCGTTGTACTCTTTCTCGGGAAGCTGCTATATCTTCGCGCAGCTCTTCTCAGATTGCCCTTATTTCTTCTCTACTCTAGGCCACAGCCTCCTGCATCTGATTCATTCCGAATCCATCGCTTCCATCCTATTCTCCAGTTGTTTCATCCTAGTGCCTTCCGCCATTCGAAATTCCTTCTGGCCCGATACAATTAATCAATCACGCACCTTCCTACACCGGAATCTCGGCCAAGGATGACCGGCTCTGATACCAAAATGTCAAGTCTCGGATGTAAGACTTGAGAGAACTGAATTTTAGAAGGATCGAGAGAGAGTTAGAGACAAAATTGGGAGGAAAAATGAGAGAATTGAGAGGGAAGAGAGAAAGAGTTTAAGAGGGAAAGATCTTCTCATTCAACATATAAATCCCATCCTCAAGTAATCGGCCTTTTCACGGTTCATATTGTAACTGTGGGAAGAAGCTTCTAGCTCCCGCTACAAGTGACCCATGTGGGTTGCGGTTATTATAACAGAAATTGCAAAAAATTTACAAAACTACCACTGGGTCATCACAGTTATTCTAGCCAAACATTCGCTCACATTTCCTCACCCACCATCTGGGATTACTCCCATCAAACAAGGGAATATCTAATTTAGGCATAGGAAACCCCGGTTGATTGAATGCAACTCATCCCTCCTGCCTATGATCCACTTTGGATCCTTTTCTTCTCTTGGGGCAACCTCAATTTCAGAGGGCCCGACGTTCCCATTCCTCATGCCATGACTGGTTAGAACCAACTCCGTCCTTTCTCTCGGGGGAAAATCAGGTGTGTGAACATTACCATAAAATTCTGCAGTTGATCCCGAATTTTCTAATCCCATCCAATCTCCTCTCCAAGCTTCCTAGAGAGGTGTCAATCTTCCGATTCATTGCCATGATCACTTCATGGTTTTGATTGGATCCAATCTCCAGCAATTCCACTCGAGATTGCAAATTGGTAATCGTTGAATGGAACTGCTACACCTGCGACTCCTGATTCTTCATTCGAGTCACTTCTGCCATCGCTTCACCTACTGAATTCCTTTGGCCCGAGCCTTGCTCTAATACTAAATTGTCAGATCTTGAGGGATCTGACAGTAACTCTCGAGAATTCGTGAAGAATTCTAGAGAATTAAGGGAGATTTGGTAGAGTTCAGAGAAAGAGGGAGAGAGAATTGAGAGGGGGAGAGAGAGAAATGAGGGAGAATTCCATAGTGAATTTCAGTTCAAATTTTAGCATGCCTCATTAAAAGTAATCGGGTCCTTTATATAGGGGATTCTGTAGCCATAGCTCCTGCCAAAAGGAAGCTTTATTTAGAGTTGTACCCCCTTCTAGAAATAACTACCCAACTCTCTAACCATTACACGTGAAGGCCATGCCACTTGCATGGTACATTCCCCCTCTAGGTGCTTATACCGTGACAATCTAAGGAGGGAATCTCTGTCAACCAACGTAAATATGTCCTAGATTTACCCAATGAAACAAGAATGCTTAGGTATAAGATATTTGAAACTCTCGTCAACCTAACTTGAAGTTGCAACTTGTTGAGGCAAAAGATGTGGTAGAAAGGGAGAAATACCAAAGACTTGTGGGCAAACTCATCTATTTATTTTACACTCGACCTGATATAGCATTTGCAGTAAGTGTAGTAAGCCAATTTATGCACTCACCAAGTTCATAGCACTTTGATGTTACGTACAGAATTCTAAAGTACCTAAAGGGAGCAACTGGAAAAGGTTTGCTCTTCAAAAAACGAGGGCATCTTCACATAGAGGTTTATACAGACGCAAACTAGGCAGATAATGTTACTGATAGAAGATCTATGTTGGGTTATTGCACCTTCATGGGAGATAATCTTGTCACTTGGAGGAGTAAGAAACAAAACGTGGTGGCCAAAAGTAGTGCTGAAATTGAATTTCATTCAGTAGCCCACGACATTTGTGAGGTTATGTGGATAAAGAGGTTACTAGAAGACTTAAAAGGTCTCCACTTCCTTATCGGCTAAGATTTACTGTGATAATAAAGTTGTGATTTTCATTGTCCACAATCTGGTACTCTATGATATGACTAAGCATGTAGAGGTGGATAAACACTTTATTAAGAATAAAATTGATAATAGAATAATTTGTATGGCGTATATTTCAACAGTTTATCAATTCACCGACGTTCTTACAAAGGGGTTACATAAAAATTAGTTTGAAAAATTAGTAAGCAAGCTTGCCATGGAAGATATCTTCAAGCCAGCTTGAGGGGGAGGGGGAGTGTGGAAATGGAAAGGGGCTAATTACCCTCTTTGACTAATGGGAATTATCTTCAATTTGTGTAATTGATACCCCAAATCACTTCCTTGATTGATAAGAGTATACTGTAGGAATATTATGTATATTCTTCTTTCTTTTTTTTTTCTTTCCTATTATGTTATACTCTTCCTTTATAAGAAAAAAAGGAATCAGTGTCTTTGATATACAGAAAATAGAGAACTTTATTTCTCCATCACCCTTTGTTTATAGATAGAGAGAATGATTCTCCTTGAAAAGTCTTTAGGAAGGATTTTAGCTTACTAATTTCTTCTGCATTTAATTCTCCTAGATCATAAGAGATAGTAGAGTCAACTTTTCAACTGGTTCCTCATATTCTTTAGTTGTAAGATACACCTTTGCTTGACTCTTAGACTACATATTTTTAAATCCTCCCATTTTTGTTCAAAACAACCTCTTTTCCATGCAATTTAAAGCATGTCTCCCTCGTTTGCTTTGGCTTCTTACAATAGGAACACCATAAGCTGTTGTGTTTGCCTCAAGATAGATGATAGGAGATTAGTGCAAGCTTTGAAGATTTATCGGCTGGATTTATTTTAGGCAGTTAAGAATTTTATTTTCCAAAGTGTAATTGTTGTATCTTTTGAGGTCTAACTGTAATATCCCGTATTTGATTAGTTATATGGGGGTTCTGCCTCTTCTATAAATAAGAGGGTAAGGCGGCAGTCTAGAGAGATCCAATATCCTTTTAAGCTCTTGGTTGCTATTGTGAGTACATGTTGTTCTAGAGAAAGTAAGGCTTGTGTATGAGTTCTTGGGCTTTCTTGAAGTGAATGAGAGATTGTACTTGAGCGATAGGATTGTATGAGAGCTTGAGTTTTGTATTGATCAATTTCTACTGAATAAAGGTTGCTCGATGGAGGGTATTGGACTGCTGGATGTAGAGCCAATTCAATTGGCTTGAACTAGGATAAAAGGTTGTGTCTCATGTGGTTTGATGTTTCTTTCTTGTTCTGTTTATGCTTCTATTTCTGTTCTTTATTATTTGGTGTGTTGTGGTTTGTTGGCTGGTGAGTTGAGAGTGTGTTGAGTGGTGTTTGATTAGTTTTTGGGTGTGTTTAAAGGCTACTAGTGCTCCCAATTTATAACGTAAGCCCTTCTTGTTCTGCTTAGAGGAGAACATATCTCTACCTTGCTGTGATTTAGTCCATGCTCCCTCCACCTTATTAGATACCATAGTTGACCCTTCCAGGCTTCCCGTCTATGTTCCTCACTACGACTATGAAATACACCTTATTCAAAGATGACATTTTTTTCCCTGCTAAGAATCTGTGGTCTTATTTGATCATACTCAGGATTAAGCCCAATCAAGAATTCTATTATTCTATCTATTTCCATCATGGAGGTTAGAATAACAACATCTTTGCTACACACCATTTTAATGTCTTGATAATGGTCTAATTCAAGTCAAAAACCATTCATCCTATTGTAGTAATCAGTTACTGACAAAGACCCTTGTTTTATGCTATTGATTTTTGTTTTTATTTGATAGACAATTGATGCATCTTGCACCTTAGAATAAGTTTTCTTAACTGTCTCCCAAATGTCCTTAGCTGTAGATAATAACATATAGTTCATGCTTACCTCGGGTAGCATTGAACTTGAAAGTCATGACATCAACATTGAATCTTCTACATCCCAAGCAACAAACGCAGGATCTGAGGCCTTGGGTACTAGACCAGTAAGGTGAGCAATCTTCCCTCGACCTTTCATAAACGTTCTCATCAATTGAGACCATTGAAGGTAATTCCCACCATCTAGGCAGTGTGAATGGTGCATTCTTGGCAGCTCACCAGCAGGGGTACCACTGTTTGGTTGTTCCATTGGCATAGTTTCTCTCATTGAGATGGGAGATGGGAGAAGCTATTTCAGAAATTTCGAACATTATGCGGGACTACAACAAAAAATAGTGTGTGTGTGTGTGGGGGGGGGGGGGGGGGGAGAATAATTGTGGCAATGAAGACTCACAACAAATAAATCAAGAGAATAGGTTATGGCTCTGATATTATGTAGAAAAATAGATCAAAAGATGTAGGAGGAACAGAAAACGCCGTATTTCTCACTATTGGACAAAAAGTTACAACCCCTATTAATGGGGAAGAAGAATACAACATAGGAAAGATAAACAATAAGGAAAGGTAGGCTGTACTCTATACAAAAGTCAAAGATACAGAAAACTAGAATAGGAAATATCTAAATCTGAATAATTTCTTTCTAAACATTGTAGATAAGATCTGTGCGAAATTAGGAAGACATTATAATCCAATCCTCTTCATATTCTCATGAATCAGTCAACACCGACTCTGATACCAAAATGCCACACCTGCAAGTTGAGGGTTGGGCAATTTGGGAATTTTGGTAGAATTCAAGAAGAAAGAATAGAAGTTGAGGAAGGAACAGGTAGAACGAGAGAGAGAAGAAACAAGAGGGAGAGAGTAAAGAGAATGAGGAGAATTCTGTTATTGCCAAAAGCTGATCCTGATTCTCTACAATAGCCTTCTTAAAGGCCACTCCTTTCAGCTTGATATTTAACAGTCAGCTGAAGGACTTGTAACCGTTTCCAACAATTCAACTGTCTACAACCGCCTATCACCTCTTAACTTCCTCTTTGTTACAATTGGTTACAAGATTTCCCCCCAAAATGTCTAGTCTACCCCTGGGTCATAACAGTCTTTTGTTTTCCTGGAGGCAAAGCTACCCATGGTTTTTGGCTAGGGACAATTTGGGCTTAGTTTCCTTTTTCTGTTTTGTGTTATATAAGGTGACAAATCAATAAGGAGTTGTCGCTAAGGTTTTGAGCATTCTGTTTGTTGTTCAAAGTGGTATATTTTATCTACTAAATATTCTTGGTTGGACTCCTTTTCTGTTTGTTCTCTTTTGTATAGTTAATGAATGATCTCTTGATTTCTGGTTTTGGGTAGCACAAACTTCTGGTTGTTTATTGCTTCTTTTTAGCATAGGCCTTTTTTTCTTTGACCACGTGCATAGGCATTATTTGATATGTACAGAATTGTTTATTAAAAAAAAAAAAGCACTGTAAAATGTCTTGCTGTGTTGATAAAGCATTTAATATAGCTTCTAGTTTAAGTGAACTTAATTCGTTTCTATTTTATCATATGGCTGAATATTTGAAACTTGTCGTATAGTACATGTTCACTTGTGATAGATTACCCAAACATAGAGCGCCACCACCCCACCCCCCCCCCCCCCCCCCCAAAAAAAAAAAAAATAATAATAATAATAATAATAATAAATAAATAAATAAATTCTTGTCTTACAATAGCAGTGCATGTCTGAATATGAAGTGTGCTGTGCATTACATGATTTTGACAATTATGGAGTCATTTTTATTCCCTTTTTGCTTGAATGAGTAAAAGATTATAGTTATGCCATCATCATCCTTCATTTAGTTTCTTACTGTAATCAGCTAACCTTTTTTGTGATTATTTGTCTCATCCACAGAACCTGATTCTTTGACTGACTTGTTTTCGATACAAATGTCACTGTGTAGGTTCTTGAATTATTGAAGACTATGGTTGTTAGAGAACCACAACAGCTTGATGCTTGCTCCAACAAAAATTACCCAACGGGGCTTTTGCAACTGAATGCAATGCGCCTGTCAGATATATTATCAGATGACTCAAACTTTCGATCATTTATCACTATATACTTTGTAAGCCTTTTGTCAGTTCATCTAGCTTGTTGTTAGTCTCTATGTATGCTTGGCATAATTCCCTTTTTCTAGCTTCTTTTATGTTACTGTAGTTCTATGCAAGGATGCCTTCGTTGTCATAGAGCCATGGCAAATGCAAATTCACTAGAGAATCAATTCAATTATGCCATTACTTGTTAAAAGTTGTGCCAGGATGATGAGATTTTATTACATCTTATATTAATGGTTAATATGTATGCATTATAGATTCTGCACAATAGTGGGGTTTCTGATGAGTACTTGTGTATCTCTTCAGACAGAAGTTCTGGCTGCAATATTTTCACTCCCACATCAAGAATTCTTGTCTAGATGGTGTGCATCAGACCTTCCAATTTGGGAAGAAGATGCTACTCTTGAGTATGACTCATTTGTGGCAGCTGGATGTATTTTAGATTTAATTTCAACGTCCGATTTGAGTGTAATGAATACTGGATCCAACTTCACTCCTAGTAACATGCCAAGGGCTTCCTATGCACATCAGAGAGCATCATTGTTGGTCAAAATAATGGCAAATCTCCATTGTTTTGTTCCAGAAATCTGTAAAGGTCAGTGCTTTTATCAACACATTTTCAATGTAAATAGCAGCTATCTTCAGTTTCATATTAAAGTTTTATTGATTATTAAGCATAATATGGTGTGAATCCACAGAGGAGGAGGATTTATTCCTTAACAAGTTTCTTGAGTGCTTACGAGCTGAGCTACCTAAGTTATCAGCTTGTGATTCTGAGAAAGCTGGCACTGTTAGCAAGAACTTACGTAAATCTCAGTATCTTGTGTTCACTGTTCAAAATTAATATATTGTTATTTAATTTTTATTTTTTGCATCCCTGATAACTGACTTGGATGTGTAGGTTCCTTGTTGAGTCATGCGGAGTCTCTGACTCCTCCTTTTCTAAATGAGGATGATGTACATCTTTTAAGGTGATTCAAAGCTAAATTCTGCAATCATCCATCTCTTCTGTTTATGTTTGGATATTTTATTTTGAGCTGCTTGACAATGTCATGATGATTTCTGGTCTGGCCTTCTGATGATTGACCAAGCTTTTGTTGCACACCATGATACAAACTGCCTAAACCATTATGTTTACTTTCTTGTCACAGCTCCATATTCTAATTATCATACTCTGTAAGTGTCTAATAGTGCGTTGATGTAAAGGGCCAGCAATATACAACTTGAGATCTCTTTTTTTACATGGGAAGTTTGCTTGAAGTAGAAATCATTTCCGAACTCACTTCAGTGTAGATGTCTCTCATTTGACTTATTGCTGTTTAAGTCATTCTACATTATCATATGAGTAGAATGGATTGAAGGATGAAGTTTGTTTTTGTGAGACTCCGGGTCTGACAAGGGGAATTCTCCTTTGGATGGAGAAGAATTATGGAGATTTTGGGAGGGAATTGAGAGTGAGGGAGAGAATGAGAGAAGAATCGAGAGAGAAAAGAGAGAAGGTAAGCAAGAAAGTGAATTCAACTTGTATTCATTGATGATCTTCCTGTGAGCGGGATCAGATTTATATACTGATCCTCTACTGGTAATCGGCGCTCAAATTCAAAATAAGCATAACCGCCTACTACTAGTTTATTACAGTAAGGTCGCTGCAACTTATGCAACATACAATTATACCCCCCTTACCCTTATACTTGTGGGCACATGACAGTTTACCTCTTCTATCAGCTATGATTTAGAAGTTTCCAGAGAATGTATTTGAGGGAGCTCTGTGAACTACTATTACTCTGTGTTGTATATAATTTCATGGGAAAATTTAGTTGAGGCACTTGCATGGTTCTACGTGACTGGGCAGTTGTATTTTTCCTTAATGTTTTGAATTTTATTCCCTAAAATGATTGATAAGGCCCTTGGGATGTCAAATTCAAGTCTTCATGGCACTTGAGCCTCAACAGCTTTTACAGTGTTAACATCTGCTTCTGGCTCTCTGCATACAGCTTTTAGCAATTATTAAAGAATCTTTTACAAGGAGTTAATTGTCTACCATAATATTCATGGTGTATAATCAATGTCTTATATGTCTAAGCTATTAGCCAGTATTTTTTTGGGTAACTTGTCTTTCACTTCTCATGCACTTGATTTGTTGATTCTGTTACAGATGTATTCAGTTTGTCTTGGACATTGTTCTGGCATAGTTAACATAGAGATGAGCCTTAAAGAAATTCTTAAAATTTCTGATACAGGGTGTTTATTATGCGATTAGAATCGCTGGTCAGTCCAGCTGAATTTGAAGTTAATCAAGTTCAGGTAAATCTTTCATCTTTAATATATTGTTAACTTATTTTACTTTGTGGAATGTGTTTTCACTTCTACTTATTAATAGTCATGCTGAAATTGTCATTTTCTGCCAACTCAATGTGATCAAAATGTGCTGCCCGAGGAAATTAGGAAAGCAAATTTGAGGGATCGATATGTGGGGATAAGTTATCAAAACTCAGTATCAGTGAACATCTTCAGGTGAATCTGGAATTTCACTTTGTTTTACTTTAATAAAATTATCTAGCTGGATATCACTAAAATTTTAGTCAAGTAAACTTTACTGGAACGTTCATTACTATGTTTACAAAGGTCAAGTAATTCACGACAGGACCTAATGGTGGTTGCAAAATTTGAACTTAGGTGACTTGTATTTGGGACCAAAGGATGTATTTTTGTCATAAAATTAAAGCAGAATTGATCTTCAATGTTAAAATATGTATAAAATCTGTGAATTCTCAAATTGGCTCTCTAGTCTCTACCAGTCTGCTGATCTTCAATGTTTTCTTTTCCTTTCTTTCTCCTGTTTTCTCATGGTGTTAGATTTTTTTCTCTTTTTTTTTTTTTGGTGGTATAAGTCATCTGAAAAGTTGTGTTTGATTCCCTTTAAGGAGGCTCAAAGTGCTGGTCGATGCTCTTCGCCCCTTTTAGATAAAGTTGGTCCTGATCGTACCAACAGAAGTGGGAACCTGAAAGAGGGCATGTCAGAGAACTCGGCTTTCCAGGAAGAGGACCAATACTATGTCAGGAGCAACTGCATAGATCAAACTGTTGTGAAACCAGATAAGGGGGAAGAGAAAGCCAAATCTGGCAGGGACACTGCAAATTTAAGGGAGACTGAGAGGGATAATCAGAATGTTGAAACAAGTGGCTCAGATTCAAGCTCTACTCGAGGAAAGAATGTTGTTAATCAAAGGCAAAATGTTGAGTTTCAAGAGTCGAGTGAGCAAATCAAAGAAAGTGGGTTTGGAGGACTTAGAGAGGAAGAGAAGGTTGAAACTATTCAATTTGAAGAGAAGCAGAGAAGAAAAAGAAAGCGCACCATAATGAATGATAAACAGATTTCCCTGATTGAGAGGGCCCTCTCGGTTGAACCTGACATGCAACGCAATGCTGCTTCAATACTATTATGGGCAGAAAATTTAAGTTCCCATGTATGTAATGAGCAAGTGTTCTCATTTTGAAGTTTGGTTCTATATTCTTATGAACATAAGACAATTATGCTTCCTATGATGTGCCTATTTTCTTTTCCAGGGTTCAGAGGTTACTGCTTCTCAACTAAAAAATTGGTAATAAAGCCTCACCTTTCATGTTATACATGCTGTAGTTCTCCAACTTTTTCTTCTGCTAATTTATTTGCTGGTGTATTAGTTCCTGAAAAGGCAAGGGAAAAATTAAACGCCCAATTTAAAATTAACAGGTTGATTTTTCTTTTCTTTCTTTTCCCTCTATCACCTGTCATCCTATTAATCATTGACAATAAAATGGAAAATCGCCAATGATTTGACTGAAATGCTGTTCACTGGAGCACCCCCAATGCTTTAACTGAAATATTATTCACGCTTAAATTTTGTAGCTTCTATTTGTTTGGGTGGCAATGCACCTCATGACATCCCAAATACCTTTTTATTGCTTCCATGACTGAGCTCACCAAACCAAATGTGTGGGATGATTTTCATATTGTAGCAACACAGCCTTGACCCTCGCTTCAGTTCTGGTCATTTCACTTCTGGAGAATCTTCATTGAATTGTGAAATGAGCTGAGTCCAAACTGCTCTTGTATGGCCTTGTCTGCATTCTTGCTATTGTGGACCTCCTCTATCCAGTGTGATTGCAGACCTTTGGTTTGAGAACCCTTTCTTTTTGTTGCCCAACAATCACAAAGTCTTGGTTGCAAGACTTCCTTCTGGAATGTAATACTTGGAAGTCATTGGGAGTGTTCTTGCATCTACTTTTATTCCTTCACACCTCATGACAATTTTATCGTTGGAACCAGAGCTATTTTTTTAATTTTTTTGAACTCATAAGTGCAATTTAAACCCTCATCTTCTTGCCCTGGTCTTCAGTGGATTAGGCTACCATTGGTGAAGGAGTTTTTTGTTTGCTTGGGGTTGGCACCCTTCCCGTTTGGTTCTAAGAAGAGATTGGTTGGTCATCCCTTTCTTTGTGATATGGCGCATTTGGTGGGAAAGGAATTCCGGGGCCTTCAAGGATGAGCACCATTCAGTTCTTTTTATTAGGGGCTGTATTTTGTTATTTTTTTTGTTTTCTGTGTTGTAGTTCTGCTCAATTTTCCCTGTTATCATTTTCTTGATAAGGTTCTTGTGCACTCTTAGCTCTTTTTTAGCTGCTTGATGCTTTTTGTGTAGGCCCATCCCTTTTAACATTGTATCTTTCATCATTATCTATCCCAAAAAATATCCAGTTTCTGCTGGAGATTTAAGCCTTACTGACATAAACTTCTGTACCGTGTTAAATGAGGTCATTGAAAAGGTATTGCCTCATGGTGCCTTGTTTGTTTGCTCTAAAAGTAGACTATTAGCATGACTGTAGATGTGATTTGGAACTGGGAAGGAATCTTTTTGGTCCATTTTAGGAAATGATTTTTCCTCCTCCCTCTATGAGCCAAAATGTTGGGCAATTAAGTATCAACATATACAGAATATGACATAACTAAGATAAAGATGCTGCAGTGGATGTGCAGCCATAAAAAAAGGACAAAATTAGGAATGAGAATATTTGTAATAAGGTTGGAGTATGCCTACTAAAGATAAGATGTATGAGACACAATTAATAAGGTTTGGACGTGAGAAAAACGATCAATAGATGTGCCCATGACGTGGGTAGATAGAATGAAAAAAATGTGTAGCAAAAGAGCTAAAGGAATACCAAAGAGAACTTGATGGAAAACCTTCGACATGACATGGAATATAATGGCTTTACAGAAGATATAACTGTGGATAGATATACTTGACGAGTAAGAATCCATGTAATCCCATGCCATTTGGAAAACCCTTCCACACAACATGGAATATGATGGCTTTATAGAAGATATGACCATGATTAGAGATGATTGAAGAGTAAGAACCCATGTAGCCCACCCTGCCAGTTGGGAATAAGGCTTGTGATCATAATGAGGTGTAGCTTGTTATTTGGACATCTTTAGTAGGTGCCCACCATTACCTGCATTTTCTGACTACTCTATTCTTAGCGGAGACATCATCTTCTTTCATTCTAAATGGAACTGGTGTGGATTGATTTTTCCTAAATGGGTTTTTGGTAAATATTTTTGCTTTTTTGTTTTTGGCTTTTGATTTATGGAAAAGAGGTGCTGAGCCGTGTTTCTGCATCTGTAGTTCTTTTTTTCAGTGTGAAGTAAGGTCATGAAGTACCATTGTCCCCAATGAAGGATGTGTAGTGAACCTCACAACACAATTTCAAGGCGAAAACAACCCAACCTTAGAGGATAGGCAATCTATAAGTAGAGAAATACTATCATGACCTGAAAAGTTAGGTACCAGCCAGTACACCATCTGCACATAGACATGACCTAACTAAGATATCCCACATCTAAGGGGATAGGGATTAGAAGAAACAAGTTACAGATTGTGCCCACTGTCATCTTTCATTAGCACAATACTCTTAACTTATGATCTGAAAGAGTAAGGATAGAAGAAAAGGAGAATTTTTCACATCCCATTAAATTGAGAAGTTTACCATGCCATGCTACATATACTTGGGAGTTCCTGCTTCCATCTTTTTGCATATTTCTTTCTTATCTGTTTAGTTTTTGGGTTAGAAAAGCATTACTATTTGATCAATATTTTTGTTCTTTGCTAGTTTTCACAAATTATGATGTAGGAGAAACTAGAGTTTTTAATTGTTATTGATCATACCTACCATTGTTGCCTTTGCCACATTGCTGAATGTCAGACTGCTTCCTCTCATCCTCTTGTCAGACTATGAATTGTGTTTGGAAGGTGCTGTAAATATATCCATAATTGTAATTTGTAGAACCATTGAAAAGTTGTTGGTTGGCAACATTGTTAATTCCATATTTTATCTCATCATAATTTGAGATTTTACTATAAGCTGCTTCTGTGATGGCTATTGGTTTATCTTAATATTTATTTAGGCATTAAGATTTTCCTTTTCCTGTTCTCTTGCTCTCTGACAGGCTGAATAATCGAAAAGCCAGGCTAGCCCGAGCAGCTAAGGATGCTCGTGTGCCATCTGAAGAAAACAATGCTTTTCCTGACAAACAGGGGGGCTCAGGAATTGCTTCTCACTATGACTCGGCTGAGAGCCCTGCTGAGGATGTTTACATGTCATCCAGTACAAGAGGGACTCACCCGAACAGAATTGGAGAAAGCCCTTCCAAGATTGGTAGTAGGGAAAAATCAGAGACCGGGCTTGCAGAATTTGTTGACATTGCGTCTGCAGGATTTGTTCATTGCGCACCTGGTCAGCACGTTGTGCTAGTAGATGGTCAACGAGAAGAAATTGGCAAGGGAAAGGTGCATCAGGTGCAAGGCAGATGGTTTGGGCGTAACTTGGAGGAATCAAATGCGTGTGTTGTGGATGTTATTGAGCTTAAGGCTGAGAGATGGACGAGTCTTCCACACCCGGGTGAAGCCACGGGCACCTCATTTGACGAAGCTGAACAGAAACTTGGCTCAATGAGAGTGTTGTGGGATTCCAACAAACTTTTCATGCTGCCCCCTCGGTGAATACATACCATCACACATCTCTTTCTTAGAAGACTAAGGTAAGAGCTTTCCCCTACCTGCAGACGAGTCGCATATTTGATATTTGTACCAGAGTACAGGCCTTAGTCGTAAGGTTTTTTTTTTTTTTTTTTTAACTTTTCTCCTATTTTCACTTTTGATACTAATATGTTATTTCCTCTCTTTCTTCAGCATTCTTTCCATCTCTGCTCCCTTTTCAAAATAGCAACTAAAATGATGTCAACAGACCCGAGATTGAACATGCTGCTTGCCTTCTACTTTTTTTTTTTTGTCATACATCAGATCAGTCTATAATCGCCCACTGATTTCTGCAGACTGAAGCTATGGCTGCGGGAGTGAGGAGGTCCACTGGGTTGAGCCTTTCTGGGAAAATTTCAAGAGGGTTTCCACCAAGCAAAGCGGCCAATCTTCATTACTTTTAGCACATGATGGTGGATAAGAGGCTCATTTCTAGCAGCAATGCTAGAAAATGAAGACCCGACTCGACTTGGCATCCCGACTGCTAATACATTTGGTGGAGTGATGAGGAATCGCGTGGATCATGTATAGCAAAATTTTTATCCGAATTATATACTGTACTGCGTGCCTCACCAGGGGCGACCTTCGGGTTTTCTATCTCTCTAAATGTATACATTTGATGCTTATATATCTGTCACTCTTTTTTCTTTTGTTTGGAAAAGAATGGGGGCGGGGAAGGATTTTAGCAGAATTTACATCTCCAGTTTGGTTGATTGTGGGATTTGTTTCTATTACTTTTTAAGTGGAATCCAATTGTTGTAGTTTTGTTTTGTCGTAAGTGCCGGAGTAAGCGTTGTCTCTTGGGTGTGCGCCATCGAAGAAAAGTCCTGTCACTAGGAATGATAATAAATTGGACATGCACTAGTTATCTTCTCATTTTCATCAAGCAACAGATCTATTTGACAACCAATCAATTGCAGTACTTCCTGCGCTAAAACCATGTCAACAACCAATCAATTGAAAGCTAAGCTATTAAGGAAAAATGAAAGTGAGTTACTGAAGGTCCACCCGAACAACAGAAGAATTGCAACAACATGCCATTGTAAGCCAAAGCCCGAGTAGCCCTTCCAATTTAACATGTTCTCTGAACAAGATTCATTACAAATTTCTACTCCCAGGAAATTTGAGAGATAAAAAGTAATGAACAATGCAATTGAAAGGAGATGTTGCTATGTGGGGTTATCACTTACAGCAGCGTGTTGATATCTTGGTGGTGGACACCCCAGGTGCAAGCGTCCACTCCCACTGACCATTCCTATGCATATGCAGCCCATTCCTATGTACACAAACAATCAAGACATGGATCCTATGCTGCAATGAATAATCCTCAATATAAAATACAAATATAGTACTAAAAAAATTAATCAATTAAAGGTTAGGGAAAAAATTATGTTTTGGGAAACATCAAAATGGATTTAAAGAGACTTTGTTTGTGTGTGTGTGTTTGATGCTGTGTCTTGCGCTTATCATTTGAAGAAAGGGGGCCCTAACAAGGCACAAACCAAGCTGGCCTAGATGAAAGGAAAAACGGACTCCAAGAGACATCCAATTTACACAACATCCCAGCACAGACAACAAACAAATTAAGCATAGGATATAGCCATTCTACTTTTCAATGTTTTTCCTTTTATTTGGTAGCATCATTTGCAGACAAATCAGTTAATCTCTCTGCTATACATTTGAACATAGAATCCAAAAAACCTAGAATCATTTTCTTTCCACAACAGAGGAATTAAGCCATTTATCAAACTAGATCATACCGCACCAGGGGAGTCCCTTCCTCCCCACAGCAAAAGCATGCCACCTGAGCGTGCACTGGCTGTTGCATGCCCATAAGTAATGAAGAATAAGCAACATTTGGTGCTTAAGAATGGGGAAATTCGTAACGTTTCATTGAGAGGTAAAATGCTAATCTAAGACATGAAAGAAGCCCCATTTCAGTACAAATAACAAATTGAGCAATGCAGGCTTGATAAAACTTACAAGCCTCAACAAATAGCAGTTAACTGACGAAACTTGCACATACTCAACTGCATGAAGTATGGCTCAACAAATACCACCAGTAAGAAAGAGGAAGTTGAAAGGGGACTATAATACAACAGCAGGGAATGGAAAACAGTGGAAAAGGCAGCTCTACGCAGTGCCAAGATAGTAAGAAGTTTGAAATCTTACTAAAAGCCCTCTCCATAACTTGCAAGTTTTGCAGGGACACCTGCATATGGATAGGATGTTGACAATTAAGAAATGTTGCAGGGTAGCATCCAGAGATGCTACTTAACTTAGACACAAGCCGTCTGCCATAGACAGAAAACTGGACTTGGACAAAGAAATGACGAATGAGACTAGCTGATGAAGGACAGGGTTTGCCATTGTCTCAAGATTGTATCTGAAAAGCAGCAATTAACTGCAAGAAAGGAAGAACGGAGAAAAACAAGAAGAAACAGACAATTTTTGGTTTTGTTTTTGTCAAGATTGTACCCTTGAAGCAGCAATTACTTGCAAAAAAGAACAGGATCGTTGCGAAAAGAACACATTATTTTGGAAACCAGGCGGAGCCTATTTCAAATAACAACAGTATGATAACCATATTAATAAGACAGCTAATTTGACATATTTGGAGATTGATTTCTTCCCTCAATGATGCCCCAGAATAACACTCTTAACATGTTACTTTTAAAAATACCATAACAATAATGTGGCTTCAAAATTATCTTATTTCAGAAAACAAGATTCACTCTGGAATTCTATTTTCAGCAATTCAGAACCGCATTTGTGAAAGAAGGTCAATAATGAATATAAAAGACAAGTTCTGAGATGATGAGGAGACAAGAACTTCAGCAATCACCAAAGCATAGCTTACAATGTAGAAAAGCATTAAACTCACATTCTAGCATATGGTCTATCACCTTCTGGATTTAACCTCTGCCACACATATGGCTTCTGAGAATATCCAGGACCCTAGCATTTGACAACACTCTTTTACCTTCAAAAAAATATTAAATGTTATTTTTCATAATTAATTATGAAAAGGCACATATATGTATTTTTGGCAGAAGAATCTTGTGCAATCACTCAAGGCAGTGCGGATGGAAGTGAGAAAAGAGAAAGGCACAAGAGGTGAAATCAATCCAAACTGAGATAAACCTGTGCCAGCTTGAGCTTGGCTAGACACATCTTCCATAGCCTTTGAGTGATACGCTAGATTATTTTCAACATGTTCAAGCTCCACTCGGCTTCTGAATGAGTTGTCCATGCTTGGCTCGTTTGACTCAATCATGATATATGCCATGTTGAATTTCCAGGAGAAATTGGGGTAACTGTACTTGCATGTTTAGTTCTTCAGACTAAGTGTCACATCAGTACTACAAAGCTAATTGCTTTAAAGTTGTAACTTACAAGGTTTAAGTTAATTTTTTTATAGAGAGAAATTCATAAATAACCTAAAAGAAATTTAAAAAATTGTTTTTAACCACTTTCTAGTAAAAAAACATTTTTGACAAATCAAACAAACTAATTGCACTCTATACCCACTTTTATATGAAATGCTTAAAATACCCTTAATGAGATTTTAAATTAGAAAACTCACATTGTCCTTATCTTCATTTACTAAAATATCCTTATTTCTTTCATATTGTCTTTCTCTTCTCTCTCATCTTTCAACGTTCACGGTACTCTCTTTCTCTCCATTATCAAACCATCCAAACTCAATCATTCATTATACATTCAATTTTTTTGCTTGTTGGGTCATTTAACAATCTTCATCAATCACAACGATCTCATTGAAATCTCATTAAACAAAATTATTTCTCTCTAACAAACAATTTCACTGACTGAATCTCTAAGGGTTGACACATTACTCATAAAGGCTGTGTAGTATATTTATGGTTGTAAATAAAATAAATTTTGATAAATATTATTCCAGATCTATACTAATTTTCATGAAAAAATAATTTTTCAAAATTGCACAACGTCATCGGGTTAACCCGGGCCGGATTTTGTGGGGCCATGAAACCTGATTTTTTAATAAAAATAGTTTTTTTTTTTCTGGCAATCGGAATTTTCAATGTTAGCCAATAAAAAATAATGTATTTTTACATTTTTTGACTTGATTAAATTTATAATTCACAAAAAATAACAATGGAATGGTAATAAAACACAACCAATACATAATTAAGTGTTCTAACTACTAACAACATTGGATTAAATTGATGTAATGATTACAAAATTTATCCAAAAATAAAAGTATAATTTTTAAACAATAATTTATTTTTGGGACTATTGAATAACTTGGAAAACTCCGATGGCCAAGAAAAGAAAAAAAGGATAAAAATAACCATTTTAATAAAAAAAAAATCGGCTTTGTGGGGCCACAAAACCCGGCCCGGGTTTTATGGGCTCGGGTTTTGTGGGGCCACAAAATCTGATTTTTTAATAAAAATCATTTTTTGATCTTTTTTTTTTTTTTTTGGCCATGGGATATTTCAAAGTTACCTAATAAAAAATGATGTATTTTTACATTTTTTGGCTTAATTGAATTTATAATTCACAATAAATAACAATGGGATGATAATAAAACACAATCAATACATGATTAAGTGTTCTAATTACTAACAATATTGGATTAAATTGATATAATGATTATAAAATTTACCCAAAAATACAAGTATAATTTTTAAACAATAATTTTTTTTTGGTACTATTGGATAACTTGGAAAAATACCATGGCCAAGAAAAGAAAAAAATATCAAAATAACCATTTTAATAAAGAAAATCGGGCTTTGTGGGGCCATGAAACCTAATTTTTTAATAAAAATCATTTTTTGATATTTTTTTTTTTAGCCATGGCATATTACAAAGTTACCCAATAAAAAATAATGAATTTCTACCTTTTTTGACTTGATTAAATTTATAATTCACAAAAAATAACAATGGAATGATAATAAAACACAACCTGATGTTCTACCCTTGTGCTTAGTTTTGATGATGAAAAACATATGTTATTAAATCCCTAAGTCATGAATCAAGGTGGTGGTTTTCAACAAAAATCAATTTCAAGTGCATTGTTAAAATGAAAACCAAAAAGATTTATGATTTTCTATTTTAGTTAGAGATTTGCAAAGTCAAGTTTTTAGTCTTAAAAGAATCTCCTAAAATGATTTTCAAATTAGCTTTGAAGTCGTTGGTTAACATAGAGCTAAAATTGTTCTAAGGCAAAAGACCAACTTGAACATAAATGTGTTTGATGAAAATTCAATCTTAAGTATGAAAAATCATTTATGTTAATCTCATTCTTCAGAATAAGCTTTCATATTTTGAAATATGCATGAAAGGTTTTGGTTTGAAACTTAATCGTATGAAAAATCCTTTAATTCATGCATCATGTCTTGAAACTCGTTTTGATAACGCTTCAATATTTTTCTAAGTCTGGAAGCCTAGCACCTTATAAGGAGACATATATGAAAATGGTTTCTTTTTAGAAAATTAACTCCCGGTAATTCAATAACTAACATTCATTAGTGATAAAATGATTTTTAACGAATTTTTCAAGAAATAAAAAGTGTATATCTTGGAGGTGATAAAATCGCAAAATCCTAAGTTCCTATTAAAATCCAAATTCTACTTTTTTATTCTTATGGATTTTGATTTTTTAGATATTTTTATTGAATCCAAATGGGGGGTATTTTCTTATTTACATTTATGTATTAAAGTAAATGGAAGGTAAAATATAAATTAAACAAAATGAGGACATTTACTTTATCTGTCGACTGTGTGCTTCAATCTGTCGACTATGCATAAGGATAGTCGACTATGCTTCTTCAATCTGTCGACTATATCTTGCATCTATCGACTATTTTTGTGTCTGTCGACTATTATGAAAGGATAGTCGACTATGCTATTTCATCTGTCGACTATTTTTGTTCTGTAAATTCAAAATTTTCTTCATATTTTTGCAATAGTCGACTATGCATATGTATCTGTCGACTATGGGATTTTTGTGTTATAAGATAGTCGACTATGCTTTTCTGTCTGTCGACTATGGCTAGTTTTATTTGATAAAATAGTCGACTAACCTATTTGATCTGTCGACTATGTGTTTCACAGAAAGCTTCCAACGGCTAGTTTTTCAACTCCAACGATCACAAACGGCTACATTTCTCTTCAATCTTTTGGGAAGCCTATAAATACAAGTCATGGATGATCAAGAGAAGACTAATTGACGAGAACGAGTTGATCTAAAGAGTTAAAATCATTTTTACTCGAAGCTTACAATCTTTGCGCTTTCACTGTTGTATTTTCTATCCAAGGCTTTGTTGTTCTATTATTGTAAATTTATTATTAAGCCTTGTTTTCATTGTGAGAGAACTTGTAACTAAGAGTGTTAACTCTTAGCTTCTCTCTTTCATTTATATCGTTCTTATTTTCTTAGCTTTGTGCTAGAAGACTTGCTCGTTGAAGCAAGTGGCTGTAATTCCTAGCTAGGTGCTAGAGGGCTTGCTTGTATAAGCAAGAGGTTGTAATTCCTAGTCTTGGACTAGAGGACCTACTTGGTTTAAGTAGGGGGTTTTAGTGGATGGTTTGAAAAATCCTTAGTGAGGAGCTAAGGTAGTGGATTAGGCTTGGATTAAGCCGAACCACTATAAATCCTTTGTGTTCTTCTCTTGTGCTTGTGATTTTATTTCATTTATTATTTCAAGCAATTCAATAATCCTCACTTGCATCGAATTTTCCATCAAAAGGATTTCAAAGTTCTGTCAAAGATTTTTAAAATATCCAATTCACCCCCCCTCTTGGTGTGTGCCATAGAACCTACCCGTTCTAACACAACCAATACATAATTAAGTGTTCTAACTACTAACAATATCGGATTAAATTGATATAATGATTATAAAATTCATCCAAACATAAAAGTATAATTTTTAAACAATAATTTATTTTTGGGACTATTGAATAACTTGAAAAAATCCCATGGCCAAGAAAAGAAAAGAAAAGGATAAAAATAACCATTTTAATAAAAAAAATCGGGTTTTGTGGGGCCACAAAACCCAGCCCGAGTTTTGTGGGGCCATGAAACCTGATTTTTTAATAAAAATGGATTTTTTTTTTTTTTGAGCCATGAGATTTTTCAAAGTTACCCAATAAAGAATAATGTATTTTTATATTTTTTGACTTGATTAAATTTATAATTCACAAGAAATAACAATAGAATGATAATAAAACATAACCAATACATAATTAAGTATTCTAACTACTAACAATATTGGATTAAATTGATGTAATGATTATAAAATTTATCTAAAAATAAAAGTATAATTTTTAAACAATAATTTATTTTTGGGACTATTGAATAACTTGGAAAAATCCCATGACTAAGAAAAGAAAAAAAAAGATAAAAATAACCATTTTAATAAAACAAATCGGGCTTTGTGGGGCCACAAAACCCGGCCTGGGTTTTGTGGGCCCGGGTTTTGTGGGAACATGAAACCTGATTTTTTAATAAAAATAGATTTTTTGATCTTTTTTTTTTGTGGGCCATCGAATTTTTCAAAGTTACCCAATAAAGAGTAATGTATTTTATATTTTTTGACTTGATTAAATTTATAATTCACAAGAAATAACAATGGAATGATAATAAAACACAACCAATACATGATTAAGTGTTCTAACTACTAACAATATTGTATTAAATTGATGTAATGATTATAAAATTTATTTAAAAATAAAAGTATAATTTTTAAACAATAATTTATTTTTGGGCCTATTGAATAACTTGGAAAAATCTCATGGCCAAGAAAAGAAAAAAAAGGATAAAAATAACTATTTTAATAAAAAAAATCGGGCTTTGTGGGCCCGGGTTTTGTGGGGCCATGATTCCTGATTTTTTAATAAAAATAGATTTTTTGATCTTTTTTTTTTTTCTTGGGCCATGGGATTTTTCAAACTTACCCAATAAAAAATAATGTATTTTTACCTTTTTTTTACTTGATTAAATTTATAATTCACAAGAAATAACAATGGAATGATAATAAAACACAACCTATACTTGATTAAGTGTTCTAACTACTAACAATATCGGATTAAATTGATGTAATGATTATAAAATTTATCCAAAAATAAAAGTATAATTTTTAAACAATAATTTATTTTTGGGACTATTGAATAACTTGGAAAAATCCCATGGCCAAGAAAAGAAAAAAAAAGGATAAAAATAACCATTTTAATAAAAAAAAATCGGGCTTTGCGGGGCCACAAAACCCGGCCCGAGTTTTGTGGGCCCGGGTTTTGTGGGGCCATGAAACCTGATTTTTTAATAAAAATGGATTTTTTTTCTTTTTTTTTTTGGGTCATGAGATTTTTCAAAGTTACCCAATAAAGAATAATGTATTTTTATATTTTTTGACTTGATTAAATTTATAATTCACAAGAATTAACAATGGAATGATAATAAAACACAACCAATACATGATTAAGTGTTCTAACTACTAACAATATTGGATTAAATTGATATAATGATTATAAAATTTATCTAAAAATAAAAGTATAATTTTTAAACAATAATTTATTTTTGGGACTATTGAATAAGTTGAAAAAATCCCATGGACAAGAAAAGAAAAAAAAGGATAAAAATAACCATTTTAATAAAATAAATCGGGCTTTGTAGGGACACAAAACCTGGCCTGGGTTTTGTGGGCCCGGGTTTTGTGGTGACATGAAACCTGATTTTTTAATAAAAATAGATTTTTTGATCTTTTTTTTTTTTTGGGCCATCGGATTTTTCAAAGTTACCCAATAAAGAGTAATGTATTTTACATTTTTTGACTTGATTAAATTTATAATTCACAAGAAATAACAATGATAATAAAACACAACCAATATATGATTAAGTGTTATAACTACTAACAATATTGTATTAAATTAATGTAATGATTATAAAATTTATCTAAAAATAAAAGTATAATTTTTAAAAAATAATTTATTTTTGGGACTATTGAATAACTTGGAAAAATCTTATGGCCAAGAAAATAAAAAAAAAAGATAAAAATAACCATTTTAATGAAACAAATTGGGCTTTGTGGGGCCATGAAACTTATTTTTTAATAAAAATAAATTTTTTGATCTTTTTTTTTGGGGGGGGGGGGGCCATGGGATTTTTCAAACTTACCCAATAAAAAATAATGTATTTTTACTTTTTTTGACTTGATTAAATTTATAATTCACAAGAAATAACAATGGAATGATAATAAAACACAACATATACCTGATTAAGTGTTCTAACTACTAACAGCATTGGATTAAATTGATATAATGATTATAAAATTTATCCAAAAATAAAATTATAATTTTAAAACAATAATTTATTTTTGGGACTATTGAATAACTTTGAAAAATCCCATAGCCAAGAAAAGAAAAAAAAAGGATAAAAATAACCATTTTAATAAAAAAAATCGGGCTTTATGGGGCCACAAAACCCAGCCTGGGTATTGTGGGGCCATGAAACCTTATTTTTTAATAAAAATGAATTTTTGATCTTTTTTTTTGGGGGGGTGCATGGAATTTTTCAAAGTTACCCAATAAAGAGTAATGTATTTTACATTTTTTGACTTGATTAAATTTATAATTCACAAGAAATAACAATGGAATGATAATAAAACACATTCAATACATGATTAAGTGTTCTAACTACTAACAACATTAGATTAAATTGATGTAATGATTATAAAATTTATCCAAAAATAAAAGTATAATTTTTAAACAATAATTTATTTTTGAGACTATTGAATAATTTGAAAAAATCCCATGGCTAGAAAAGGAAAAAAAAAGATAAAAATAACCATTTTAATAAGAAAAATGGGGCTTTGTGGGGCCACAAAACCTAGCCCAGGTTTTGTGGGCTTGGGTTTTGTGGGGCCATGAAACCTGTTTTTTTAATAAAAATAGATTTTTTGATCTTTTTTTCGAGGGGGGGACTTGGGATTTTTCAAAGTTACCCAATAAAAAATAATGTATTTTTACCTATTTTGACTTGTTTAAATTTATAATTCACAAGAAATAACAATGGAATGATAATAAAACACAACCAATACATGATTAAATGTTCTAACTACTAACAACATTGGATTAAATTGATGTAATGATTATAAAATTTATCCAAAAATAAAAGTATAATTTTTAAACAATAATTCATGTTTGGGACTATTGAATAATTTGGAAAAATCCCATGGCTAAGAAAAGAAAAAAAATAATAAAAATAATAATTTTAATAAAAAAAATCGGGCTTTGTGGGGCCATAAAACCCGACCCGAGTTTTGTGGGGCCATGAAACCTGATTTTTTAATAAAAATGTATTTTTTGATCTTTTTTTTTTTTTTTTGGCCATGGAATATTTCAAAGTTACCCAATAAAAAATAATGTATTTTTACTTTTTTTGACTTGATTAAATTTATAATTCACAAGAAATTACAATGGAATGATAATAAAACATAATCAATACATGATTAAGTGTTCTAACTACTAACAACATTGGATTAAATTGATGTAATGATTATAAAATTTATCTAAAAATAAAAGTATAATTTTTAAACAATAATTTATTTTTGGGACTATTGAATAATTTGAAAAAATCTCATGGCCAAAAAAAGAAAAAAAACGGATAAAAATAACTATTTTAATAAAAGAAATCGGGCTTTGTGGGGCCACAAAACTCGGGCCGGGTTTTGTGGAGTCATGAAACCTGATTTTTTAATAAAAATTGATTTTTTGATCTTTTTTTTTTTTGGGCCATGGGATTTTTCAAAGTTACTCAATGAAAAATAATGTAATTTTACATTTTTGATTTGATTAAATTTATAATTCACAAGAAATAACAATAGAATGATAATAAAACACAACCAATACATGATTAAGTGTTCTAATTACTAACAACATTGGATTAAATTGATGTAATGATTATAAAATTTACCCAAAAATACAAGTATAAATTTTAAAGAATAATTTATTTTTGGGACTATTGGATAACTTGAAAAAATCTCATGATCAAGAAAAGAAAAAAAAGTATTAAAAAATCCATTTTAATAAAAGAAATTGGGCTTTGTGGGGCTATAAAAGCTGATTTTTTAATAAAAATGGATTTTTTTGATTTTTTTTTTTTTGGCCATGGGATTTTTTAAAGTTACCCAATAAAAAATGATGTCTTTTTACATTTTTGGGCTTGATTGAATTTATAATTCATAATAAATAATAATGGAATGATAATAAAACACACACAACCAATACATGTTTAAGTGTTTTAACTACTAACAACATTGGATTAAATTGATGTGATGATTATAAAATTTATCCAAAAATATAAGTATAATTTTTAAACATTAATTTATTTTTGAGACTGTTGCATAACTTGAAAAAATCCATGGCCAAAAAAAGAAAAAAAATAGATAAAAAAAAAACTATTTTAATAAAAGAAATCAGGCTTTGTAAGGCCACAAAGCTTGGCCTGAGTTTTGTGGGGCTACAAAACCTGATTTTTTAATGAAAATTGATTTTTTGATCTTTTTTTTTTTTTGGTCCATGGGATTTTTCATAGTTACCCAATAAAAAATTATGTATTTTTACAATTTTTTGTCTTAATTGGATTTATAATTCACAATAAACAACAATGGAATGATAATAAAACACAACCAATACATGATTAAGTGTTCTAACCACTAATAACATTGGATTAAATTGATATAATGATTATAAAATTTACCCAAAAATACAAGTATAATTCTTAAATAATAATTTATTTTTTGGACTATTGGTAACTTTAAAAAATTCCATGGCCAAGAAAAGAAAAAAAAATCAAAAAAATTATTTTAAGAATAATTGAATCACAATTTTTTAATTTTTTGATAATACATATATTTTTTCAAATTTTCAATTATTTTTATTTAATCCATTTTATTTATTGTATATGTAATATTATTACATATATATTTAATAATAAAAAAATGAAGGGAGGGAACCGAGCGTGGGTTCGAGACTCAACTAGTTATTAAATTTTTTAAACAATAATTATTATTAAAAATAATAGTATTTATTTGAAAATATTAATAATTTAATAGTTGAAAATTTATTATTATAATTAAGATTTGTAATTATTATTACAATTGAAAAATAATATAAGAATCATTGAATAACAATTTTTCAGTTATTTATTTAATAATACATATATATTTAAAATTTTCAATTATTATTATTTAATTAATTTTATTTATATGTAACAATACATATATATTTAATAATAAAAAAGAGATGGGGGACTCACCGTGGGTTCAAAATCCACCCAGTTATTAAGTTATTAAAAAATAAGAATTCATGTTGAGAAATAATAATAATATTTTAATAATTAAAAATTTATTATTATAATTATGAGGGATTTCTCGGGCTTCCCTGCAAGGTAAAATAGAAATTTTACCATTTTGTTTGTTTTGTATTGAGGGTAGTTTAATAATATATTGTCTTTATTTTTATTCTTAATTTTTAATTAAAGTGGGGAGTTGAAAAGTCAAAGATTGGGGTGAAAAGTGATAAAGTGGCTATTTTTTGCAACTATTTGTTTGTAGGGGGTAAAAATATTTTTTTGTCCAAAAAAGGGGCTAAAAACGAATTTTCTATCTGTGGAGGGGTTATTTTTTGCAATTTCCACTTTTATATGCATCACAAACCCAAAACAAGCATGAGGTAGCTCAAGTTAGTCTCATTCTCACAAGTGAGCTTGAGATCCATCTCAAGTTTGGTTTCTTGGGTTATTGGGCAAGCTTGACTGAGTTCCTCCTAAGTGAAGCTTGAATTGTGCTCAAACAATTTACAGGAAAAGAAAGAATTGAACTCAAACAACTGAACATGTCTTCCACTCCTAGGATTCTACAGGAAAATAACCCTTTTTACATTATATTATTTTTCAAGTTTGAAATGTTCTTTCTAAACGAACAAGTTCATGTATGCTTACTTCTCAGTCTTATTGCACGATCACTGTGATAGTTTTCCGTATTCGGGCCATCCAACCACCATTTTCCGGTCAAAGTTCACACCACCACCTTTCCTGCGAATAGATATGCTCTAGGAGCGAGATACTCAATCCTGTCGAATTGGCATTCAGTTGGTTCATAGTCTTAAAATAGTCTAAAAAGCTTGAGGAATCACTCATTCATGAGTTTGGTAGACTTTGCACCACGATTATTTGCAATGAATCCCATCTTAGCCATTAATTTAATTGTCTCAGTCAACACTTGCACACCAAGGATGGATCAAAACATTTAGGACCTTAATGCATATAGTTTAGTCATGAGATGACTCTTAACAGTTGAATTGCAGGTTCTGAGTGCTGATCATCTATACATCCAAATAGCAAACATCGTTTCAGCAAGTTCATGGCAGAGAGTCATCAATGATGCCCGGAATCTAATTTTCCGCCCCGGAGGGGGGGGGGGGGGGGGGGGGGGGACTTCAACTTTAGTTTCAGCAGACCCATTTGCCCAAGGGCTTAGCAGACTTGCCCTCACCCTCGTTGCCTCAGACAGTGACAAGATATCGTTGGGCAACCAAGCCAGCTTCATGACCATACAGCAGCCCAGGAACCTGTCCTTGAACCACAACTCTGCAGTCAGGAATAGAGCCACCAAGTTAAGAGTTCTAGGAAAACCAATGGATGAAAACATTTCAACTTCAGCATTTTACTTGAATTTGTCATTAGTCCAGTCTAGTACGTAGAGATCATCAGTTGAATGCCCAGACGGACCTATGCCGCCCTAGCAACAGAGCATCGGAAACAATCAACCGTGAATCCCCTGTTAAAAAACAAAAATGAAACACGAGAAGCTGTAAAGAAATAACCTGAAACACAACCATGGTGCCAACTGCAGCCGCAAGGTGTGGACCCGACCCGTTTCAAATCCAAACTCTTGAACCTGATTATTGAATAAAACGAGTCTGACAGACCCGTTAGATTAAGAGAATGCCCCAGACCGATTCCACTCACCACTCTCAATCTCTCTTTCTCTGAAATCGCAAAGACGGGCTAGGTTTTCCGGCCCCAGCGCCGACTATCTCTAACACTTCTCCTTCTGCGATCAACCCGACGCCTCCATTTCCGGGACTGCCGACGATATTCCTACTCTCCGTTTCTCCGCTCAGCCCGACGCCTCCATCTCCGGGACCGCCTACGATCTTCCTCCTCTCCGTTCGCTCAGCCCGACACCACCATCTCCGACACCGCGGACCATCTTCCTCCTCTCCGTTCTTCGCTCAGGTCGACGTCACCACCTCCGGCACTGCGAGCCTCCGCCGGCGACTTCACCGCTCTTCCAACTCCATTCTCCTTAGGTTTGAACCCTCCCTCATTTGCTTGGTATATCTACACTCTGAAACCTTTTTTTTTTTTTTGTTCTTCTAAGATCTGTTCGTTATGATTTTGGTTTTTATTTGATTAGCCCATTAGGGTTTGCTATCAAATATATATATAGTCATCTATGTATACTTCCTATGCTTTATGAGCTATGGCAATGATTTTTAAGATAATAACACACTGAAAGTAATAGAATACTTGTCCCATATTCATGTCAATGCAGAATATTTGTTTATCTGAAGATTTGCTCATCTGCAGAAAGTAATAGAATATTTTCTTATCTGATTAACACTTGATATGTTGTTGTTTATCACATTAGTTCAGCTTATCACGTACCCTTGTTGGAACATAATTTACATACGAGAATCTTTGCAAATTTTCCATGAAATGGGCACGATCTGAAACTTGGAGTTCTTTGCCACGGGTGTAAGTTTCCTACATTAGTAAATAAAGTTAGAAACTGGGATGCTTCATCTATGACAGCTACTAAGACATTGTTAACCAAAAAAGAAAAGCAAGCTAAAACAAAACCAATATAACTAAGTTGAACCAGGACAAGGAGACTACCAACAGAAGTTACCTGAATGGCAGGATCTTTCCCTAAGGCTTCTATCTCCTATGCAAGCACTTCCTTTGTTAAGTGTGGATCTTTCACAGTTTGGAATACAAATCTACAAAATCTAAGCATCTATTGCTTATATTTCATCTCCTTGCATTGGGCATACAGAGATGCAGCTGCTCGTTCCAAATATTCCTGCTAACACAGGCTATTAGGATTTGACCTTGAAGACAAAATTAGGATTAGATCCATACTTCGCTTCTTAATCTTCTCATTGTCTTCCTACCAACAGAAGTTACCTGAATGGCAGGATCTTTCCCTAAGGCTTCTATCTCCTATGCAAGCACTTCCTTTGTTAAGTGTGGATCTTTCACAGTTTGGAATACAAATCTACAAAATCTAAGCATCTATTGCTTATATTTCATCTCCTTGCATTGGGCATACAGAGATGCAGCTGCTCGTTCCAAATATTCCTGCTAACACAGGCTATTAGGATTTGACCTTGAAGACAAAATTAGGATTAGATCCATACTTCGCTTCTTAATCTTCTCATTGTCTTCTACCTTCTTAATATTTTTCTGAGATGGGTTTTATCAGGAATGTCTCTTTTGATTTTCTCCGTTTGGTTCCATCTGGGTTTTGCTTTTGGTTTACAATTTTTGGTTGAAGCATTCAAATGGGACAGTTTTGTTGCTTTCTCTTTGGGTGCGTGGATGTTTACTTTTTGGTGCACAGGCTATATAGTTGAATTTTTCCACATGCTCTATTGTGTGCTTGTTGCATTGTATTTCAAATTGTTTTCATTTTGTCACAAGGCAGTGAAGTAATTTGTGTGTGTTTCATAATATAAAAAGTTGCTTCTTTGCCCAATGGCCCTGTAAAAAAGGAAAAAAGACCTGGCATGAGGATGAAATGAAGATTCTGTTTGGTTTACTAGAACTCGGGATTGGAACATGTCTGGCCATGGATAGAGATGGCCAGAGCTCTGGAATTTATGTAGTTGATTCTACTTGGTGAAATTAAGGCTTGTAATTGTGTTGTTATATATGTGTATGTGTGTGTCTGTTTATTTGAATATATATATACACGCACACACTGTGCTAGGTAGAGAAGGGATTCTACCAATCCCTATATATATATATATATATAACCCTTTTCCCTTTTTCATTTTCCTTCCCATCCTTCCTCCTTCACTTGTCTCCTTCGCCCCTGTGCCTCTGGCCGCTGCCGCTTTGCCCGTCGCCTCTGGCCGCTGTAGCTTTGCCCATCTCCTCTGCCTGGCGCTGCTCCTCCGCCACTCCTGTGCCTCTGCTCGTCTCCTCCGCCCATCGCTGCTTCGCCTTTCTCCTCCATTTGTCTTTGCCCGTCGTTGCTCCTCCGCCACGCCTGTGCCTCTGCTCGTCTCCTCCGCCCATCGCTGCTTCGCCTGTCTCCTCCGTTTGTCTTTGCCCGTCGTTGCTCCTCAGCCCACACCCTTGCGCGTTCGCTCCTCCGCCCACCGCCCGCTTGTGCCCCTACTCCTCCGCCGGTGCCTTTGATTCAAGTATTTCTTTCTTTGTTCCCTTTTCTCTCATCTCTCACATCCCTAAATAAAACCCCTTTTCCCGAAATTGTGAAAAATTCCTTCCGACCACGCCATTTCCTTCGCCAAGTTGCTTTATATGCCACGCTCTCTCATTTCTTGCATAGTCTCAGCCAAAACATTTTGTAATTTTGTTTGGTTTGATAATTTGTCAGTTAATAAGTGTATGAAAATGAGATTATCAGTTGAATTAGGATGATTTTAGATTCTAGCCTTCTAGTTTAATTTATGAATTCAATTGGATTTTGTTGGTTTTTAATTTAACCTTTCATATACTCTAGGAAGACAAGGGATTCTATCAAGTGGCAGAATCTTTTTTCATATATATATATATATTTATACATATTCAAATGTAGATGTTTACTTCTCTTCAATCTGATTTGAAGGTGTGAAGGAACAGTGATTTGTATTAATGTGTTAAGTTGAAGTTCATTTATCAGTTTTTCTCAAGGAACATTGATCTGAAGGGTTACTTCATTGTATTTTTTCTCTTTTGTTGTTTGTTACTGGTCACTCTCGAAGCTAAGTTGTTTTTAGCTTTTCCTTTTTTTTTTCTTTTTATGGTGTTTAATGTGTAGTTTGATTTGTATTAATGTGGTGAGTGATTTATATAAAATGTATTAATTTGAACCATTGACAAGTCTTGACATTTCTGGGAAAATTTCAAGAGGGCTTCCACCAAGCAAAGCAACCATTCTTCATTACTTGGTAGCACATGATGATGGATAAGAGGCTCATTTCTAGCAGCAATGCTAGAAAAGGAAGACCCAACCCTACTTGGCATCCCAACTGCTATATAATAATATATTTAAATAAATTTAAAAAGATATGTAATTTCTGTGGTATACGCGGTCTAGGGCTGGGCTTTGTATTCCTAATCCCCCCAACTCATAGGTGTGCTGGTTTTTTCTTGATTCCATCAATACTTTCCAGTCAAATGAAGATGGTTATCTTACCAAAAATAAAAAATCAAATAATGAAGATGATTAGATTAGGTAAAAATTATCGTAAAGTTTAAACTTCATTGGGCCTTCCATTTGTATACAATCATGTTATTTGTATATCAATGACTACTACACACATGCAAATGACTAAAATATCATTTGCGCCTTGCCTTGCGCAGCTTCACCATGTTGAGGGTGAGATATTTTAGTCATGTCTCACCGCCTCATCGCTTTGGGTGAGATATTTTAGTCATGCGTCTCGCCGCCTTATTGTTTTGGGTGAGAGGTAATTTTATCATTTTAGTTGTATTATATAATTCAAAGAGTATAAATAATATTTTTTATTCGTATATACAATTCTACGGCCCAGAAAAAGAAAAATGGGCCTACTAATGCTGCGGAAGCCCAAGTCCAAATGATTGTGGCCCATTTTTTCATAATCGGGTTAATTATAATTACCACCCTTACAGAAAAGATATATTTAGTTCGCGTGTTATATGTACAGTCTTGTTGCTTCTGAGTCCCTCCGCAACTTTCTCGGTTGGCTCAGAAAAATGGTACGTATAATTTCTATCCCTTGTTTCTTGTTTTTTTTTTTTTTTGGTTATTATTCTTCTATCTTAGCAGTGAGAGAGTATGGAGAAATACTCACTAAGATTGAAACCCCCATTTATTTGTGTTTTTGATAATGTCAAAAGTACAAGAACATAATTCGTAAATGTGGTGATTAGTGTAACATTTCTGTCCTCGGGTATGCTATAGAACTCAGTACTATATGGGGTTGCCTGCTTACATGTTCAACGAAATGACTGAGAGGGGCCGTTGGATGCCAACACCCATCAGTTCCTTGCAAATATAAAATTGCTATTTTTAATTGTCATTTTGAGCCCCTCATGGTCAACTTGTCTGTCCTTTCCTGATGCTGAAGTTCAGTTTGGTTTCTCAAGGAGATACTGTAAATGTGCCCGTAATATATAACAAAGGGTTTTCTTTTTCTCGTCTTGTATTTAGGTTGACATGGAAGGGATGATGATGATCCCGTTGAAGGACATAGCACCCGCAGCTCAAAACAACATAAACACCCAGTTCATAGTTTTGGATAAAGGAAGGGTGACATTTGAAGGCCCACAAAAGACATGTTTGGCACTAGTGGCCGACAACACGGCCGCAGTTCATTTCCAGCTTTGGGGGGACGAGTGTGAAGCCTTTGAGCCCGGCGACATCGTTCGCTTGGTTAATGGCATCTTCTCTTACCAGAGGAACAATCTTGTGCTGAGGGCCGGCAAGAGAGGGAAAGTCCAAAAGGCGGGAGAATTCACCATGGCTTTTGTTGAGACGCCCAATATGAGCGAGATCCGATGGGTTCCTGATCCGAATAACTCCAAGAAGTATGTCCAGGAGGCTGTTCTTTCCCCTCACTCGCGTATCTTTCCGCCCATGCTGTGACTAGTTACCGCCTACTTCATTGGAACTGGTATGCAATAGTTGGAATTCAACTCTGTTTGATGGCTTGTTCCAACTTACCCAGAAAAACAGAAAAGATAGTGAGTTGCCTGCTAGCATCCATTTATTTGTATAGGGTCTTCTAAGTAGGAAAGAGAGTATTTTGAATGTGATGATGCTTTTGGGTTGGAGATTTGGAACAGCAATGATGTGTTTTAAGTAATCAATTTTGATATCACTTGCTAGCTAATTAGCATTTTATAACATCACTTATTCAGGGAACACAAAAACGTATAAACTAAATTCTACATCCTGCAATATTCTACATTCTGCAATTCCCACACAAGATGTCAAAATAAAAAACACAGATTTGAGGTGCTATGACAAAATAATTTATGTTCGCAGCCGAATAAAGAACAAAATTCACTATTAAATAAGTTACAGAAGAGATAAACTATCTTGCTCGTAATCCCATCATTTTAATATAATACTCAAGACTCGCCACTCTTAAATCTGCACCTTTACCCGCTCCTCTACAAAATGATAACTAATTTACATGTACATTGTTGTAATTTACAATTACTTTATGTTTGTCTAGAGTGATGGTGAACCCTGGGATTAATTGCGCAAATCCTATAATGCAAAGCACGGTCGCCACCAGTCTGCTAACAACGAGCTCTTTTACAATTCCCAAGTTATACCTGTTTCCTATATTACTTATTCCTATGGAACTTAATGTTCTATGAAAATACAACATGATAAACTGTATTTTGCAATGATCTTGTCTTCTTAGAAAATGAAGAGCATATGACATGAAATCACATATATGCAAGTGAATTCCGGTCAAGGTCAGGCTGTTGACGACCTCTGGTAGGCGTGGGGGGTCTTTGAACGTTAAGCTCCTGCAATAAGCAATAACCAGCAAAAGTACTTATACAAGCTGACAAAACAAAATATGATGCTCATCCATTGGTCCTAAATTTTCTTAGGCCTATGATGGAGAATTATGCAGAAAATGGGTAATAATTCATACCTGCATCCATGCGTCATCAATGACTCGCTCTGGAGACGTCTCGGGGGACTGAAAGGGAGGTGGCAAGGGATGGATCAATTTTGGAACGATGACTAACCCTCTTCCAACTACCAATATTGCTCCGGCATTATTTGCCGTCCCTGTATGCACACATCTCTGTTTAATTAGAGCATATCAACAATTAAAAGAGACAAGTGGAATGTCAAGAGTCCTCACCGCAATAGTTTGTTGCAGAAAAAAGAGTGATCAGCTGCCCCTGAGCGAACCGTTCAAATCCATCCATAACACATTCATGGGCTCTTATAATGAGTTGCAATTTGTTTCTCTTACAGAAGTCTGTGACTCGATCAGGCTGCAAGTAACAACAGTGTGCAATGACAAAGTGGAGGTTGGGAGTCGACAGTGTCTTAACTATGAAATGCTAGCGTGCATGCTTAATCAACAGCACCGCATTGGACCTAAAGCAATGTAGACAACTCTCCAGTTTGATCAGCTCGTCATCTTCTAAATGTAAAATGCCAATGGCATCTGTAAAAGTGCTTCTGTGCGATTAAACTTATTCCATGTTGTAAGAGATTCAATGCATTGTACAGGACATGCAATACCAAGTGAAAGGATATAGTTCCAAGTCTCAAAGCATGCAACAATATCCTCCTACGACTCTAGCATCATAGAATTGTAAGTCAATGAAATTTTGATTTCATGCATATACCAAGCCGAATTGACTAGTTTTGAGTATAGCAGTATCTAGAGTTGCATCGCTTGTTCAGTCACTTGAAGATTGTAGAGATTCAGCCAGAAGAATGGGCATTTATTTTTTATCCATAAAAGATGCTAGTTTTACCAGGATTACAACAAATCCATTCCATGAATGCATGGTATCATTATATGCATACCCCAAAAGTGACGAGACCAGGACCTCTTGCATTTGGCCTCAAACCCTCTACACTATCATTTTCTGTGGGATCAGACCTGTAAAAAAAACATAAGACAATGTTGAAAACAAAACATTCTAGATCAAATCAGATGAAAAGTGGAAACTATAAATGAATTGATACATACCATAGAAGATCCATTAAGACTATTGATCCAGCATCCATTGTTATGGGCCTTTCAAGTTTCTCTATCTGTTCTACTGAATTTATTGACCGTCCTATGCCTCCATGCATACAGATAATTTTTTTCTCAACAAGTGCAGCCAGTGGAAGATAGTTAAAAAGTTGATTGAATCGTGTCCATGCCCAGATCCCATCGGTCTCTCCCTACATACACATCTATAATCAGAATCACCAAAAATTTTCAAGGAATTACTGTCTGCGTATTCATCCCATACCATTCTCTCAATGCACTCAATACGAAAACCAAAGAGAGCATTTATGTCAGCTGCCTCATGATTCCCACGTATCAAATAAACATTCTCAGGATACTCAATCTGAAAACCATTATAAAGAATTGCGCTGTCAATAAGACACTGAGAAATAACACCATGTACATAAATGATTTCAAAGCAGAAACTTGCCTTGAGCGCAAGCAGCAAAGATATGGTCTCCAAGCTGTGTTGTCCTCGATCAACATAATCACCAAGAAACAGATAGTCAATATACCTGAAACATAGAGATGAGAAGGTCATAAACAACTTCAGAAAATGATCAGCTCGTTTATTATTTGGATCATTAATCTAACAAAATAAGGTTATAGCTAGAAGCAGGAGTATTCAATAATTGGGACCAGCACCAAGTATTGAGGAACAGCTTGCTGTTGCTTTGTTTTGTTTATGTATTTTTTCTTGGAAGTAGGGATTTCCACGAATGTTTTGAAAACAGGAGTAAATTAAACCAAGAAAGGGAAAGAATCAAAGATCAATAGTTGGCCCTAGGTCAAACCCAGCTTCAAAATAATTAAATACACATAATAATAAATTAAATTTAAAAATGAAAAGTACTAAAATATATCAAATAATAGACTTAAAATTTCATCAAGTAAAATTCTCCCACAATTCAAAATAGTCTATACAGCAACATTAACATGAAGTTTAGGATGAAAATAAAATAAAACTTAAAATTAAATTATAAGCCAACAATTGCAAAAAATTATCCATGCATCAAACAGAAGTTCATAAATATTTTTAATAGATATTTAATTAAAAATAAAAAATAATAATATAAAAGAATGAATACATCAAAGGTTTTAAATAAAATTATTAGAATTTTTCATATATTTTTCCTTTAGTATTTTAGAAGTTTTCTTTGATATTGTAATTGCATTCTAAACCCTTTTTTTTTTCCAAAATTTTTAGAGATTCTTTTCAAGTTCTAATACTGTTACAATGATATTGGAGAACTTGTACTCATGAACTATATACAAAATCACGCTTTTCCTACTCAAAAGGAGTTTTGTTGTTAACTATGAAAAAAAAAAGTGAAAACAAAAAATAGTTTTGTTTCACAAGCCTATTTCTTCCACTTATTTCTAAAAGAACATTTGCACTACTTGTTCTGTCTGCTACCTCTTTTAAAATGAGGGTTCTGGGTTAAGTTGAGATTGGAACTTGATCTAACTACATCAAAAGCAAATTGCAAACCAATTTCACTAGAACATATATGCACAGCCTCTTTAGCTCCAAATTCCTACCAACGATTCCTAAACATTTTGCATTCAGAATACGTTCGTTGAAATACAGACACCATCTCAACCATGTTCTCATAGTCTGCACATATGTTGATGCTTCTATACTTCGAGATCTATTTGTGTCAAACTCAAAACTTGTCTACTCAAAATTCTGAAAACGCTAATATCTCAGCCTCTACATATTCAAATCAGACTAATTTTTTAAGAAGCAGATTCTCGTCAATCTCTTCCCATAACATCACAATCCTGTAACGCTTCTCTAGTACCAGGAAGTGTTTAAGGTCTTAGAGAAGCTAAACTAAGTTTAGCACTAAATCAAATACATTGCAAAAATAGTCTTCTATAGTTCCAGTTAAACATCAAATTCACCAATTTAAACAACAAATCAATTAAACAGTGTAGCTTGTGCTGACAGTAAAACTACACCATGGAGTGAAAAAAGAAATTATGGAGGCTTATTGATTGCCTATGCACCGAAAGCACCATGACACTAATTCTAGATAAAAGAGAAAATCACTATAGACAAGAGAATTGTAAACAAAAAAATATAAAACCCAATGTGAAACTCACGTTATGTCTCCTGCAGTGGAAGGAAATCCATATTCATCAAATAACCGCATTAAATCACCATACTGTCCATGAAGATCTCCAAACACTTTGACAGGAGCTTTTAATTGAAGAACTGTGGGCTCCTGCATAAAGATCTGTTCAGCAGTATAGCAAAGCTCACCCACTTCATAAGAATCCAAAAAAAACCTCCTGTTAGCAGGAGCTTTCCAGTTCCGAGGCCTCAGCAAAGTGGAAATAACCTGCAAAGACAAATTCTCATCAAGAATTCATAGAAACATCAATTTTCCTAAAATACACAGAAATTTCAAACACGCACCTCCCCACCCCACCCTCTGTGGATGTGGGAAGGGGCAGGAAAACTAAGGGAAAAATTACATATATGTATAATATAGGACAAGAACACCTGCAAGTTACCAAAAAACTTACCTTCTTCTGCAAGCCTTGAGGAGACCTCTGCCTGGTGATTTTTTTGGTCGAATAAGGCTGGTCATTCTGCAAAGGAACCATTCGTCTACTCTCATTTTCAAAATGATCCAAAGATAACTGTCTTACCATTAAACCCAAGTCCCCAGCTGCCTCTTTAGCAACTACAACCTGCAGAATTAGAGAAAGCCTGTTCTTAAAAATTAGAGATGAATGAACTCTTTACACATCACATAATTGGAGTGTACATACCGCTCTTGGATGAAGGTGAACATCTGAGTCAGTGTCACTACACTCTGAAGTGGTTTCTGCAACTTGTGAGTTGTCATCTGAAAAAGACGTTTCTTCTGCAGGAGTGGTAGAAGCCGCCTGGGCAGCTTGCCACACAGCATTAGCTGCCTCAGCCTCAGCAGCAGAAGCCTCTACCAGTTTCTCCATAGAGTTATTATCCATGCTGCCAAGGATGGAAATGAATTACAAAATTCTTCATAGTGTTGCGGATGGAAGGAAATGTGTTAATGATGTATTGTCCATTAGTGAATGAGGATCATCACTTTTTGAGGGTTGAGGAAAGATTGTTTTGTATGCAGCCTTACCCTTGTTCTGCAAAGAGGCTGTTTCCATAACTCGAAGTCATGACCTTTGAGTCATAATGGAGCAACCTTACTATTGCTACCAAGTTCACCTTCATATTACAAAATTCTTTAAGGAGATGGAGAGAAAGGAGAGGGGGAAAGGGGGGGAGGTTGGATTTGGAAATAAAAACCTTGCACCACCAGAGAAAGGAATCTCAGCTCTGCTGTTCAGACTTGGTGTTGCGTTGTATAAATTTAAACTGGAATTGTTTGTTCTTAAACTTGTCACAGTTGAGGCCCTCTCTGGTGTTAATATAGGAGAACCAGAAGGTGAATTTTCGGCAAGCACAAAATCTTCTAACAACATATCTGCACAAGTAAGCATTAAGAATTATTACATAAAAAGAGACTGAAAAGAAAGATGAAAAGAAGCACCAAAATTGCAAAAGGAAAATTCTTTGGTGGCATACACAGCCTAAAGCTTCACATGCATTTAGAGTTGGCCCATTCTTTAATAGCTTTATCCTTAAGGGCAACTAGTTAGACCTGTAAGTGCTTTATTGCCCAACATTCTATACCATAAAACAACAGAAACATGTTAGTCTCATAGCTCATCATCATCATCATCAATTGCACCTTATCCTAACTAAGTTAGGGATGGTAACACGACATTCATAATGTCAATTGACTTCTAAAAGTCATATTGCCAATAAAAATCCATGTAAAAGAACAAGGTGACAAAATTTTATGCCAGATGTCCTTCCTATGAAAAATTTTCATGAGATGGTAGTGAATGAAGAAAATTGATATCGTCATACTCCATTATATATTTGATATTGTTAAACCAACCCATACAATATGGAAACACATTGATTTCGTCTTATAGCTATCTAATAAAATTTAGCCACAAATCCATCATAACATTAATTTATGTGATTAGGATTTCGGAGTTTTTGATTTACCTTAAACGTATTTAAGTTTTATTAGCTGCATCCATCATAATATTACCATATTAGATAGGATTAATATTAAGAATTTTAGTTGTTTTAGGATTTTTATCAAGTCTATAAATATGATTTATTGATGTAACCCAAAACTAATGAGTTTCTAAGAATAAATAAAAGTTGAATATTTAGAAGAGAGACCACTCTCTCCCCATTCTCTTCTTCTATCTTCCTCCTTATCTTGCTTTCCCCTTCTCTGCTGTTCTTTCTGCTGATTCTAGTGCTGCATCTTCTCTTCTCCTTCTTCTAGTCTACTTCTACTGCTGCTTCTTCTCTTTTTCTATTTGTTGCCATCCTTTTCTCCTCGTTTTTCTACTCCCATTCTTGTTTCTAGGCCATTCTTGTTTCTTTGTGCACACAGGATATACTTTGCATTACATTGCTACAATTATTCTTGATCTTGCATTTTTGGATCAATGCTACAACTAATAATGATAGTTCACATTGCAGATCTCGGTTCCATATAAATGCTATATTTGATATGTTGGTCTCCAGAATAAGAAGACAAATGAAGTTCTTCATTCAGTGATTCTCTGTCTTACCTCCTCGGAGACCACCGTAAACATATATCTGAACTCCGACAGAAGCAGCTGCATGTCGGCAGCGAGTCATAAGCTCCAAAGAAGAATCATGTTCACTGTGTCTCTTGATTGTTTGTGAAGAAGTCACCAGCCCATTTCTATCCAACCAGACTCCAGCGGCAGTGTCCAGCACTTCAAGCAGAAGAATCACTTTTAAAATTTTCTTCTACTCTGAATTTGAGTAGTCATTCATGCCATTGAACCAGAGAAACAAACCAATTACCTGCAATAGATGCATCACCTTCAACTGCCTGTCCTCCTCTAAGAGCACCTCCAGTAACATGCAATCTAGCACCAACAAAGACCTGAAGACCAGCAATGTTAAGATCAGTAGAGATCAAAAGGATGGGAAAAAAAAAAAGTTTAAAATATCTCAATGTTTAACAGCCAATCATCTACCAACTTAAGCTATTAATATCACAAGTTCACCTCCTCAACGAATGCATCAAAGGAAACTCTAAGACAATATTATAATGCTAGAAAACCTACCTAGATAGGAATGAGTTTGAAACAAGGGGCTATTTAACAATTTTTGTAGGTAAGAGATGAAGAGAAAGAAAAGCCCAAATTATCCCTTCTGAAAAACCTTTTTTCTTTAAGAAGATCACTGGGACTGGTGGATAAACTAATATCTCATGTCACATCCAAGTGTCAAGCAAGGCCGCAGGAGAACTTTATATGAATCTTTTTTTCCAGTTCATTTGAGTTCTCAAGTCCTCAATACCAGGTTGCTCACTTCCCTCTGCCTCACCAAAAACTCCAGTAATTCATGCTAGCATGGATGTTCATCAGGAACCAACCAGGAAGCAAAGGACAGGAAGCATGGCCAAAGGTGTCATTGCCCCAGCACATGATTTCCCCCACCCTACACTGTTCTCTTTACCTCATTCAGATTGAAATTGATCTGGTTTTGTTCTGCTGCTACTACCACCACTTGTATATCTTGATTGATTCCTTCTAGATGGACATGCTATTTTGCTCAATCTTATTTAAACCCAACACCTATCAGTTACTTTAATACTGTTCTCTGTCTTCTTCTCCAGAAGTTTTTTCCCTTTACCCTCAAATATTCTCTTCACATCTCTCATCCTTTCTGTCACTTTTTTCCTTGTTTCAATAAGCATATGAACACAAGCTTTCACCTTGAGAGGGGAAACTCTGTACAGAACGAAGCCTATATGTTTAGAGGCAAACTTCGCTCATCATGAAAATCAACAACAGAAGAAGGCATCGAGCTAGGGCATCACAGAAAGAGAGAAGAGGATAGATCATTTTAGGCCCTGAACAGAAAGCTCCACACCCTCAAGAGTTATGGTGTCCTTCACCCACCAAATCCGCTACATTACACAAAAGGCCATGAGTAGTAAATACACCTCTGTAATGAGAAGGCAACCTTGACAATAGGCGAACAAAATCTATGACAGCCATCAGCATCACCCCATTTAGCACCAAACAAAAGAGAAAAGGAGACACCAAACAATAATCCCATGTGTTAATTATATTGAATGATTATTTACATAACCATGACTACATGGTTCCTTTGATTGCCCAATGCTTGAACCATTGCTGAAATAATCTGAGCAGTACTTCCTGCGCTAAAACCATGTTGAAAACCAATCAATTGAAAGCTAAGCCATAAAAGAAAAATGAAAGTAAGTTACTGAAGTTCCACCCAAACAACAAAAGAATTGCAACATGCCATTGTAAGCCAAAGCCTGAGTAACCCTTCCAATTTAACAGGTCCTCTGAACAAAATTCAATACAAATTTCAACTCCCAGGAAATTTGAGAGATACAGTAATGAACAATACATTTGAAAGGGGATGTTGCTATGTGGGGTTATCACTTACAGCAGCGTGTTGATATCTTGGTGAAGGAGACACCCCAGGTGCAAGCGTCCACTCCCACTGACCATTCCTATGCATAAGCAGCCCATAAGCATCTGCTAGTGGCTGTACATGTACACAACCAATCAAGCTAAGGATACTATGCTGCTATGAATAATCCTCAATATAAAATACAAATATAGAACCAAAAAAATTAATCAAATAAAGGTTAGGAAAAGATTATGCCTTGTTCTCTTTGTTGTTTTCAAGTGGTTTTCAGTTTTTTAAAACAGTGAAAACGTGTTTACTTTCATATTTTCAAAAACACATTTTAGAAAATAATGAAAAATTTTGTAAAAAAAACTCAAAAACAACAAAAATTCGTTTTGGTTGTTTTCATCACAAACACGCTCAAAATTTTCAAAACGCAAAAAACGCTATACAAAAAAGGAACGCGTTTTCAGCAATCTCAAAACAGAAACTCAAAATACAAAACTGAAACACGAAGAGAACAACCCCTTATGTTTTGGGAAACATCAAAATGGATTTAAAAAGACTCTGTGTGCGTGTGTGTCTTATTGAAGAAAAGGGGCCCTAACAAGGCACAGACCAAACAGGCCTAGATGAAAGAAAAGACAGACTCCAAGAGACATACAATTTACACAACATCCCAGCACGGACAACAAACAAATTAAGCATAGAATTTAGTCATTCTACTTTTCACTTCTGTTTTTCCCTTTTACTTGGTAGCATCATTTGCAGACAAATCGGTTAATCTCTCTGCTATACATTTGAACATAGAATCCAAAAAACCTAGAATCTTTTTCCTTCCACAACAAAGGAATTAAGCTATTTATCAAACTAGATCATACCACACCAGAGGAGTCCCTTCCTCCACACAACAAAAGCATGCCATCTGAGCGTGCACTGGCTGTTGCATACCTATAAGTAATGAAGAATAAGCAACATTTGGTGCTTAAGAATGGGGAAATTTGTAATTTTTCATTGAGAGGTAAAACTGCTAATCAGACACGAAAGAAGCCCCATTTCAGTATAAATAACACATCGAGCAATGTAGGCTTGATAAGATTCACAAGCCTCAACAAATAGCAATTAAAAAACTGATGAAACTCGCACATAATTACTCAACCACATGAAGTATGGCTCAACTAATACCACCAGGAAGAAAGGGGAAGTTGAAAGGGGACCATAATACAACAGAAGGAAAAGAAAACAGTGGAAAAGGAAGCTCTATGCAGTGCCAAGATAGTAAGAAGTTTGAAATCATACTAAAAACCCTCTCCATAACTTGCAGGCTTTGCAGAGACACCAGCATATGGATAGGATGTTGACAATTAAGAAATGTTGCAGGGTAGCACATCCAGATATGCTACTTAGCTTAGACATAATACTTATGACAGACAGGCTCTACCATAGACAGAAAACTGGACTTGGACAAAGAAATGATGAAGAGACTAGCTGAAGAAGGACAGGGTTTGCCATTGTCTCAAGATTGTATCTGAAAAGCATCCATTAACTGCAAGAAAGGGAGAACGAAGAAAAACAAGAAGAAACAGGCAATTTTTGGTTTTGCTTTTGTCAAGATTGCACCTATAAAGCAGCAATTACCAGCAACAGAGAGAAAAAATGAAGACGAGAAGATACAAAGAAAGGTGCAAAGGTAAAATGGAGAGATATAGAACAGGATAATTGCGAAAAGAACACATTATTTTGGAAACCAGGTGGGGCCTATTTCAAATAACAACAATATGAAAATCATATTAGTAAGAGAGCTAATTTGACATATTTGGAGATTGATTTCTTCCCTTAATGATGCCCCAGAATAACATTCTGAACATGTTACTTTTAAAAATACCCTAACAATAATGTGGCTTCGCAAATTATCTTATTTCAGAAAACAAGATTCACTCTGGAATTCTATTTTCAACAATTCAGAACTGCATTTGTGAAAGAAGGTCAATAATTAATATAAAAGATCATTTCTGAGATGACACCAACACAAGAACTTTTAGCAATCACCAAAGCATAGCTTACAATGTAGAAAAGTGGTTAAACTCACATTCTAGCTGATGGTCTATCACCTTCTGGATTTAGCCTCTGCCACACATATGGCTTCTGAGCAGTATCCAGAACCCAAGCATCTGACAATACTCTTTTCCCTTAAAAAAAATATTAAATGTTATTTGTTATAATTAATTATGAAAAGCCACATATATGCATTTTTGGCAGCAGAAATCCTGTGCAATCACTCAAGGCAGTGGGGGGCGGAAGTGAGAAAAGAGAAAAGGCACAAGTCTAACAGACTTGAATTAAGCACTCATCCTCTAATTTCCAAACATATAGAGACATAAATGCCAGGAGAAGACTGTTTTCCATAGGGATGAAATCAATCCAAACAGAGATAAACCTGTGCCAGCTTGAGCTTGGCTAGACATACCTTCCATAGCCTTTGAGCTGTACACTAGATTCTTTTCATCAAGTTCAAGCTTAGCTCAGCTTCTGAATGAGTTGTTCATACTTGGCTCGTTTGACTCAATCATGATATATCCCATGTTTACTGTCCTTGCATGTTTAGTTCTTCAGACTAAGTGTCACATCAGTACTACAAAGCTAATTGCTTTAAAGTTGTAACTTACAAGGTTTAAGTTAATTTTTTGTTTTATATGCATCACAAACCCAAAACAAGTATGAGGTAGCTCAAGTTTGTCTTACTATCACAAGTGAGCTTGAGATCCATCTCAAGTTTGGTTTAGTCATCAGATGACTCCTAACAGTTGAATTGCAGGTTCTGACTGCTCATCATCTATGCATCCAAATGGTAAACATCGTTTCAGCAAGTTCATTGCAGAGATCCCCTCAATTTTATTGTCTCAGTCAACACTTGCGCACCAAGGATAGATAAAAACATTTAGGACCTTAATGCATAGAGTTTAGTCATCAGATGACTCTTAACAGTTGAATTGCAGGTTCTGACTGCTCATCATCTAAACATCCAAATAGTAAACTTCAGCAAGTTCATTGCAGAGAGTTATGCATCTTTTTTATTTATTTTTATTATTATTATTTTTTTTTTTTTTTTTTTTTTTTTTTGGGGGGGGGGGGGGGGGGGGGGGGTGTTCAAAAGGATCTTCAACTTTTGTTTCAGCAGACACATTTACCCTAGGAAAAGATAATGACTTGGAAAAGATAATGGAACCAAAGCCGAAAAAAGAGGTAAATAGCAGACTTGCCCTCACCATCATTGCCGCAGACAGTAACAAGATATCGTTGGGCAACCAAGCCAGCTACATGACCATACCGCGGCCCAGGACCCTGTTCTTGGACCACAATTCTGCAGTCAGGAATACAGCCACCAAGTTATGAGTTCAGAAAACCAATGGATGAAAACATCTCAACTCCAGCATTTAGAAGGTTACTTGTGCCACTTGAATTTGTCATTGGTCAAGTCCAGTACGTAGAGATCATCTGTTGAATGCCCAGAAGGACCTATGCCGCCCTAGCAACAGACCATCGGAAACAATCAACTGTAAATCCCGTGTTAAAAAACAAAAGGTAAAGACAAGAACCTGTAAAGAAATCACCTGAAACACAACCATGGTGCCAACTGCAGCCGCAATGTGCGCCGCCCTAGGAGAAGGCGGCTCACCGGCGGGACGGAGTCTAAAGTCAAAATCAAAGCAAATTCCATCAGTATAACAAACCAAATGCACGAATTAGAAGTGATGGAATTACGAAGAGACATGCCTGGTCCACTTCCTAGTGAGAACATCAAAAGAATGAACAGAATTTGTCACACCGGCCAGCCCTACAACAGAACGGACAAACACATTCAGCGACCACAAAAGAGGCTTACAAAATGAAGGAGCGCAGAGACGAGAAGAAGGGGAAGTGTACTGATGGCGGGAGCGGAGGAAGTGCCACCCTCGATGGCGGTGGCGCCGCCGAAGAGGATCAGGCGGGGGCCTTGAGTTTTGGTGGCGGCGACGGCGGTGAGAGTGTGGCCACAGCGAGGACCGGGATTATCGTCGTCGGTGTCCCAATATGCCTCGAAGCTGTGATACGCCGGCGCCGGAGAGAAGAACGGCTTCGAACCCATGTAATTAAAGTACGACGAAATTCAAAAACAAAATTACAATTTTGGTGCAGAAATAGAATCTCGGAAAAGTAGTAGCGTGCAATGATGGAAAGTGGAAGATAGGACGAAGAGTCAACCATCAAACGAGTTCACAAGAAGACGAGCGGATGAATGGCCATTACGCTTGCCGAGAAAGAGCTTTCATCGGCGAGGCGAGAGAGCTGCCAGCACATGCACTGCTAGGTGCGAGCTGCACAACTGCACGAGTTTTGATTTGGGATCTCTTCTTCTCTCCTTCCTTCATTATGGGTTCGCCTTATTTTGGTTGAATACATTAATTACTATAAACAATTTTTTTACTCAACAGAGCACCACGCGCCCATGGCCGGCGAGTCTGCGTCTGCAACTTCGTTTACTCACATAATTTCGAGTTTTTTGGGGGTGCTTACACCTATATGCGCTTGCTGAGAAAAGACCTGAAGGCATATAATCTTACGATCAGTCTTCTTCTGGGCCATTTTCTTTTAGATTTAGACTAGACTAGATGAATAGAATTATTCTTTTAGAAACATCCCACAATCATCGCTCTGTCTATCTTCAAAGAACGTGTACTGAATTCGGTTGGTGTATGGGGACCCGACCCTAACCCAGGTGAACCCACCAGAATCCGTACGCCAATTAATAATTGAATAAAACTGCCTCCCCCGCTGCCACTTACCAAGATTTTATCACTCGCCTAAAGTTTAATCGGTACGCATCTCTTTTCTACGTTTAAGGATGCCAGAAACTATATTCATCCAAAGATTACTCTGGAAACTTCTTCTATAACAGTGCTGGATAGGTTTTACACTCCTTTCTGAATACCTCTCCCAGGCAAGAGAAAAGAAACAGATGAAATAGATTCAACAATAGGTCGCTATAATCAAAGAAGTTGGTGATACAAACCATAAATGCATCCATACAAGCACGGGGTGTCAGGTGAGGACTAATTTCCAATAAACATGCACATTGCAAGAGGGTTATGGACGGGCCAGTAAGCTCACCTTGTGAAAGAATTAATGGATCAGAAAGCAGCATTAAATTACCCATGTATCATCCAGTTAATTAAATTAAACATATATGACTCTAGCTAACACCTACTAGAGGCAGACACATCACATGGGAGGTTAATTTGTTCTTGCAAGAAAGCAAATTGATTACAAGAACAGACGGCTTGCTCCATTGAGCTTACTCACATGACTAAATTCAAAATGGACTCCATTGCCTAAGAAGTCCTTGCTTCAAGTCTCCAACCACCAATTGCAAAACAATTTGATATCCCTTTCTGTTAGTTCCCCACACCACACATTATTCATACTCATACTCACACCACACATTATTGAAGTTTCATAGTGGATCAAAGGTAGTAATTATTAGCAGAAGAAAGGACCATTTCTCACTCTTTTCCCCACTTCCTCCCTTCATCTCAGCATTCTTATTGGTTCAATTCTCTCCCTGAAATTTCTCTTTTGTTCTTCTCACTTTCTCTCCATCTAGAAGATAAAGCCACGCCGTCAGGACCGTTGTTGAAAGTTTGAACTTCAAAAATAATGTCTCCATCCAAAATGTACCAAAGTGAAAGAAGTTTGTAACACTGAAGAAGCATAGTTGATTACTACTAAAACTAATTGACCATATATAAGACAGCGACAAAAAGAAAAGACCGAGTTAGTAAATTGCCGGACCCATTAGGAAGTGTAACACCACTGTCTTAACCAAGCCAAGTTTAAAGAAGAATATATATATATATATATATATAATTTTTTAATTTTTTTTTTTTTTTGGGGGGGGGGAGGGTGGGGTGGGGTGGGGGTGTGGAGGAACTAAACAGCAAAAAAAAAAGGTGTTCATGTACTAGCATGTGTCAAACTGAAAATCATAAAAAAGATATGGTTATCATAAGATAAATAAAAATATATACCTCCATGAATCCCACTAACATGGAGAGGTTAGACCAAGCTAAAATCCAACCATTTATCCTTCTGATCAATGCATCCATCTTCGGTTATCTCACTCAACTTTGACATAATATCGAGTTTATTGTTGTAATAGGGGTCCTCAAAGCACAAGTGATTAATTAAAGGACGGATCTCGAAACAGAAATATTGTGAAATGACTACCCTAGAACACAAATTTCACAGAAAAGTCTGAAATACAGACTTATGTATCACCAGCTTTATATGTATATATATATATATATCAGCAGCCTAATATACCTGTGTTTTCAACTGAAAATGTTACAGCCAATCTCACAAACACAACAAAAAGATAGTGTAAAGGGTTCTAGAGGAAGTTAAACCTGCAATAGTTAGCCTCCTTTCTGAACATATTCAGTGCTTTTCCTATTTGTCTAGACTTATTTGTAGTACACCGAAAGTCAGAAAAATCATGGTAATTTGATCAAGAATCAGGCTATCAGTATCAGCTGCTCCTAATCTAAAAATCAGGAAAACAAATACAAGACAAGGTTTAGAGAGGGTACAACTTCGTGGCGTGATATATGGTCAGTAATTATATTTTTGTTTGGTGTTGATCTAGTACAACATACTATTTTTAATTATGAGTGTTATGTACTGGCAATGCTTAAGATATAATTATCTACGTAATAAAATTCAAAACAGATTCGGAATAACTAAGGCAGGTACAACTTGAAACTGCAGCTACAACTAATGCACCGTAAATTAAAAAGAAAAAGAGACAGTCTTTATTGCTTCATTCTGCAGCCATGAGGGGCCGGCGTGATCACAGCAACAGCACAAGCCCCAAAACGAAGGTTAAGTTTAACAAGGTAAGGAAGAGACATGGAGTAGGTTCACTGCAGAGATCAGAGACCTCCGGAGTCAAAGGTGTTGAGCCAGGCACGACCCTTCTTCCAGGGGTCTCTGATCTCTGCAGTGAACATGCTCCCCTCCCCCTTCATATGGCCAAGGCCCCGTGCAATGATAGCATTGTTAGCTTAGGCCGCGTGCAATAAAATGATAATATGTAGACTTTTATTGGTTTGTTCAGTTTATTAGTTATTTAGGTTTGATCAGTTATATATAGTTCAGTATAGAATTCACGTGAAAAAATGGCAAGAGATGTACAATTCACGTAGCCAACCCCACCAAATAGGATTATAGCTTGTAACTACTGTTGTATACATAATTCACCATGATTTAGTTCAGTTCATTCGTACAGGTCAGATTGGGAAATTTCACCATATACATGACCACCAGGATAAAGTTTTTTTTCAACTCATACCCTTGGAAGTACAACTCAATATAATAAACTCATTGTCATAGTTAAAAGAAAACCAGTAGCAAGAACCCCACAATTCCACAGAAAGTGGAGAACTTGAAGGTGAAAGGTCACTGATCACTAAAAGCCATAATCTTAACAGCAGATAAATAATCACTAACCGGAAAAGGAAGCCATATAAATGACTATAACATGCACACATAGCACAACAAAAGAACAATCTCAACCAATAGCATCACAACTTACATTGAAAGACTACATGAAAATTACTAATTATAAGTAATACCCAAGTAAAAGGCACAGATAGGGGATCCTAGGAAATCAAAGCATTAAAATTAAAAACTATGCATATAAAACACAGTGATAATCACAAAAATGTTCAATATGATAGTTCTCACCAAAAAGTTCTGAAACTGCTCATTCATAAAACAAAGGGAGGCAATAACAAATAACTAAAAGAATCATCCAAGCAAACCACAATAAACACTTCCCAGCATGCCAGCGGCTTTGAATACAATGACCACACCCCAAAGCAACAAACACAAGGCCCACAACCAAATTAGACAAAGTGCATTGATTCAGTCAAATAACATATACAATCTTTCCAGATAATCTAACTAAAAATAATCTGAACAAAAGAACAAACGAAATCAATAGTTTTTAGTAGACTGTAGGACTGAATAGAAACTTCAAAATGGAAGTACAATCAGACCTCCAACCAATGAGCAGCATTTCTATCTTCCCCACCTTGATCAATAAAAAGCAAAGAGCCCATTCCAACCAATGAAATTCAAGAACAAATGACTTATTAAACAATGATCCAAACTCTTCCAAATAAGAGAAGAAAACACAATACCAGGATCAACGCAATACCATAATCAAGGACTTCCCCGTCACACTATATAAGTGAGCCACAGTGTTAGCACAAACAGATTATAATCCACATACAACACCAAAATTCAATCAAACAAAAACTGACACTTCCTATCAGCAGCTCCTTGTTGCCAGGGGACAAATAACTGAATTCATTGACAATATCAGACTGATAACAGGACAAACACTAAGAATAATAAATTTCTCACTAAAGAGGAAAATGAAGATAATACTGAGGTACTTCATAGAGCATCAATAACCGAATCACTAGACAACCATACAACAAAATCAGTCAGCAAAACAAAATGCAGATAGCACCTTAACAAAACCACAACATTTCAAACTCAAATGAAGACCCGAAAAAATACTACAGGACGAAAATAAACAGGTGACTATACTTTAAGAACTCATGGCATTTCAAAGACTTTTAACCCAACAACGAATTGTAAGAGATGTTTATGATAAAACAGATGCACTCAGATTCAAAGAGATTTCAATAAACTGAAGGAATATGTTATATAATTTATTTATAATCTGAACCAAACCATAACCAGACAGTTTATATTATGCTTCTATAATGAGAGATAATACCCAAATTGGGATTTACATAGATAAAAGGCACCATAAACCAACCAATACAAAACCGGGCCTATCCATCGGGCACCTTAAAAACTTCACAGTAGAGAACCATTCAGGCACAGGAAAAGCCCTAGAACTCTTGCGACGCAGATCCAATATCTTTCCCTTTGCCAATCTTCTTAGGCAACAGATTCTGGTGAATGTTCGGTAAAACACCACCATTGGCAATAGTGACCGTCCCCAGAAGCTTACTCAACTCCTCGTCGTTCCTCACGGCAAGCTGTATATGCCTTGGAACAATCCGATTCTTCTTGTTATCCCTTGCAGCATTCCCCGCAAGTTCAAGAACCTATAAAGACGAAACAACAAACACCCTCAATATCACCCAGAACATCGATGAAAACAAGATTATTAAAGACGAAACAACTTTCGACTCAGATAAGAGCTCTAGGGTTCCGTCCCGTGATAAACCTTATCAAAAGAATAGACAATTGAAATTTACGTTCACAAGAAACGCAGATCAAAAAACGGTACCTCGGCAGCGAGATATTCAAGAACGGCGGAGAGGTAAACAGGGGCACCGGCGCCAACACGATCGGCGTACTTCCCGGCCTTAAGGAATCGGGCAATTCGGCCGACGGGGAACTGAAGACCGGCCTTCTGCGATCTGGAAACCGACTTGGCTGACTTGGGCTTGCCCCTGCCGCCCTTCGTGGATGCTGCAGAACTCATAGCGAGTTGGCGATCGAAAACCCTAGAGGAAGGGAGAGAGAGGGGCGGGGATGTAGCGATGGTATGGGAAGGCTGGTTATGACGCACGACGGAAGAGAGAGGAGGAGGAAGAGACGGGACGGGATGGGAATATATATAAAGGAGGGTTAGAAAGGGGTTCTCTCTTCTGATTGGTTGATGGGAAGGCTCGCGGATTGCCAGTCTGGCAAAAAAGCGAGAAGAAGTGGAGGGAAACTGGCCGGTGGTTTGGAGTTTGGGAGTGTTTGGCGTGGTAAGCAAGTTTTTGAACGTCGGCCCACGTGTGGTGTGACAAGTAATAATATTGTTATAATAATAATTGATAATAAAATTATAAATTGGTCATTTATTTATATTTTTATTTTAAATAAATTTGACGTTTAAATATTAATTTTTATAATTATTTTAATTTTAAATCAATAATTATGGACCTACTAAGAGATTCATTGCCACTTCACTTGTAAATACAACAATTACAACAGAATATATATTAAGATAAATATAATAAATGAATAATATTAAAATTGACATAACATGTACTTAGATAAATAGATTTTAGATAATATTATTATAAATTTATCATTTAAAGTCACACCTATGTAAGGTGTTATTTCCAATTTTTCATGGGTCTAAATTTAAGTTGGGATCCTCTCAACTTTTAATAAATATATATATAAAACTAAACAATTAATTTTAAATTCTAAATAATAAATGATAAAGTGTAAGGCCATCTCCAATTGTCATTCCTACTTGCAAAACCAAATATAACAAGTAAAATACAAATTGATGTCTCAAAGTTGTTTGTCATTGTCAAAATTATTCATCAAAAAATTGGTGAAACTCAAAATTATCGCCAGAATTTACAATTGAAATCTACAAAACTATCTTCACCATCTCTCCCCACCACAACGATTATCAATACTGAAAGCAATTGTGACAACCACCAAAGGAAACGATTGTAACAACCACTAGATCTAACAATTGCAGCAACCAACAAAAATACTGTTGGCAGCGATGAGCTAAATGATCGAAGGCAGGTGCTTGCATGACTTGGTTAATGATGAGTAGAACGATTGACTTGTAGTTCATCATTCTCTTATAGATTGGTTTGTGATTTTTTTTCTGAATTTCATATTTATTTATGTATTTGATTATTAAGTTTGTGTATTCACGTATTTAATTGTTTTATTTATTTAATTATTATTATGTATTTATATGTGTATCTAATTATAAATAAATAAAATATGAAATCAAATAGAAAATAGAATAAGGCTAACTTCAACAATTTGCTTTTCCTTCGCCATCAGCCAAATTTAAGAAAGAAACCCCAAAATTAGAACTCTAAGAGCCCTTGCCATCACCCAAATTTTGGTGAAGCTAAAAAAGATCACTAACTGTGGGGATCAAAATCTATTGCCATCCCCCCTCCCTCCCTCTTTCCCAATAATGGCCATCAACGTTGAAAGACTGTATAAGAAAAGGATTGGCCAAGCCCGCATGGGCAATTCAGCTGGGGGTATAAAATGCCTCCAAAGTCAAGTTTGGGACAAGAATCAAGGATCGAGTCTTGCCAGCGACAATGTGAGAGCAATCTCTCAAAAATGAGGGGGGCTTCTTGTGCGCAGTGAGCACTGGTCTAGCCACTGTGCCCAGCTGAGTCATCATAATTAACCCCCTCACATTCCGTCGGGCCGGGTGTGGGGACGCCTTGGGGTGAGCGATTCACCTTTTTGGGACAAGAAAAGGATTGGCCAAGGAAAAGAGGTGCAGGCACAATGACTTTGAATCTGTTATATGTATTTCTCGCACCATTCTTTATAGGCTAAACTTAGTCCAATGGCCCGACCCAATCGGCCGGAGCCTAGAAGGTCTAGGCAATCTCGTCAAAGAAAGCTCATACACCCCCGAAATTCGAAACTCCTAGCGAGCTCTCAGCAATCAACCTAGCGAGCTCTCAATAAACCCCTCAGTTTGCTGGACCGATCAGCTCGCTTGCCTAAAAAACCTCCAGTTTGCATAGATGACAAAGTTGCTGAACAACTAGAGACAGGCCCCACTTACTTTATCTAAAACAGACCATACTCCTCGAAATAAGGATCTCACTCCTGGTTTTATGCAGATGATAAGGACTGTTTGTCCTCCATTATATTATCTTTCTATTTTTATATCTTATCCAGATTGTAAAGGCCCTTCGTTATAAATAGGAGTCAAAGATATCATAAGAAAGGCAAAGGAAATAATCAAATACCGCCACTCTGGAAAAATAACCAGAGTACAGTCGTGGAGTAGGCATCATTTTGGCCAAATCACATGAAAATTGCTTATGTTCACTCTTATCTGGAATATTTGTTTTCTTCTTCTTAGCATTTTGGATTCATTCAGCACGCCCCAAATGAATCACAGTCGGCTAAAATTGAACGTCGACAAAATCGAGTAACGACCACTCTAGGCGACCAGTGACGACTCCAAAATAATAAAAAGACTCCACGAATGAAAGCATGTGGTTTGTGATTTTTTTCTAAAATTGTGTATTAGATGAGTAATATTGTGAATTTGTGTATTAAGTTATTAATTTGTGTATTTGATTATTAAGTTTGTTTGCATGCATATTTAATTATTTTATGTATTTAATTATTAATTTTGTGTACGCACTTGATTATTTTTTAGATTTGATTATTATTAAATTATAAAATAAATAATAAATTTATATAGTAGTGAAAATTATATGTAAGGTAAAATAAATAAAATTAAAGTTTATTAATAAATAAATTAAATAGAGAGTCAAATAAATAATAGAATATGAAGTGTTGTTGGAGTAGATATAGTTATCAAAGCAAAATTAGAATAGTGACTAAATTATTTATAATATAATAGGAAGTGAGATAAGAAAAATTGTTGGAGTTAATCTAGTAAATTTCAATTCTAATTATTTTAACATATACATAATCAATAATTAAATATACGCATATATAAAATCAATAGTCAAATATATAAAATAATTAAATACACATACACAAAATTAATAATCAAATATATAAATACACAACATCACCCATCTAATATAAAAATAAAAAATTCCAAAATCACACACCAAGCTAATTTGCTCATTACCATTGACAAAGAAGATGTCACCACCGCTATTTCTCGTTGTCGTCATTGCATTTGTTGGTCACTGTTATCGTCAAATTTGGTATCTATAACTTGTTTATTGTTGCAACTTGTTTGTCTTTGCCGACCAATTTTGTCTTCGCTTGCAACTTGTCTTATTTAATTGATTTAACCTTTGTGCATCAGGTCAACTTCTTCTCACATTAATAGTCATTGTAAAGGGAGTGATGGCAACGAGAAATCAATCGTCATTCCTAGCAACCCATGATTTTGGGATGCATTTAGAGAACTATTGGAATCAGCCTAAGAAGTGTGATAAGAGTATATGCAATTTTTGAGGTAAAATAAAAAAAAAAAATTATTTATAATATAATAAAGATTGAGATGAAGAATTGTCATTAAAGATAGGCTAATATATCCAAACCCAATTTGAATAAAATTATGATGTTAGTATTATAAATAATAAAAATATTAAAAATTAGTGAAATGATAAATAATATAATATTAATAATAGCAATATTATAATTACAAAAAAAATTCATAAATGGTTAAACAATTGATTATGTCTTTGTTCCTACTTTTGAAATCAATTTTTTTTATCACTTTCAATTAAAAGTGATATAGTTTAAGATACAAAATTATCTCTCCAATTGCAATTTTTATATTAATTTGATTTTTTATTTTTTTTAACATTTTTCGTGTCAATAAATTACTTCAATTTCAAGAAGCACAAGCACACATGAATAGCACGTGCCACCCAACAAGTATTTGCCAATACAAACATAATTAATATATAACTTCTAATTTTATAAATTAGATGCTTTGAAAAGCATATGTTAAAATAAAATAATTTTTCTACATTGAATCGTAAAGCACATTTTTCAAATGTCACAAAATAAAGAAAAATATTTAATAGTAAAGTAATAAATATTTTATAAGATGTCTCCATAACAAATCTTGCAATTTTGACTCAATCGAATCGGCAATCAGCGTTTCGGAAACAATTAAATTTGGGACATAAATTGACCGATAGGCAACAATCCAGAAACGAAACTGGAATCAAATTACGAGATAGCAAAAGGTTCTGGGATTGGAATTGCGGATCATCCATAATATGAACACGATAATCTAGTTCAGTTCAGTACAAGCTTATCGACAAGAGCAATTCATCAAAACGAGAAACATAAGCAACTAACAAACCCTATTCCCCAATCCAGTTATCCATGAACTCTACCAAAAGTTCTACAAGAAGAGCCCTAGAACTCCTGAGACGCCGATCCAACGTCGCTCTTGCCCTTGCCGGCGGCCTTCTTAGGCAGCAGATTCTGGTGAATGTTCGGAAGAACTCCTCCGTTCGCAATCGTTACCGATCCCAGCAGCCTACTCAGTTCCTCGTCGTTCCTCACGGCTAACTGAATATGCCTCGGAACGATCCTGTTCTTCTTGTTGTCCCTCGCGGCATTCCCCGCAAGCTCCAGAACCTATGAATCAAAAGGCTAACTCGAATCAGGCGAAAAATAAAACTATTTTCCAGTAAAACCGAACGGAAAATGAGGGATCGAGCGATTGCCTACCTCAGCAGCGAGATACTCGAGGACGGCGGAGAGGTAGACGGGAGAGCCGGAGCCAACGCGCTGGGAGTACCGGCCTTTCTTGAGGAACCGAGCGATCCTGCCGACGGGGAACTGGAGGCCGGCCTTCTCCGATCTGGAGACGGATTTGGAAGCCCTTGGCTTGCCGCGGCCGCCCAAGGTCTTGGATGCCGGCGCTGCTGGTGCGGAACTCATGGCGATGGCTTAGAATTTGAAGTTTAGGAACTCGAAAGTTAGGATTGGACTTGAGAGAAGTTGCAGAAAAGAAGTTTTGGCGGGTGGTGGGTTTTGGAGGAGTGGCTTGTGGGATTTATATAGGTAGTAGGGTGGCTTGTGGTTGGCTGCCCTTGGGGTCTCTCGGATCGCCAGCGTGGCATCTCAATTTCGAGTTCGAAAGGCGCGGGATTCAGGGCTCCCGGGTTTATTTTCAACTTTTTGAGTTAACCGCGGCTTCAAAAATGTAGTTTTCGCCATTTGGGCCCGTACTTGGGCCTGTTGAGGAATTACCATTTCTTGGGCAGGCTGCTGGCCCGTCCAAAGACCCAAATTAATATATTTTATTCTCCTTTCCACGGCCCGCTATAGATAGAGTGAAGGGAATGTTGTAAATTATGTATTAGTGATCAAATATGCAATATATTAATACATAATGTCATTTTAAAAATAAAAATTAAATATTCAAATAACATTTTCGTAAATTAATCACTCTTTGCTTTTGGACCCAGACAAAGTATTATTATTTTACACAGTAATACCATTTAATTCCAACCTTGTTTCAAATGTCTGCTAGTCTAGAAACAGTAAGTGGTAATTTAAGCATTTGAAAAATAGAAGGTCCAATAAGTTTATATATGCTCTATAATATATACCCTTTCTGAGGAAGTCAGGATAATAGAAAGATCAAGATCAAGGTCAACAACACCAAACATGAACAATAATCAACATTAACTTCACTTTCAATGGCTAATCAATGACTAATCATGTTTTCCTTTTAAGACAATGAATACAGCCTGGGCAAACCCAAAAGTCCAGAGGCCCCTTCAAACAACAAAACAACAAATGGGAGACATACACACGCGTATAGGAAGAGACCTCTAACTCTTCACTAGACCAGGCATCTTAGAACAGTTGAAAATTTTGACCTCATGTTTGGTTCGTTTGGAACTAAGATCAGTATCAAAAGAATTAATCCATGTTCTTATCATCAGACATCAGCCTTGTAAAGGGGATGTATCCCGGACTTCTTCACCATCACTTTGTGTAAGGAAATCTCTACTTCATCACCCCTCTGTATGTCGATACCTTTGAGAGAAAATGAAACATAGCCCAACATTGTCATATCTCCAGAGTGGATTCCATCCACAAGTTTCACAGATACGTATTGGTCGTGACCAATTTGAATGCCTTTGGTTTTATTGTGTATTGTGCACCCAATGCCCCATAAATATTCCTCAATTGTGTAGACAGCACAAAAGATCCACCCTATTAAATTTTGATGCATATGAGGTGGCACCACGAAAGATATATGGGGTCCTGCGTTCTGGTACTCCAACCAATTCAGAAACATGTCCCCCGAAAGAGAGATGCTAAGTGAACCCGATTTCTGTTACACACACATATATGTATCAGTACATTCCCAAGTTTCACTCAAATTAATATATAGCATGATGGTTACTAATAAGTGATGTTATGAGCCCCTTTTCTATTATTAGAGAGAGAGAGAGAGAGAGAGAGAGAGAGAGAGAGAGAGTACCATGGACATGAGCAAACTTCTTTCAAGATCGTGTGCATAATGGGTATGAGCCAATTTAGGACAATTATTAAAGAACATGTCTGTGTCTTGCCAGTCCGATTCAAGTGAAATGCTTTCTAAAGATGTGCAGTTTTGAACTTCCAAAACCCGTATACCTGCTGAAAGCCTTGGGAGGGATCGAAGTCTTTCACAATAACTCAAGTTGAAGTGCATTAAGTTAGTAAGGTTACTGATGCTTTCCGGCAAGCTGCAAAAGTTGTTACCCACCAGATCCAAACACTCCAAATGGATCAATTTCCCAATTTCAGCAGGTATGTATGACAAATTGCAGTTTGCTACGCGCAATAGCTTTAAGCACCTCAAGCCCTGCACAGAGTTCATTGACAGAAAAACAGAACCCATGCTCTTTGTCCGCAGTGCCAAAGATGACAACAATGCACACCTTGATTTTGACCTTAGTTCTTGGAATTCCGTAAAATGTTCAAGTTTGGAACAACCAGAGAGATTAAGTATTTTTGCATTCAACATCCACGACCCTGAGGGAAGCTTCCGGAGGTTTTTACAGCTCGCAAGGTTTAGAACCACAAGTTTGCGCAGATATCTGATAGACTCATCAACCTCTAACAACCTTATGCAGTTGTTGAGAAATAGTTCCTCAATATTGGAGAGAGCAGAGAAATCAGGGGTTGTGGTTAGGTAATAGCAATGGCTAAGATAAAGGAATTTCAACTTACCCAAAGTCTGTTTGAAAGCAAAGAGAAGGAAAATAATATATAATTAGTTCTTGCATGATGATATGTTTGAAAGAGAGAAATAAGTAAGAAAAAAAATGATTTCACCTTGGTTCCTTTCCAAACTTGTCTTATCATGCTGTGACTCAAGTCAAGAGCAACCAAGGTCTCCATGCATAACTGTGATGGCACAAATTTGAGACAAAAGCCATGCCAACGTAGCCATACTAGCCTCTTGGATAGATGCTCATAACCTGAACCAAGGTGAACATGGTCTAGATGAAGTACTCTGAGTTTGTTCATCTTTTTAAATGCTTCTGCATTTACTTTCACATCCTTTGCCTCCGATGGTGATAGTATAAGACCCTCAATTGCTTCAGTTCCCTGCTAATAGAATACATACAACGGTGAGAAAACAAAATAATTATGTAATCTTTAATTTAGTCTTGATTTGTGGATCTCACCTCGTCATGTCTCAACATTTCAAGAACATCCTCGTGATCCCACAGTCTGCTACGTTTGCTTGTATCTTTAATTGACTCTTGTCGAACTATCTCTTTACCCATATTCCGAAGCAAATCATGCATCATTATCTGATACATGTATCGGGATTCATATCCATACGTATTTCCAAACTCATATTTTATGAGACAGCGATCAACTAGGCATCGAATCCCAATTTCTGGAAAACAGTTACAACCTTCCAATACTTTGATGGTGAAGTTTCTACTCATGCCAGCAAAAAAGCATGCTATATCTAGGAACAAATCCTTTTCCTCTTTATTGAGGGAATCAAAACTTATCTTAAGTTTTCCTACAACATCATCATGAGGAATCTTTTTTAATTTTATCATTGCACTTCTCCATTCAGATTTTGTTTTGCCAAACAAGAAGGAACCCAAAACTTCAAGAGCTAATGGAATTCCTCCGGCATAATTCACTACTTCATTTGAAAGCCTCACGTAGTCTTCCAAAGGATGATCCTTTTGGAAGGCATGCCAACTAAACAATTGAAGTGATTCATTCTTATTCAATAATTCTGGCATATAAATCTCAGCTACTAATCTAAGTGAACTTAGGGAAGAAATGTCTCTAGTGGTAATGATGATTCTACTCCCACTATGAAGAAATTTTGGATCGATAGCTAGTGCTTTCAACTGTTGGACATCATCTACGTCATCTAAAACAAGTAGAATTCTTCTTCCACAAAAAGCTCTCCTTTTAATGAATTCGATTCCCTCGTGGCTGTTTTGTATGCTACAATTTTCTTTTCTCAAGATGTCAGATAAAATTTGTTTTTGCAAAAGAAACAAACCATTTGGTTGTTGGGAAGTTTGTCTAACCTCTGCGACAAAGCTGCTACCTTCAAACTGACAAGAAATATGGTTATATGCAGCTTTGGCAATTGTTGTTTTGCCTAAGCCACCAATTCCCCATATTGCAACAATGCGAACATCATTTGATGACTCCATAGACAGTAATTTGAGAAGCTTTTGTAAACGAGGTATCATTCCAACTGAGTGGTCTGCAACATGTAGACGCATGGTTGGATTAAGCTGTCGCTCAATCTCTTCAACGATAAGCTTAACGAAGCTTGCCTCGTCTCTGTCAATAATTAATTCATCCAAAATTTGTAAATAAATAGAAAATTTTGAAACTGTGCTGCAAAATTTTTCATTAACACTAGGAGGAGAAACCATATATATATCATATATGGAAAAGAAATTAATATACCTATCTACCATGCTTTGCAAGACAAAACCGGACAACTGGGCGACATCAGTTAGAGCAGCTTTCCATTTCTCCATCCTGGAACTCAGCACCATGTGCTTGTCCAATGCTTCCGCGATGCTCCCGTTTTGATGTCGTACCTCGGATGGCTCGATCTCATAAAAGATGGGTATGACCGTATGCTGAAACTTCTTTTTCTTCTTGCAGTCCATGATCTTCACCAGTTCGTCGAGGCACCACCTCGACATGGCATAGCTTTTCGACAACACAACCAGGGAAACTCTCGACTCCTCAATTGCCTTCATCAGTCCCGCGCCAATGTCCTCTCCTCTCTCCAGTTCCTTGTCGTCTCTGAATGTTCGAAAACGGTTTCGCTCCATAGAAGCTAACAGATGACTGGTAAATCTCTTGCGAGTGTCGGATCCGCTAAAACTCAAAAAGACGTCGTATTTTTGCGGCGGGGAAATGGGGTTGGGGTACAACGATGAAGACACCTCCTGTGTCGCCCCCCATGATGCAGCAGCAGCAGCCATATATGATCACTAGAGCTAGAAGACGAACAAAATTTCAACTGCTCTACCGTGCTCTTGTTACCCGGCTTGTTTACCTATATAGAGAGAGAGAGTTAGGATTGTCAATTACGTTTACCGAACTGACCCTTCAACTTGTTCGTAGATGCCATTGTTTTAGATATATTTGGCTGAATACGTTCGTATGCCTCTTTGTTTCTTCTTTCCACACTATAAATTAATAAGAATTAAGTGGCTTTGACCTAATCCACCACTAACATCATGACCCTGCGCGACCCGTCATATTAGATTTAATTTAAACCACCGTTCACGTTGCAACCTCAACAACTGTATATGTTAGGGCTGCTGCTGCTACAGTGTGCTACTACGACTCATTTTAATGTGAAAGCTGATAAGGGATTATTAGTGATTACAATCTAAGCTTACTTTACACACACACTCATTATGATCAACTTTACCAGTTTGCTCTTTAAAGTTTTCATTCTAATATTTCTATATTATAGTGGCTTCACTTTTACTTAGTGTTGTTATTATATATTATCTTCTAATTGTAATCAGTCCATTTTAGAATTATTATCTTCTAATTGTTAGTCCAATAGCTTTCGATGCTTAGTTTGTATAGTTTTTTGTCATTGAATTGAGTAGTATAAGCAATTATTTGAGGTCTTAAAAGATTGATCGGTTAATATCTATAAATTTGGTCATTTTACACCTAATGAATTTTTTCACTGTCGACGTTCAATTTTAGCTGACTTCGATTCGTCTTGGGCCGCGATGAATAAGTCCAAAGTGTCAAGAAGAAGAAAACAAATATCTCGGACTTGAATCGGCACCAGAATTTTTACGTGGTTCTACCAGAACGATGCTTACTCCACGACTGCACTCTGATTATTCCTTCAGAATGGCGGTGTCTACACTTCTTTCTGTCCCTCTAACCCCTATTTGTACTGAGGGGTCCTTACAATTTAGATAATGTATAGAAATATAAAAACTACATAATGGGGGACAAATAGTCCTTATCGTTTACACAAAATCGGGAGTGAGATCCCCATTACGAGGAGCATGGGTTGTTGCAGATAAAGTAAATGGACTTTACCTCTGACTTCTCAACAGCTTTGCCACTTATACGAGCCGGAGGTTTTAGGCCAGCAACCTGGATGATCCAGTGAACTGAAGGGCATTGTCGAGAGCTCGTTAGTCGATAACTGAGAGCTCGCTGGGAGCTTCTCGGGAGTTCGTCAGGTGCTCGTTTTACAAGTTTCGAATTTCGATGGTGGCTGAACTTTCTTTGGCAAGATCATTTGGGCTTTCTTGACTTCGAATGATTGGGTCGGTCCATCAAACCGAGTCTGGCCCATGTGGAGTGATATAGGAAATACATATAACAGTCACATATACCATATACCAATTATATAATAAACTTTGAATTTTATTTAATATATACTTAAACTTTCATGATTATAACAATTATATGATGCTGCTAATTAAATTTAAACTAAGAGAATAACTTTTCATCTATAAATTATTATTTTTTATTTTTACAAAAAAATTATGATTAATATAATACTTAATTAATTATCATTTGTGACACCATGTGACTAAGTTGCTTAAGTAAAAATTATGGTCTTATAAAACTAATTTATGGGATTAAGACTAATTACTCCACTTTTTATACATGGTGAAGAGCTCCATCATCAAAGCATTAACAATGAGAGTAAAAGACTCAAATGGCGGATAAATAATATAGAGTTAATTAATATAAATAGTTTGAAGTTTAAATTCAAGCGACAGCCTACGGGCGAGCAAATTAAATATTAGTAAGAAAAGGAAATATCCAAATGGCATGACTGATGACTGTCGCCAACGTGGTGGACCTGGCATTTCCACTGGGCAAAAAATAGTGACGTGGTAGCTGATGGATGCCATGGAAATTGATACAATAAGATAAGTTGGATGAGTGAGAGGGTGAATAAATAAATAAATAAATAGTATTTAATGTTTAAAAACCTTCCCTTCCTTCAAAATATGTTCTTGTGATGGGTTTCTTCCGTAAAATTTTAATGTTTTTGTGATTGAATGATTGTTATATTTATTTTATATTATTTTATATCTATTTAATTTAATTCCTACTAAATTCACACAAGAATGGAGAAAACAAAATACTTGAGAATTTTTATAAGTTGTTGATTTCAAGTGTTTTTCTCCCAACACACCAAACATGAAAGATAATCAACATTAACTTGACTTTCAATGGCCAATCAATGACTAATCATGTTTTCAAGACAATGAATACAACCTGGGCAAACCCAACCCAAATGTCCAGAGGCCCCTCCAAACAAGAAGACAACAAAAGGGAGACACATACACACACACATATATAGGAAGAGACCTCTAACTCTTCACCAGACCAAGCATCTTAGACCGATTGAAAATTTTGACCTCATGTTTGGTTCGTTTGGGACTGAAGATCAGTATCAACAGAATGAATCCATGTTCTTATCATCAGACATCAGCCTTGTAAATGGGATGTATCCCAAACTTCTTCACCAACACTTTGCGTAAGGAAATTTCTACTTCATCACCCATCTGCATGTCGATACCTTTGAGAGAAAATGAAACATAGCCCAACATTGTCTTATCTCCAAAGTGGATTCCTTCCACTAGTTTCTGAGATACGTAGTGGTTGTGATCAATTTGAATGTCTTTGGTTTTATTGTATATTGTGCACCTAATGCCCCGAAAATATTCCTCAATTGTGTAGACAGCACAAAAGATCCACCCTATTAAATTTTGATGCATGTGAGGTGACACCACGAAAGATATATGGGGTCCTGTGCTCTGGTACTCCAACCAATTCAGAAACATGTCCCCCGAAAGAGAGATGCTAAGTGAACCCGATTTCTGTTACACACATATATATGTATTAGTACATTCCCAAGTTTCACTCAAATTAATATATAGCATGATGGTTACTAATAAGTGTGATGTTATGAGACCCTTTTCTATTATTAGCTAGAGAGAGAGAGAGAGAGAGTACCATGGACATGAGCAAACTTCTTTCAAGATCGTGTGCATAATGGGTATGAGCCAATTTAGGACAATTATAAAAGAACATGTCTGTGTCATGCCAGTCCGATTCAAGCGAAATGCTTTCTAAAGATGTGCAGTTTTGAACTTCCAACACCCGTATACCTGCTGAAAGCCTTGGGAGGGATCGAAGTCTTTCACAATAACTCAAGTTGAGGTGCAGTAAGTTAGTAAGGTTACTGATGCTTTCCGGCAAGCTGCAAAAGTTGTTTCCCACCAGATCCAAACACTCCAAATGGATCAATTTCCCAATTTCAGCGGGTATGCATGACAAATTGCAGTTTGCTACGCGCAATAGCTTTAAGCACCTCAAGCCCTGCACAGAGCTCATTGACAGAAAAACAGAACCCATGCTCCTTGTCCGCACTGCCAAAGATGACAGCAATGCGCACCTTGATTTTGACCTTAGTTCTTGGACTTCAGCAAAATGTTCTAGTTTGGAACAACCAGAGAGGTTAAGTATTTTTGCATTCAACATCCACGACCCTGAGGGAAGCTTCAGGAGGTTTTTACAGCTTGCAAGGTTTAGAACCAAAAGTTTGCGCAGATATGTAATAGACTCATCAACCTCTAACAACCTTATGCAGTTGTTCAGAAATAATTCCTCAATATTAGAGAGAACAGAGAAATCAGGGGTTGTGGTTAGGTAATAGCAATGGCTAAGATAAAGGAATTTCAATTTACCCAAAGTCTGTTTGAAAGCAAAGAGAAGGAAAATAATATATAATTAGTTCTTGCATGATGATATGTTTGAAAGAGAGAAATAAGTAAGAAAAAAAATGATTTCACCTTGGTTCCTTTCCAAACTTGTCTTATCATGCTGTGACTCAAGTCAAGAGCAACCAAGTTCTCCATGCATAACTGTGATGGCACAAATTTGAGACAAAAGCCATGCCAACGTAGCCATACTAGCCTCTTGGATAGATGCTCATAACCTGAACCAAGGTGAACATGGTCTAGATGAAGTACTCTGAGTTTGTTCATCTTTTTAAATGCTTCTGCATTTACTTTCACATCCTTTGCCTCCGATGGTGATAGTATAAGACCCTCAATTGCTTCAGTTCCCTGCTAATAGAATACATACATTGGTGAGAAAACAAAATAATTAAGTAATCTTTAATTTAGTCTTGATTTGTGGATCTCACCTTGCTGTGTCTCAACATTTCAAGGACATCCTCGTGATCCCACAGTCTACTACGCCTGCTTGTATCTTTAATTGACTCTTGTCGAATTATTTCCCTACCCATATCCCTAAGCAAGTCATGCATCATTATCTGATACATGTATCGAGATTCATATCCATACCCTTTTCCAAACTCATATTTTATGAGACAACAGTTAGCTAGACATCGAATTCCAATTTCTGGGAAAAAGTTACAACCTTCCAATACTTTGATGGTGAAGTTTCTACTCATGCCAGTAAAGAAACATGCTATATCTAGGAACAAATCCTTTTCCTCTTTATTAAGTGAATCAAAACTTATCTTAAGTTTTCCTACAACATCATCATGAGGAATCTTTTTTAATTTTATCATTGCATTTCTCCATTCAAATTTTGTTTTGCCCAACAAGAAGGAACCCAAAACTTCAAGAGCTAATGGAACTCCTCCGGCATAATTCACTACTTCATTTGAAAGCTTCACATAGTCTTCCAAAGGATGATCCTTTTGGAAGGCATGCCAACTAAACAATTGAAGTGATTCGTGATTATTTAATAATTCTGGCGTATAGATCTCAACTACTAATCTAAGTGAACTTAGGGAAGAAATGTCTCTAGTGGTAATGATGATTCTACTCCCATTATGAAGAATTTTTGGATCGATAGCTAGTGCTTTCAATTGTTGGACATCATCTACATCATCTAAAACAAGTAGAATTCTTCTTCCACAAAAAGCTCTCCTTTTAATGAATTCGATCCCTTCGTGGCTATTTTGTATGCTACAATTTTCTTTTCTCAAGATGTCAGATAAAATTTGTTTTTGCAAAAGAAACAAACCATTTGGTTGTTGGGAAGTTTGTCTAACATTTGCGATAAAGCTGCTACCTTCAAACTGACAAGAAATATGGTTATATGCAGCTTTGGCAATTGTTGTTTTGCCTAAGCCACCAATTCCCCATATTGCAACAATGCGAACATCATTTGATGACTCCATAGATAGTAATTTGTGAAGCTTTTGTAAACGAGGTATCATTCCAACTGAGTGGTCTGCCACGTGTAAACGTATGGTTGGATTAAGCTGCCGCTCAACCTCTTCAATGATAAGCTCAACGAAGCTTGCCTCGTCTCTGTCAATAATTAGTTCATCCAAAATTTGTAAACAAATAGAAAATGTTGAAACTGTGCTGCAAACTTTTTCATTAACACTAGGAGAGACCATATATATATATGGAAAAGAAATTAATATACCTATCTACCATGCTTTGTAAGACAAAGCCAGACAACTGGGCGACATCAGTTAGAGCTGTTTTCCATTTCTCCATCCTGGAACTCAGCACAATGTGCTTGTCCAATGCTTCCGCGATGATCCCGTTTTGACGTCGTACCTCGGATGGTTCGATCTCATAAAAGATGGGTACGACCGTATGTTGGAACTTCTTCTTCTTCTTGCACTCCATGATCTTCACCAGTTCGTCAAGGCACCACCTCGACATGGCATAGCTTTTTGACAACACAACCAGAGAAACTCTCGACTCCTCAATTGCCTTCATCAGTCCCGCGCCAATGTCCTCTCCTCTCTCCAGTTCCTTGTCGTCTCTGAACGTTCGAAAACCGTTTCGCTCCATAGAAGCTAACAGATGACTGGTAAATCTCTTGCGAGTGTCGGATCCGCTAAAACTCAAAAAGACGTCGTATTTTCGCGGTGGGGAAATGGGGTTGGGGTACAACGATGAAGACACCTCCTGTGTCGCCCCCCATGATGCAGCAGCAGCAGCTATACATATATGATCACTATAGCTAGAAGACGAACAAAATTTCAACTGCTCTACCGTGCTCTTGTTACCCGGCTTGTTTAGCTATATATAGAGAGTTAGGATTGTCAATTACGTTTACCAAAGTGACCCATCAACTTGTTCGTAGATGCCATTGTTTTAGATATATTTGGCTGAATACGTTCGTATGCCTCTGTGTTTCTTCTTTCCACACTATAAATTAATAAGAAATTAGGTGACTTTGACCTAATCCACTTCTAATTAACATCATGAACCTGCGCGGCCCGTCATATTAGATTTAAACCACCATTCACGTTGCAACCCTCAACCCCCATGTTAGGGGTGCTGCTGCTACTACGACTCATTTTAATGTGAAAGCTGAGAAGCGATTAGTGGTTACAATCGAAGCTTATTTTACACACTCATTATCAACTTTACCAGTTTGCTCTTTAAAGTTTTCATTCTAATATTTCTATATTAGTTGCTTTACTTTTACTTAGTACTGTTGTTATTATTATATATCTTCTAAATGTTAGTCCAATAGCTTTCGTATGCTTAGTTTGTATAGTTTATTATATAATTGTATAAGGTATATGTGATAAATTCATTAAGAATAAAATGACCAAATTTATAGATATTAACCAATAGATCTTTAAGACCTCAAATAATTGCTTATACTACATGATTATAACAATTACATGATGCCGCTAAATTTAAACTAACAAAATAACTTTTCATCTAAAAATTAATTTTTTTTACAAAAAATTTATCATTAATATAATGGTAATACTTAATTATCATTTGTAACACCATGTGACTAGGTTGCTTAAGTAAACATTCTGGTCTTATAAAACTAATTTATGGGGTTAAGACTAATTACTCCACTTTTTATATATGGTGAAGAGCTCCATCATCAAAGCATTAACAATGAGAGTAAAAGACTCAAATTAATTAACAATGAAGTTTGAATTCAAGCGACAGCCGACAGGAGAGCAAATTAATTAGTAAGAAAAGGAAATATCCCAATGGCATGACTTATGACTGTCGCCAACGTGGTGGACATGCATGGCATCGCCATTGGGCAAAAAATAGTGACGTAATGGCTGATGGATGCCATGGAAATTGATACAATATAAGATAAGAAGGATGAGTGAGAGGGTGAATAAATAAATAATATTTATTAATGTTTAAAAACTTTCCCTTCAAAATATGTCACACTTATCCATTCGTTCCCTTTTCATTCCTTTTAATATGATGGGAATGGATGACCCTTTAATCACTACTTATAACATGTAATTTAATTGAATTCTATAAATTTATTTATATTAAAAATGTCTCAAAAAATTTACTTAAATTATACCGATTATCTGTAAATCTCTCTTGCTATTAACAAAATATATACAAGAATTGAGCAATATATCATTAGATTTAAATTATCTCTTTTCTAGTCACCTCCAATAGATGTCATAGCCGCTAGTCCAACAATGGCCAAATCCTTGCTAAATCATTGGCAATCACCAGAATGTCCATTGTACTTTCCTTTCCTTTTCCTTCCTCTTCTCCTTTCTTTATCTCGGCCGCCCCTTTTCTACAAGGTTGCAATTATGCAATTGAGAATGGAAGATGGCAGCGTCACTTCTACTTCACAAAGGTGATGGTTTCTCTCTCTCTCTCTCTCTCTCTCTCTCTCGTTGTTTCACATTCCAAATGAAACTCAAATGGTTGGGTTTGACACCATTTGGGTTTTCAATCGAATCATCTTCAATTATGGGTCTCTCTTTCTTTCTTCAAATTTTTGTGGTTGCAATCATTTGAGTTCCATGTCGAAATCTAGATCTAGCTTCAAACTAACTGTTGAACCCTTTGAACGAATCCCATCTCTCTTTCTCTGTCTTTTTTGAGTGGAATAACCCATGGTGATGGCCAGTACGATGGCCACTGGCCATCCACAATATTCTTGTTTTTTATTAATTTTTGTATAATTATAAAGTTTTATTATTTCTACATATAATTAAATAAACACAATGAATATGAATATTTTTCCTTCAAAGCCAAAGGATAATTGGACGGAGAGCTTAAGGCAACAGCGATCCGTTTGACGAGAGATGGCTAGTACCTGCAAATACTCTGATACTCAAGTAAATAAGAGTTCAAGGTAATAGAGTTTTTGTAGACTAAATAAGAACATACATTGGTCGATGGTCGGCTGGCTTATATAGGAGAGAATAGGAGAGTCCCTTGCATGTCGTCAGTTGTTGCAGATGAGTTAGGAGCCGAGGATCTCAAGGCAGTTAAGATATGTCATGGAAGCGAGTGATCTAGGTATGACGTTAATGGAATGGAGGATGCTGTTGAGCTGACGTTAATGGGATAGGCCCTAAGGACTGGGCCCGGTACTGAGCTATGGGCATAATGTTGGGCTGGGCCCAATAGGACTAGTACAGTCCACAACCTCCCCAGGTCAGATATTCGCAAAGGCAAGCATTCAAACTCATGATGCAGCCAATGTGTTCTAACTATTTTGGCTTGCCTTGACCTCAGGCAGAGCTTATTAGGGTTGAGCTTGCTAGGGGTCATTTTCAAGGTACTGACATGTAATGAACGTGGTCTTAAAACTTGAGGCGTTTGTTCCGGAAGATAAGATGTCCTGGGCAAACAGGGTTGTTCCGTCATTTCAACCCAGGGTATTCAATGTGTGTCAGGTGGCACAATCTCTACGTGGGATTGGCAATGCTTGATCTCTATCCGTTGGATGTATCGTGTGGTACTATTGATTCTTCATCAAGGATGGGCTTAGATTGTAATCATTGAGCGATATCTATATAAGGACACCTATAGGTCGTTTTCCTACTTCTCACTTTTGCGTTTGCTTCTGATTTTCGAACCCTGGTTCTCCGAGAGCTTCTGTGTTCTTCCTACCTTCAATTGCTTTTGTGCTTCTAGCTTGAGCCAAGTTTTCCTTTCAGCCTTGTTCTACAGATTCTGTTTGCTCCACAGGTAACTCCATATTCCTGATTCTTTTGATTCTACTCTCTTTCGTTCTTTTTATTTTATGCTGGTTACTGAGTGTTATGCCGAATGAATCTGGGGAAGGGAGTGATTCCGTGATTGTCGTGGGAGAGCTCCTGTCAAGGAATCCGACTCCTATTCATAGGGCTAGCCATCAGGCTTTATTGGATGAGCTTAAGGGAGTGATTCGACGTATAAATTGGGATATTTTAAACATAGTTCGAAGTAGGCATGAGGTATCGACTTCTGATAGTTCTTTTTTCTCTAGTTCCCTCTGGGGATAGTGTAGGTGTTGTATCCATGGCTAGGTCACCTTCAGGTCCATTTTTTGGTAAGAGTGGCAATTATAGCTAGGTAAGTGAGGACGTAGCCAAGGTTGCCTTAATATACGATTCCTCGGGCAGTGTCGTCGTGTTGAGGTCGAGGATCTTTTTGTCAGCGGTTGGGGACGAGGGTTGGTTTGAGTGTCTACCTTATGGGGAAAATGAGCAAGTCTCCTCGGTCGCGAACTCGATGTTGATTTTTATGTACGAGACATTTTTTTATGTGTTTTCATCTTCAACTCCTCGTTTATCAAATTCTAGTGCTCGATATTAGCGATGTTGAATGTCAGCCTGACCTAGCTGCACCCAAACAATTAGGCCTTTGTGAGGACCTTTGAACTGTTATCGAGTTTTTTAGGTCTAAAAACAATCACGAGGGTCTTTTTTTATTTCTTCTAGTCGAAGAAGGTCAACAAAGGTAGATGGGTTTCTTTGAGTAGGCTTCCGATGAGGAAATTGTTGAAGGCCTTTGACAGCTCTTACAAGAACTTCAAGGCTGGCTACTTTAATGTGGCTTCTTGGCAGAACGAGCTTGCTTTCTTCTTGGACAAGAACACAACTGCCAAATTCCCTTTGTACCAGAGTAAGAAGCCGCTCTCCATTAGGGGGTAGAATACCAAAGCTTAAGCTTGGAGGCCAAGTTGATGGTGGATTTCCTCAAGGATTGCCCGATATTGGAAAGCACAGTCCTTATCAAGTATGGGAATGACTGAGAAGGTCTGGCCACCTATGTGGGTCGATTTTTGTCATGCCTTTCTTTCCTAGTTATTTTTTGTTGTTACTTATACTATTTGTCTTTTGTTTCAGGTGATATGGCCCCTAAGATGACTACCAAGGTGCTGAGGCAACGCGTGCTTTGGAGGAGGGGTGCTGACTCGAGCTTTGAGTCTGCCTGCAAGGTCACCGAGAAGGCTCCTGCCTTGGAAGGGACGCCCGATTGTCCAAGGCCCTTGCATTAACTAAAAGTCCAGCGCCAAATCCTCAATCGGCTTCGCATCCTACTTCTTTGAAAGACTTGGTCCCCTGGCAAGCCGAGGAGCAAGTTGACGTCGAGGAGACTCCATTGCAGTAGAAGCAGTCAAGAATTGTTTAGGAAGAAGAGTCTGGGTCATCAAGGGTCTCAAGCTTAGCCATCGATCAATCGTTAGGCATGGGCCAACTTCTGTTAAGGCCCGTCTTATGGGGCTGTGATAATGTTGAGGTCGACTCAAGGAGCCTCTAGAGCAAAGATTTCTGGCCTGGGGCTTTTTTTTAAGAGCATCTATTCCTCCCAGCTAACCGACAGAGGGAGTTGGACCTCGGGATTGGGGGGGTTGTGCCACTGGGTTGAGATACAGTTTCTCCAACTCGCTAACGCCTTTCGAATACTGGAGCTAGAGTACCGGACTTAGTCGAAGAGGGTCAGTTGGGCTCACGAAGAGGTGGTTGAGTGGGTGATAGGGGAGGTGGTCGCCGAGATGGAAGGGCTGCAGAAGTGGGTCGCTGAGCGAAAGATCTGGTTCTATAGGTTGAGGACTGCTCTAGAAAGATGTTGTAGCAGTAAGAACTCTATTTGAAGGAATTGTTGGTGTTGAAGAAGGAAGCCCAGGTTGCTAAAGTTGTTGCCCTGGAAAGGGCAGAGAAGGTGGTAAAGCTAACAACCAATCTCGCAACCACTATCCTCCATGCCAACTAGGAGAAGCTCGAGGCTGCCCAAGTTGAAGACCAAGGTAGTCAAGGCACAAGTCGAGGTTGAGAGCTTGAAGGATGAAGCTATTGACCAATTTTTAGAGGGCTTTGCGAAGACTTTATCCCAAGCTTAGGTGTTATTTTTTGAGCCTTCAAAGAGGTTGTGGCTGGGCAACTTATGGATTTGTCTTTGGGGGATCCAACTAGCCAAGCCGAGGCCTTAGCGGAGATACCGGGGGCCGATTGAGACCAGTCTATAGAGGACGTCAATCAACCTAGCGAGCCCATGGCTACTTTTGAGTTCACATCTAAAGTGATTATCAAGCCCATGGCCAAGCCTGCCCCTGGACCTGTTGGACCTTGACTCTTTTTTTTTTGCAGTGCATCTGTATAGTTTAGGGTAGCATGTCTTCTGTAATTTGATTCTTGATGAATTTAAAGGACATTTTTGCTCGGCTATTTGTACTATACATGATTCATTTTGTATGTCAATTTTATTTTGCGTAGTATATTTTGTTTCCACTGTTGCCTCATGTTTTACTTCAAACACTGGGTCATGTGAGTATGTTTGCTTTTGTATGTCGGCTTTATTGTGTGTAATGTATTTTTTTTCCGTTGTTGCCTCATGTTTTACTTCAAACACTGGGTCATGTGAGTATGTTTACTTTTGTATGTCGGCTTTATTGTGTGTAATGTATTTTGTTTCCGTTGTTGCCTCATGTTTTACTTCAAACACTGGGTCGGGTAAGTGCATTTGCTTTAAAGGGATTTAAGGAGGCTGGGATGAGCAGAAGTTCACCTGTTGGGATTAACCCATACACTTGGAGGTGGACTAACCTAGCTTGTCTGACCCAGGGCACAGCTTAAGAGATCGATTGGGATGACCCAAGGTCCACCCGTCGGGATTAACTTGGGCGCTTAAGGGTAGACTAACCGAGCTTGTCTTGTTGGATTACATAGATCTCATCATATGCAGCGAAATAAAATTTAATTTACAAGTGTCACGTTTTTTAAAAATTACGGTTTATAAAAATTGAAGGCAAAAATAAAAAAAAAATACCTCCCGATGAAAATAATGTCAAGTCGATCCATCTGAAATCACTTGGATCCAAGAATCTCAAGAGAAAAGGAAATATAAATTTTCTTAAAATTTCTAACTCATTTTTGGATTCGCACACACACTTCTTTAAGAGTTCTCTCAACTTTCAAGTGTTCCAAAAGGTATAAATGAAGGGTTAATGGAACTATTTATAGAGTTTCAACATAACCCTATTCCTTTAATGGGTTGGGTTTCTCAAGCCCATTCCATTTAGTGCTATTGGGCTAAGTCCAATCTAATAGAGTTTAATTGAGTTAAGTCCAATCCAATAGTGTCATTGGGCCAAGGTTATTGTGCTAGAAAAAGCCCAACCCAATTAATAATTAAATAATTATATTCACAATATAATCATTTAATTATTCTTGTTTATCCAATAAATAAATATACTATTATTAGTAATTCTAAAACTACTAATTTATCCTTCTTCTCCTTGAAAGTAATTTTTTTTGGATGAGACTTTCTGGATTCATAATCAAATTGACAACGAAAATAATCAACTATTGATTCTCGTAAATCATGAGTGATATTTAACAATATGTCATAATTATCCAATTTATTGTGAAACGGATATTATGAACTTTTTTACTACAATACCATGCAATACGGTTATTCTATCATCTTATATTCCAACAAAATATGATATCATAGTCAGCAGGTCAAATCTTTCGATCTCGCCATATGACCAGATGCAAAATCAATCTTGACTAATGTGATATAATTTTATGGAACACATTCCATCGTCATATTACCTTGACTAATGATTATTGTCAAGTGATTATTGGATCGCATATGATATCATCCTCATATATCTTGAGGTGATAGATTTCATGTCTGATGCACACATACCTCATGCATTACTGAATTAGGCACATAAGTACGTACGATTGTTCGTGATTAGAACAACCATATAATATCGTTGATATCCTAACCCACCAATACATAGATATTCATGTTATCTCAGGTCTAAAAACTAGTTGCACATCTGTAGCTAACATTAAATAATTAACCTGTGAGATAAAACTTATGTGATTCATGACTGCACTCTCACCCTGCAATTAAAACATAATAAGAACAAATCATAATAAAACTTTTATATTTTTTTTTATTTTAGTGAGAGGTTTATACTCGCCAGTGTACGAGTGCAGTTGTAGTCCAAATTTAAATTTATATTTTCTGGATGAATCCAGGTCGTCCACTGAGAGATTTATTTATGGCAAAAGAAAAAGAATGTCACACACACGCACACGCATTTGGACAAATTGGCAACAAGGTTTTTTTATGAGTTTTTTTTTAGACAACAGATACTAGAAAATAAAGTAAGACAGAAATTGAAATAAACATTAAACGTAAAAATATGAATTTGGATAGTGCTTGAGTTAAGACAATTTCAGTACCAACCCGTTGATTCCCAAATTTTAGCATAAAAAATTAGCAACATTAATTTAATTTCAGATATGAGGGTTTGTTATTAAATGCAATTAGAGATGATGATAGTTCTAGGTTAAGCAATCCCCATACATGATATGCGAGATTCTAATTTAAGCAACCACCATAAATCCAATTGCAATTAATACACAAAACAACTAAATTAATCATCTGGGTTTAGGTATGATAGCGTTTCCAGTTCTAGTAACTCTCATACATGGCATGAAAGCTCTAAGTTAGGCTTACGCTCCAATCCAAACCTAGTGATTTTTTAATAATTAATACACACTCATACTGAAATTTAAATTAATGTTACTTATTTAAAGCGCAGCTTTCTTTGGGAATCATTGGCGTTGGACACTGTCCTTGCCTTAACCCAAGATTAAATTTAACTACTCATTTTTATTTGAAAGTTAATTGACAGAAATTTAAATGACGTAATTTAAATAACAGAATTTAAATGACAAGAAATTTAAAGGCATAAACTAACCGGCCATTTAGGCGGTGGATAATTAAATGACAAGAATTAAAATTACAGAAATTTAAAGACATAAACTAACCGGCCATTTAGGCGGTGAATAATTAAATGACAAGAATTAAAATTGCAGAAATTTAAAGGCACAAATTAACCGGCCATTTAGGCGGTGAATAATAAAGTAATAATAAATGACATAAGAATTTAAAAGAAGAAAGAAAAAAAGTAAGATTATAAGAGAAAGTACTAAAGAAAATGAGAAAGAACAAGAATAATTCTCAAAGAGAGAATTATAAGAAAACAACTAAACTTTTATTCAAGAATAATAATCACACTTACAAATGCAATCAAGTGATCTATTTATAGGCCACAAGATGCAATACAAACCACACAATTTCAATTATTCAACTAGACATAATTATATCTAATGGGCACTCACACACTTAAAGTTAAATGGATTTTAGCTATAATACACACCTAATATTAAATGGATTTTAGCTAAAATACATACCTAATAAAGCACTCATAAAGTTAAATGGATTTTAGCTATAATATCCACCTAATAGTTAAATGGATTTTAGCTAAAAAACACACCTAATAAAGCTCTCACATAAAAAATAAAAATAGATTTCTATAAATTGGTTTTTAATTTTTATTAGGATTAAAAATAATCCTTGGGCCTTCTCCAAATAATATCTTCCATGGGTTGCTCAAATTGGGCCTTAATTCTTCATGGGCTTGAATTCTTCATGGACTTTAATTTTTCATGGGTTTGATTTCTTCAAGGACTTGATTTCTCCATGGCTTTGATTTCTTCATGGACTTGAATTCTTCATGGACTTTAAGTCTTCATGGGCTTAAATTCTTCATGCCTAAAAAAAATAAAAATAATTTAATGTTATTAATAAATTATATATTATATATATGTATTACACATGGCACATATATATATTAGATTATATTATATATATATTACATGCATGCATATAATGATATATATGTATTATATATAATTTTATATATTATTATTATTTACTTTAGAACTTCATTTCACTCATCTTTCAATTTAAATTTACATATAACCATAAAATATATATTAATATCTAATTTAAACCATATTTAAGATCGAAAGAAGGGTATAATTATAACAAAATTTTTACAAAATTAACCACTAATCAATTCAATGTTAACAGTTTCGTTCAGTGCACTCGTTCCTGTAATGAGCATCAACTCATCTTCCTTTCATATCTCAAACAGAATGACACGAGATTCACCAATTTTATTTTTTAGTATCTCATGCTAAATAAGAAGAAAGACGATTTACTGGCTTTTACAAGTTGTTATTATCTAGATTATGAACTCTATGGTTAGAAACTTATTTATAGTATAATGAATTGTGGATTATTCATAACTCGTATTCTTAACTCTTTAAGAATGGTATTCACTCCTTATTTTACTAATGGATATATGTTTTTAATTTAAACCATATTACAATTTCAATAAAAACATAAACTTGTCATTTAAATAATATTTAAAAAATTACAAGATCGAATCCATTTATATCACTAGAATTGGTTATTAGGGTTCATATCTAACATGTCTGACCCAAGGCATGGCTTAGGAGACCGGGATAACCTCAGAGCAACCGTATATAATAAGAAGAGACAAGTAGAATTCCTAATTTTATCAATATCGTGCGGTCTGTTGGTGTGTAGTCAGATAATATATAATAAGCTGATGGTGGTGTAATTACTGAAGCAATGAACACTAAAATGAGGTGTGTAGTAAGATAATACATAATAAGCCGATTGTGGCATAATTACTGAAGCAACTAACACTAAAAGAAGGCATATAGTCGGATAATACATAATGAGCTGATGGTAGCGTAATTATTGAGGCAATGAACACTGAAACGAGACGTGTAGTCGGATACTACATAATGTTAAGTTCAAGGGTAAGTAAATACGATTTTGATGATAATAAAAATATTTTTATGATATAAATATATTTATTTCTCATACAAAAAATAAATTTATTTTGAATTAAAAGTGGATACAAAAAGTAATTTTATTTTGAATTAAAGGTGGATTGTCTTTAGACATATTTTCTTATTTTGATCATTTATGTCTCAAAAGTTTATGTTTGAATTTTTATTTCATGATAAATGCATTTCTTACTTATGCAAAAAGTATATTTATTTTGAATTAAAGGGGAATTGCTTTTAGAAATATTTTTTCTTTCTTATACAAAATGTAAATTTATTTTTAATTAAAGAGAATTGGTTTTAAATATGTTTTTTCTTACTCGTGTAAAAAGTAAATTTATTTTAAATTAAAGGAGAATTATTTTTAGACATATTTTCTTGTTTTAATCATTTATGTCTTAAAAGCTTATATTTGAATTTTTAAATTTTGAATTAAAAGAGAATTATTTTTAAATATATTTTCCCATATTCATGCAAAAGTAAATTTATTTTGAATTAAAGGAGAATTACGTTTAGACATGTTTTTTTTTTTAATCATTTATGTCTCAAAAGCTTATATTTAAATTTTTAAATCTTAATTACTCATATAAAAAATAAATTTATTTTGAATTAAATGTGAGATATGTTTTCTTATTGTTTGAGAAAATCTAAACATTTTTTGAATTTTAAACTTCATATTAACCCTTACTTTAATGACTAGTGTGCTTGGAAGATGTATATATATAGGGTAAGTATGGAGGCTCAAGATAAAACAAACTTGATAGAGCATTCAAACAAGAGTGAGAAGGTTCAAAATGCTAGAAGTGTGTTGGTTGGTGGAATTTTCAATCATTGGTGACTTGTTTGTAATTGTCTCTAGTTGTAAGTTTGTTATTTTTACTCACTTGTTATGTGAATGGATTGCATTTGCTAATAGTGTGCTAGTAGTTCTTTCTTAGGCAAGGATTGTATGTTGGTTCTACTCCAATTAAAAGTTAGTGTTGATTCTCCCTAGTGGAACCTCAAGCTAAGTCTTAAGAGAGAGGATTAGACTCTTTAGAGTCAAATCTCTATAAATTTCTCTTGTTCTGTGTGGTTGTGTGATTTTTTTATTATCAATCATACTACAATCACCATATATTAAGATAACAAATTTAAGAGTTTTCAAAAGAGCTAAAATTATTAATTTTTGAAAAACCCAATATTCATCCTCCTCTTGGGAATTTTTCTAGGCAACACATAATAAGGCGATGGCAGTATAATTAATAAAGCAATGAACATTGAAATGAGACTTATAGTCAGATAGCACATAATAAGCCGATAGTGGCGTAATTTACTGAAGCAATGAACACTAAAACGAGGCGTGTAGTCGGATAATACACAATGAGCTGATGGTTGCGTAATTACTGATGCAATGAACACTAAAACGAGGTAAAGGCACGAAATTGGGCTTGAACCCATGTTGGTATAAACATAGACATAACGAATCTAATAAATCAATAAATAACGTATACACGAATTAATTTGAGATGGCCATTTAGTTGTAGTATTTTCGTAGGATGGTCATGTTCCATGCTCGTGGTAGGGGTTGCCCTGAGAGCTCAATTAAGTGGTATGCTCTATTATCAAGATTGTGGGTGACTCGATAGGGGCCCTTCTCGACGTTTATGTAACTTGCCTTCCAAAGTCTGAGGTCATCGAGGTCAGTTGGAGGTTTGTTTGCCAGGGAGTAAGAAAAGAGCTTGAGCTTTAGCCCTAGCATGCTAGCGTGTAGGGAAACTACAGGGCTGAGGTCTCTAATCTAGATAGCCTCCTGATTGAACCGGTTCAAGAAAGCCCATAACGACTTGTTTTCCCCCTGCTTGAGGTTGATAAGGCTGGTCAAGGTCTTACAATGAGCTTGGTTAGTGGAGAAATGGGTGAGGAAGAGGGTGGCGATCTCGGTAAAGTCATGAATGAAATCTGACTTGACGGTAGAGAACCATAGTAGGGCGAATTTCTTGAGGATGCTGAGGAATACTCAGCACATGATAGGATCAAGGCCCCACTCAATAGCATCAAGGAGTTAAACATGGTTAGGTACTCCTGGGGATCGGTGGTTTCATCATATAGCTCCAGGGTGTCGAGGAAACGAAAACCATCTGACAGGGGTATTGTTGTTATCAAAATACAACAATTAAAATTTGTGATGTGGGGTCCACTCGAGCTTGGTGTCGAGTGAAGTTGGATTGCCGTAAGAGATGTCGCCTCAAGGGAAATTGTCGTTAGGATACTCGCTACCAGGCTTCGCCACAAGCTTCCGCCGCTAGCTTTGCCACAAGGTTCGCCGCTAGCTTTGCCGCAAGGTTCGCCGCTAGTTTTTCCACAAGCTTCGCCACAAGCTTCCGCCACAAACTTTGCCACAAGGTTCGCCGCTAGCTTCCACCACAAGGTTCGCCACAAGGCTTCGCCACAAGCTTTGCCGCTGGCTTTGCTACAAACTTTGCCACAAAGTTCGGCGTTAAGCTTCGCCGCTAGCTTTGCCACAAGGCTTCACCGCTAGCTCTGCCACAAGGCTTCGCCACAAAGCTTCACCACAAGCTCCCGCCACAAGCTTTGCCGCTAGCTTTGCCACGATGCTTCGACCCTATTAATGCTGAAAAAATGGGTTAAAAGGCTCGCGAAAATCTTCCCCACGAAGACCCTCCGATGCCAAAGTCAGTCCTAAACCCTAATGAAATTGCTCAGCAAAAAAGAGAACAGTAAAAGTGTATTCAAGATGTCCGAATTTTACCAAAGTCGGAAGTCCTGTTCACTGTCTTCTAGCTAGATATTTATAGGGTGCGATTTTCAAAGGTGGCTGGTGTCAACACGTGGCACTCGTCGAGTGGGGCTCTTGGCTTTTTCGGAAGACGCACACTGCCGCAAGCCATTGAGCTGCCGCAAGCTTGGGGGCTCGCCGCAGTGTGCCATGAATGCAAGAGGTCGGGCTCGCGGCACACTTGGATTTGTGCCGCGAGCCCATGCTCATTTTGCAACGAGCTCGCGGCAACTGCCGTGAGCCCATGCTTTTTGTGCCGCGAGATTGCGGCATTTGCCGCTAGCCGAGGGGCTGCTGCTAGCCAAGCGGACGGTGAGGAGCTTGCGGCAGTGTGCTGCGAGCTCATGGCACACTGCCGCAAGCCTATGCAACGATTTGAGGGCTTGCGGCAGTGTGCTGCACACTGCCGCGTTCTTTGCGCAACTTATCTGCTCAATTTCTTGCCCTGATTTCTTGGCACAACAGGTATGGACATGATAAACTCCAAAAAAAATGTGATGAGGAATGTATAGAGTTGTAGAAGGTATGGTGGTATGAGTTGCTTTGGGCTAGTGTTGGTTGTTGGCTTTTTCCTCATCGTCAACCTGACTATTGCGCCGGTTCCTCTGGTGATTGCGGGTTAGTTCGATGACTTGGTTCTCAAGCCATTGAATGGTCTGGAGAAAGATCTCCATGGTTGCAAGGTTTTCTAGTTGATGGGGGTTGGTGTTTTGCTTCTTTCAGTTGGGGGCCATGTTGTTCTGGCTTCTGTTTCTGGTCATAGATAATTATCGAGTATGGCTTGGAATGCTTTGGTGAATTTATGGGACAAACAAGTTTTATCGAGCCCCATGATAGGCACCAAATGTTCCTTCTGGCTCAAAGGATAATCAGACGGAGGGCTTGAGGCAACCACGATCCACACGGCGAGGGGTGGCTGGCATCTGCAAGCATTCTGATGCCCAAGTAATTAAGTAAGAGTTCAAGGTAACAGAGTCTTTGTAGATTGGAAAAGAAGATACCTTGATTGATGGCCAACTGGGTTATATAGGAGAGACGGGGAGAACCCTTTGTGTGTTGTCAATTTATTATAGGTGGATTAGGAGCCAAGGATCTCGAGGCAGTTGAGGTCTATCGTGGGAGTAGGTGATCTGGGTATGGTATTGATGGGATGAAGAATGTTGCTGAGATGATGTTGATGGGATGGGCTCTAGAGATCAAGCCGAGTACCGAGCTATGGGTTTATCGTTGGGGCAGACCCAATAAGACTAGTACGGTCCAAATATGCTGCCACCATCTCTCGAAGAAAATCTCCCACTGAGTGATGCATGTGACTGTGAGAGATAAACTGAGACTTGTCTCGCTTACTGCACATTGCATGATGGGTACATTAATTTGGCAAATAACAGTCTTATTTGCACAATTAGGTTAAACATATGCAGGGTTTAATGAGGAAAGCAAATACAAGCCGATAGAATCCACTCTTAATTTGTCCACAAAAGCCCAAGATTATAGCAACTCAGTACACTGGAGGTTTTGTGACATTAATCAACTTCCATGACCCTGAAACCTTCTTACCTTCCTGCCTCAATAAAACTTGCCTCATCCTTGTCAATTCGTTCAGAAAATTATACAGTTGTGTAAGTATCCATATTTTGAAAGACGAAGCCAGACAAATTGGCAGCACCAGTTAGAGCTGCTGCTTTCCCCTTCTGCATCCTAGAACTCAGTACATTGTGTTTGGCCAGCAGTGTACTTCGATCTTGGCAACACAACGAGAGAGAGATTCTTGAATCCGCAATTGCCTTCATCAATCCCCGGCCAACGTCTTCTCCTCTTTGTAGCGTCCTATGGTCTCTGAATGTTCGATAACCATGCATGTTGCTTCAAAGCGGCTAATAAGTGACTAGCTAGGGTATGTAATCGGTTGAAACTCAAGAAGACATGGCATTTCAGATGGGGTGGGGGACGAGGATGATGAAGCAGCCATGATCTCTAAGTTGTCAACCGTTTTGCTACGTACCCAGCTTGATCAGTTACATATTTTTGTCCCTAACAGTTAGAAGTGAGCAATATATACATGGTGGTTAACTATATATTTTGCAGAATTTACGTTCAGAAACCATGCTTTTCCAGGTTCTTTTCTCCACAGTATGCGTAATAATAATTGATGCAATTTGTCTTGAATTTATTTTATAATATATATGCTGAATTTGTGACAGATAATGACTTTGATGCCTGCCAAATTAGGTGATGTATGTTATATACACTACTACAACATGTCTAGCATAAATTAAAAGAATGAGATTCTATAGTCAAAATTAACAGTATTTATGGTCTCCTTGATTTTGAGCTGAGGTGACATTACTTTCATCCGTTATCCTTATAGCATCTTGGTAGCAATATATAATTATCTTTCTTATTTGTGTTCTTTCAATTTATATTTAAAGTCTCTCGTTAATGATTACACATAACAAATACTTTAAATGAACCCTGTTAGAATGGATAAATTATTTAGAATTGAGCCATTATTGTACATTAGTTTACAATATTATATTATTATGAAATATTTATCATCATCTAATCATACTTAAAATCATGACTATTTTAAGTAATAATTCTCTTTTTCTTTACCATAAAACTCCATACAAGCAACTATCATGAATGGGGTGTCCCTCAACGTAATATTATAATTTAATAATTAACTATCATGTGTTAACAGTATAATAAACTACATCTACATCCCAGCCATTATTATCAATTTAAAAGTTAAAATATAAATTATTCTTATTGATTATCATGAATTTAAATCATCAATACATATATAAATTAATGAATTGTGCTTTTAGGTCACATGTCAAGTACTTAGACCGTAATAAATTGGGATTCACACTAATAAATTGTACGTTTAACTCTTTATCTTGTGCAGTGAAACAAAATCTCTACTTGAAATTTATCTTTTTTGTCAAAATCGAAGACACAAGTGACGAGAGACCGACAATACATTTAATGAATTATGATATCATATTAATACTACAACAAGGAGATAATATCAATATTACATTGAATATTGTCCGTCTAAATAAGATGTATCCCCCATTTCTTGACCAATACATTGTCAAATAGGAAGAAAACCTCCACTTCATCGCCTCCTTCTATCTCCATCTCCCCGTTTTTCCGACAAAATGAAAAATAGCCGATGGCAGTGTGGATGGGGTCACCAAAGTGATCTTCTCCGAATAACTTGACACTATAGTTTCGTCCATAGTCAAGGCGAATGCCTTTAGTTTTATTGTGGATTTCGCACCAAATTCGCCAACAGTATTCTCCAATTGTGTAGACTGCACAAAATAGCCAGCCAGCTAAGTTCTGATTTACAAGAGGCGGCACCACGAAAGATATACGTGACCCTGTAGTCTGATACTGTAACCAGTTGAGAAACTTGTCTCCTGAAAGAGAAATACAAAGTGCGCCTGATCCCTGAAGTTCCATACCCACCACACAAACATCATGTATTATTAGTATAAATTCCAAATTGATAGAGAGAGAGAGAGTGTGTGCGTACGTACCATGCATAGGAGCAAGCTTCTTCCAAGTTCATCAGCAGAATGCTTGATGGCTAACTTAGGACAATTGTAAAAGAACATGTCCGTGTGCTGCCAGTCTGAATCAAGTGATATGCTTTCTAAGGATGAGCAGTTCTGCACTTCCACAATCTGTAAACTTGGTGAAAGCTTTGGGAGGGATTGGAGGCTTGCACAATAACTCAAATTGAGATGCACTAAGTTAGTGAGGCTACTCATGCTTTCTGGCAGACTACAAAAACTGTTCCCTACAAGATCCAAACATTCCAACTGCATCAATCTCCCAATTTCAGTGGGTATATGTGACAAATTACAGTTTTCCATGCGCAATAGCTTTAAGCAACTCAAGCCTTGCAGAGAGTTTAGTGATAAAGAATCCAACTTCTTCGTCCGCAATGAACAAGATGATAGCGAAGAGGACATTGATTCAAGATTTGACCTTGCTCCTTGCAATTGGGTAAAAGTTTCTAGCTTGGAACAGCCAGAGAGATTGAGTATTTTGGCATTCAGCATCCAAGATCCTGAAGGAAGCTTTCTAAGCATTTTACAGCTCTTGAGGTTTAGAACAAGAAGTTTGTGGAGATATCTAATAGAGTTATCAACCTCTAACAATCTTATGCAGTTGTCAAGAAGAAGTTCCTCAAGATTGGAGAGCCCGGACAAGTCAGGAGTTTTGGTTAGGTAATAGCAATGACTGAGATAAAGAAATTTTAGTTTACCCAAAATCTGTTATAAACAAAGAGGAGCAAAATAGTTAGCTCTCTTCTGATATGCAATTAATGTTTGAAACTAACAAATAAGAAATTTTAGTTTACCCAAAATCTGTTATAAACAAAGAGGAGCAAAATAGTTAGCTCTCTTTTGATATGCAATTAATGTTTGAAACTAACAAATAAGAAAAATGGTTTTACCTTAGTTCCCTTCCAAACTTGTTTTATCATACTGTAACTCAAGTCAAGAGCAATCAAATTCTCCATATATAATTGTGAAGGCACAAACTTCAAGTTAAAACCATGCCAGCGTAGCCATACTAGCCTTCTCGATAAATGCTCATAACCTGCACTGAGGTGAACATGATTGAGATGAAGCACTCTGAGTCTGTTCATCTTTGGAAATGCTTTTGCATTTACTTTGAAATCCTTTGTCTCAGACGAGAATAGGATGAGACCTTCAATTGCTTCACTCCCCTACAAATAAAACTCATTGCATACAAAAGAAACCATATTACATTGATGGTGGAATATAGAATTAAGAATGTCCATATGCATTTGACGTTCCTTCAACAAACAGGCGTCAAATGTTCTATTACCAACAACAAAGCAAACCTTCTTGCAGAAAATTGTTTAGATATTTAGTCTTGCTTTCCTCAATTTGCCATTCTTGTTGTTTCCTCTATTTTTTTAATCAACACTGCAGAAGAATAATAAGGCATCAACTGTTTATAAGTAGTTAATAGATGCGGATCTCACCTCGTTATCTATCAACATTTGAAGGGCATCCTCCTGATCCCACAATCTACTGCGCTTACCTGGCTCTTTAACAGACTCTTGCCGAACAATCTCTCGGCCCATGTCCCTGAGCATATCATGCATTACTATCAAATGCATGTACCGAGACTCATATCCAAACTCATACCCCAATTCATATTTTATGAGGCAACGATCTGATAAGCATCGAATCCCAATTTCTGGGAAAAGGTTACAACCTTGCAATACCTGGACAGTGAAGTTTCTATCGATGCCAACAAAGAAACATGCTATATCCAAGAACAAATCCTTCTCCTCTTCATTAAGTGAATCGAAACTTATCTTGAGTTTGCCTATAACATCATTATGAGGAATCTTTTTTAATTTTGCCATTGCACTTCTCCATTCTGATTTGGTTTTGCCTAACAAAAAGGAACCTAGAACTTCAAGAGCCAATGGAATGCCTCCGGCATATTTCACTACTTCATTTGAAATCTCCATATAGTTTTCTAAGGGATGATCTTCCTTGAATGCATGCCAACTGAACAATTGAAGTGACTCATGTTTATTCAATTGCTCGGGCATATATACTTCACACATAGATCTAAGTGAGTTTAAAGATGAAATATCTCTAGTAGTTATAATGATTCTACTCCCACGATGAAGGAATTTTGGATCGATAGCTAGTGCTTTTAATTGTTGAATTTGATCCACATCGTCTAAAACAAGTAGAAGTTTTCGTCCACGAAGTACTCTTCTTTTTATGAATTCAATTCCTTCATCACAGCTACGTATGTCACAATTTTCATTCCTCAAGATATCAGACAAAATATATTTTTGTAAAAGGTTCAAACCGTTTGGTCGCTTGGAAGTTTCTCTGATCTCTGGAACAAAGCTACTGCCTTCAAACTGGCGATAAATGCAATTATAGGCAGCTTTGGCAATTGTAGTCTTGCCTAGGCCGCCAATTCCCCATATTGCAACAATGCAAATACCGTCTGATGACTCCAAGGACAATAGCTTGAGAAGCTTTTGCAAACGAGGTAGCACTCCGACTGGGTGGCTCACAAGCTGTAAATTCCATATGGTTGAATTTAATTTTCTTTCAACCCCTTCAACAATATGCTCAATAAAGCTTGCCTCATCCCTGCTAATTCATTCATCCAAATTTATCGAACCCGAATCAGAAAATATTAAGATTCTGTGAACTATATAAGGAGCTAGGTTAGAAAATATACCCATCATCCAGATTTGGCAAGACGAAACTGGACAAATTGGCAACCTCAGTGAGTGCTACTTTCCATTTCTCCATCCTAGAGCTGGACACAGTATGGTGGTTGGCCAGTGCTTCTGCGACGTTCCCTGCCTGATTTCGTACATCAGACGGCTTTGTCTCGTAAAAGATTGGTAAGACAATATGTTGGGACTTCTTCTTACATTCCATGATCTTCTGGAGTTCGTCAAGACACCAACCCGACATGGCATAGCTTTTTGACAATACAGGGAGAGATATTCTCGATTCCTCAATTGCTTTATTCACTCCCCACCCAACTTCTCCTCCTTTTTGGAGCTCCCTGTCGTCTCTGAATACTTGAAAACCATTTCGCTCCAGAGCCGCTAACAGATGACTGGTAAATTTCTTTCCAGTGTCGACCCCACTAAAACTCAAGAAGACATCGTATTTCCATGGTGGCGGCGGGTTGGGGAACAGGGATAAAGGCTCCTGGATCATGCATGAAGCAGCCGCCATGTGATGAGCAAATACTTCTCTTCCTACGTACCCAACCCAACTTGTGTATCCTACTGTAAATAGACAGCACAGGAGAAAGATTCAACTCAACTGATAATCAATTCAATGCTCCATTGTTCTAACATTATTTTATTTGGCTGAATTAATACGCATTTTGGAACCATGTTTCCATGTTTTTGTCCACAACACAAGTTAGACCAAACAAAATTAATTAGACGCTTTAGACAAGCCTTTGGTCATTTCTTGTTAGGCCCATAAAATAAAATAGCAAAATGCCCTTGTTTTGATTCGATCGGCACTTTATTTGTATCAATTATGAAGTTTGTAAGTTCGAACTTTAACATTTATGGTAATTTTTCACATTTTGTCTAAAATAGCTTTGTCAAAGCATCATTTATTATTTAAAGTAAATGCAAAGGCATATACCATTTAAAGGTTATATAAGAATTAATAAAAGGAGTAAATCCTAGAATTCAAGCCCTATAATTCAACTGTCTTGACTAGTAGTGCCCGATGAGTGGGGTTGAAGGAAAATTATTAATACAATAAAAACACATCATCATTCAACAGCAATACCAACTCAACCCAAGACTTAAAACATTGCTAATATCTCTGTCTTACAATTGAATTAAGAATTTATTGGAAAACTAATAATAATACTTAAATGACATGAAATATTTATTGCCAATCAGTAAAAGTGTTTGAAAATTAAAAATAAGATATAATAAATACAATATAAATTGATCATTCAATCTTTAAACTTCGAATATTTGATTGTCTAAACTTTAAAATCGATCAAATTATTTTTTAAATATTTTAAAATTTACCCACAACAACCCATTCTTTACTAATAACATTAAATAAATTGACTATATATCCCTTAAACTTTGAATAGTTGGCTTCACATTGATTTAGATGATAATTTTAAATAGTAATTCTACTTTTCTTTTCTATGAAAGTCCATGCCCTCTTGTGAAAATACTTTTCCATTATTTTCTCGTCAACCAAAGATGGCAGTCGTGCCTGTTTGAATATGCACTTACAAACAAGCAGTGAAAAAAAGAACTTCAAAATGAATTAAGGCCAAAAGGTCAATATCTAAGCCCAGAAACCAAAAAAAGTAGTTCAATTCATTTCATCTACTGGATAGGCTTAATCCCGCAAAAGGCAAGTTGGAAACAGAGCAAGCCAGTGAACCAAAATCAAAAACTTCAAAAGAAATAAACATTGCAATTATACATCCTTAATTGGGCTACGATGTACAATCTTGGTAGGACGGAGAGTGCAACGACCACCCCCACCCCTCTCTCTACCCGACCATGGACATGGAAAATATTTAGGTTCACCCAGTATATTGGCCCATTTATACACTGGATGATTAACAAATAATTCTCAATTTCTGTATATGGACATAGACATCCCTGTACTCTTACAGCAAAAACACCAAAAACCATGTACAAGTTTGGTTATGGATGAAAACAATGGATCAAGCTCGCTCTTTCTGTTGACACGAAGAAGTTACAAAAGGAGGATGGTTCTTGAAACAATCCAAATTGGATTCGAGACTCTTCACCTTCGAGCTTGCTTTGGCCCCATGAGCCGTCAAGCACATCGCCACCTGCACGTGCCCTGCCTCCGCCGCCAGCTGCAGCGGCGACCGTCCGCTGTCATCCAGCAGATCAACCCGAGCTCCATGCCCGAGCAAGAGCTTAACACTCTCCATCCGCCCCTTGAACGCCGCCCTGTGCAGCGGCGTCCACCCATTCTGGTCCCTCCCGTTCACCTCCGCGCCTTCGGCCAGACAGCTCTTCATGGAGTGGACATCGTCCATTCTCGCCGCCCGGTGCAAAGCTTCGCCCAAATGCAAGCCGTTGTATAAATGGGAGTGGCCCTTCTCCACCGCCAGAGCAAAAGCCGTCTTTCCGTCTCTGTTCACAGCGTACTTAGAGAACGTCGAGCAGTCCAGCAAGAAATCCACGGCCTTTTCGTGGCCTTCATCGGCGGCGCAGTGAAGCGGCGTCCATCCATCGCGGTCGGCGATATCCGGATCGGCCCCCATGGAAACAAGAAACTGAAGTACTTCGACGTTCCCGCGATTCGCCCCGACGTGAAGAGCGGTTTGACCGCGGGAATTGGTTGAATTCATGTCGATATCTGTGAAACCCAGACAAATAATCTCCATTAAGTCGACTCGATCCATTTTCGCCGCTTCGTGCAAGAACCTATCGAGCGAAGGGTCCATTTTGTAGCCGGCTTCGATCAGAACTTGAAGCGAACCGATCTGTTCTGATTGAATGGCCAGTGACATCACAGACTCCAAAGCCCTAACCCTGTGATTGACAGCGGCTCCGGCCTCGATCAGAGCTGACATGAAGTAAGAATTCCCGAGACTGGCGGCGGATCGGAGCAAGGAATTCAGATCAGAGGAGTCACACGCAGAAACGGCCATGGAGAAGAGGAAGGCGACTTCAAGAGTCTTGTTTCTGGGAGGAGAAAAGAGGGATTCAACGACGTGGGGGCCGACCAGGGAGATGGGTATGGCGGCGTCCTTGAAGACGTGGGGGCCGGGCTTGGAGAAGAGGCGGCGGAGATCGTCGGGGTGGGCTTTGCCGGTTGGGAGCATGGAGGAGCGGACGAGGATGGTGTCGGGAGGGGAGGAGAGTGGCGGCTGGTCGGAGGGCTGGTGGAGGTGAACAGAGAATGAAGCGGTGGAGAGGGGGGGAAGGATGGAAAAAGGGTGGGGGAAGGAGAAAGAAGGGTTGGTGGTGGAGAGGGAGACGGCGACGGACATGGTGTGCATCAGGTTGCTCAGGCGGAAAGTGGCGGAGCATTTCCGTCCGCGGGTGAAGGTGAGGTGAACTTCCTTGACATCGGGCTTTACCAGTCTGTCCATGGCCTTGCTGTGTGGATGGAGGCGTGAAGAATCTAATAGCAGGAAGGTACGATTGATGAATGATGAGACATGAGGAGGAGGAGGATGACGACGACTTCGGGATGGGGATTGGCAAACCACCCATGTTTATATTCTTCCTTTTTCTATTCCCTTTTTTTTGTATAACATATATAAAACTGTTGTTATTTTATTAGGATTCTTCGTGCCATTACCATGGGTAATGGCCGTTCTTGTGATTTTAAAAAGGTATAATTTATTAATATTTTATTATTATTTTTATATAAGATTTGTCTGAAAATATGATCATGAATACACAATCTGAAATCCATAAATGGAATAAGATTGAATGGGGGTGGTGGTGCTGCTGCTGTATATGTTAGAGAAAAAAATGTTCTAGGCGGGAATGTGGAAAGAATTTTGTTACACACTCTTATCTTGGAGAATAACCTATACCTCCTTCCAAGACAAGAGTCTATTTAGACAGAACCTTGTCCACTCTCTAGAGCTGTCTCTCTTTTTGTTCCATGTCTCAAAGCAACTTCCTTTTATCTTCCGTGAGAAATGAGGGAATTTAAGAAGAATTATGAGAAGAATCAGAAATGGATAAGGAAAGTAAAAGTAGATGACAAGGAAACAAGATAGAGAGAAAGAGAGAGAGAGAGAGAGAGAGAGAGAGAAATGAGAATTGTTTACTTCAAAATCATAATGATACTCGGCCATGTTATAGATTTATATATAAGTTATCCATAGATTTAAGGGATAGTTATCACTCCTCCATTATTAATAATTACTCTTAAATGTCTCCATAACTTCTTAAATCAATTCCTAATTGAGAGTTACAACAATAACTAACTCCTTCTACATACTAATACAATTTGTAGAAATAAAAATAAAAGACAACCAGGCTAAGTCGTGGCATTCTCTCCCCTTTAAAATATTTATTGTCCCTAAGAAATCTTAGCTTTTGGTCTCACTACTTCGTCCAATCCCTACTTTTACTATTTGATTCATCTTTCTTAGATTGTAAGGTGCAGCATCCTTGTCTTCATGTAGTAACTAGTCTGGCAACCATTTGGTCTTCCATCGTTTCGTGAAACATATCAAGGTTCTTTTGTGCAATCTACTTCAATTATTCCTTCTGCATCATCTCCGTAATTATGTCATGATTTATTAGTTGTTCTTCGATTTCCTAGTAGGTACAATAGAACTCTTTACAACATTGTTTGTTTTATGAATTGATTAAGCCAATTTCTTATTATGAGAGACTGAATCAATTTCAGTTCCAAAAGAATAAGTTGTCACTTCATCGATCAATCTTAGGAATTCTCTATTAACATCTTTCAATCCTGAGGGTTGATTGTCTGGATCAATCACCACATGATTAGAATTTTTTAGATAGTTATCTTGACCTTCTTCTTCCGAAACCTCTGTCTCTTTTTAAGGAGTTAAAATATTCCTTAAAAAATAAGTTAGCTGAAATACTAACTTGAAACTTTCTTAAAAACTGAATCAAAATCTTGTCCAGCTTTGGTAGATGTTAACAACACCTTCCATGAATGTTTTATCCAATGACTGTATACTTTTAAGAGCCCCTATCGATGTTAACACCACCTTTCATGAATGTTTTATCCAATGATTGTATACTTTTAAGAGCCCCTTCAACCATTTATTCAATCAAATCCTTCTAACTTCACCCTGGACAACCAATGTAATTGCCTCTAGATCTCAATAATTGCCTTTGAACTACTTACAGAAATAAGCTTGTTCTGCTCACCTTTAAAGCCTTAAGTGAAAACACCTAAATCTAGGCAAGAATCGAACTGTTCTGATATCAATTGTCAGAAATCTTAAAAGTTCAAAGTTCAAGTCTAGGGATTCTAGTAGATAATCAGGCAAGAGAAAGAGAGAGAGAGAGAGAGAGAGAGAGAGAAATAAGAGAATTTAGGGAGAGTTATGAGAAGAATTAGAAATGGAGAGGGAAAGCAAAAGCAAGAGAAAAACATGATAAAGAGAAAAAAGAGTAGAAAGGGAGATCAAAGAATTGAAGAGAGAAAAATGAAAATTCTTTTACTTCAAGACCATAATAGTGTTCAGTCATGTGGTTATAGCTTTATATATAAACTATTCACAAATTTAAGGGGGTAGTTACCACTCCTACACTGTCAATAACTGCTTTAAAATGACTCCATAACCTCCTAAATTAATCCATGATCGAGAGTTACAGCAATAACTAACTCTTTCCACATACTAATACAATTTGTAAAACTAAAAATAAAAGACAATTAACCTAAGTTGTTACTTTCTCTCTCTCTCTCTCTCTCTCTATGGGACACTTTCTCTGACCAAAATAAAATCGCTCTATACATGTATGTCGTGACCTGAAGAATTAAGAGATATCAAAAAAGAGCAATTGAAGTTTTATTTTACACTTATAATTGTTAGCAAAATCTATTAACAATATAAGCAAATAACTATTATAAATACCAAAACTACAAATATCAAGTAACTATTATAAATAACTGTTGTGGATAGTCATAAATAAAGTTATACCACTTAAATATGGGATTATGAAGAAATTAATTAAAGTTCTTTCATTTTCTCTCTCTACCCATTCTTTATTTCCTTTTGTTCTTTTTTCTGTTTTCTCTCTAAATTCCCTCTTTCCTTCTTCTTTCTCAATTATCAATTAAAAATCCTAAATTCGAAACCTAAAGTCTTGACAATTGGTACCAAAATAGTTGATTCTTGGATTTTTATTCACAACAACTTACATCTACAACTACAAGTATTGGAGCTATGACAAATAATACTCAAATGAAACAACCGGAGAACTTCCGCTAAAAACCGCTCAAAATCTAAAAAATGGGTGGGTACTTTCAAATTTCAAAAATTGGCACCCTCGTGCACAACTGCCCCCGTAGTGTTTCCTAGGCACAACCTTATATGATTTTTGTTCACTACAAGAAGAAGGGGTATTGCAGGGGAACTTTTTCCGGCAATTTGAACAACTGTCAGGAAAACACCACAATCCCCGACGATTTTGTAAACCACCAGGGATTTAACACAATCCTAGGCAGTTTAGAAAACCACCGACTATGGCTACACATCTCTGGCGGTTTTTATAAACTACTAGTGATGTTGACCTATCCCTGGAGATTTTTGAAACCGCCAAGGATATGATTTATATAACACATTCCCCCGCCCCCGTCCAAATCTTCCCTCACCCCATTCTCTTCCAAAATGCCCTCTGCAAACCCTAACCCTCTCTCGCTCGCACCTCGTTGTGTCTCTTTCGCTCGCTCTCGCCTCTAAGTCGTTGTCTCCCTCGCCCTCGCTCACTTTCATTCACTTGCCTCGCCCTCGCTCGCTCACTCTCAGTCGCTCTCGCCCTCGTTGCCTAACTACATCTCTTAGTTCCTGTCTCTCTCGCCCTCGCTCTCGCTCGCCCTCAATCGCTCTCGCTCTCGCTCAGCCGCGCTCGCCCTCGCTTAGTCTCTGTCTCTCTCGCCCAGTTGCCCTCATCTCTGTCACTGCCCTGCCTCTCGCTCGTCCTCACTTTCGCCTCTCGATCGCTCTTGCTCACTCGCCGCCCTCGCTCTCGTCTCATTCACTATTGCCTACTGTTCCATTTGGTATGGTAACTACTAATAATTTTATACAAATAATTTTGTGATTCTACAATGCTGAATTGGTTAATATCAAAAATTTTGTGATTCACTCTTGTACAAATAATTTTTTACTAATAATTTTTTACAAATAATTTATATAATTTCAAGAGTTCGTTATGGTTCTACAATGCTGAAGTGGTTTCATGTACAAATAATTTTGTGTATTAGATGAGGATTTACACATTTTAACACTTTTGGTGTAATTTGTAAATAATTTTCTTTTTCAAATCTAATCAACCATATTATATTATATTAAAGAGACATTCGGAACATATTCAAAGTCCCATTGTAATTTTTGTTGTTCAGTTGTGATTTTCTCTTTAATTTTTTGATTTCAGTATATTATTATTGCATAATTTATATGTGTTGGCTTGGGGAACCACCCCACCTTACTTGTCCTGGGCTCGAGGCGAGGTTAGGATAGACTGTGTGAACAGAAAGAGAGAAAATACATTGTGATAAACCTATTATTAAAGACTAAATCATGGTTCACTTGCAACTGATGTGATAAAAATCACTCACATTGTTCTCTATTTATACAAGTTAGAAGAAAAATTTTAAGCTCAAATCCAAAGTCAAGTTTAAATGCAAGTTCGTGTAATACTTGACAATGGAACATACACCACTGACTCCAGACAATACACCATAACCGAGATAGGTATGTCGTTCCATTAGTATATTTCGTGATTAAAAATTACATGTTTACTATATATATTAACTAAACTATTTTAAAATATAGTTATCCTCAGATGCTAGTGTTTCTGCAGTATATGTAAGCACACCATCACCCGAAACTGAATGCACTGGAATATCGACACCAGAATGTGGTCATCATTTAGAGGTAATTCACTACCAAATAGTTAATATACTGAAATATAAAATATACTTCAAAATCATTTATGCTTGTTTAAACACATATTGGTGAATTTGTTCACTTGATGAATGGACGAATACCTCACCACATTGTTGCTGAGACAATCATTGTGTCCATTGATCCGACCAAGTCTGTAGGGGGAGTAGAACTAAGTAATGCGTTTGTTGAAATTAGTATTTAGAAAATGTTGAAGCCTTTATATTCATTACCTCGACAATTTACAATTTTCTGGGATGCCTGTCTTGAGGGATGTTAATAATAGTAAAACTACAATAACATGGAGGGTCTCTGATATAAGTGTTTTTGTCTTATATGCATTTATTATGATATGCAATTTCATAGTTAACATATATACAAATTTGAAAAAATATGAATGATTAAATGTGTTGTACTTAAATAAATCTATTGTATGTAGTTGTTATGCAATTTTGGACATATTTTATGCAATTTCATAGTTAACATACATATTTAAATAGATTTATTGTTTTCCAATGCAGATTGAAAAAATATGATATGCAATTTTGGTTGAAGAATGGCATGGTGGCATAATCAAGAGTTATCTAAAGTCACTTGGACATGTTTTAGTTTAGGGTTGATTTGTATGTGCTTTTGTATGGTATTATGTAATGAGATGAGATAAGATCAATCTTTCTAAATGATCAAATGTGTTATACTTAAATAGATCTATTGTATATAGTTGTTATATTTATTGTGTGTATCGGGTGAATCCTTTAAAATTGTCAGTGATTTTTTGTTGCTGTAGTCATTGATTGTTATACAGGTTATTTATTGATTGTTATATTATTTTTTTAAAAACCTTGTTTTTTAAAATTGTCAGCGATTTTTTGGGTTTTACCGGTGGTTGATCTTTGCTGGCAGTATCTGAAAATTGCCAGCAAAGTTCTGCTTTTGCCGGCAGTTTTAAACCGCTGAAAATTTTCGTAATGTTTATTTTTATCGGTGGTTTATGAAAACCGCTGGTAAAGAGTCCTTTTTGGCAATTTTTAACTGCCGGCAAGCTTTCCCAACGGAGATATTTCTGACGATTATAATTACCGCCAGAAAAAATTTTACCAGTAAATTTTGAACTTTTTCCAACAATTTTTTCACCACCAAAAAAAATTGAAACTTTCGTGGTGGTAGTTTCTAATAATATCGGCATTTGAATGCATTTACACATACTATATGTATTTACTGATTACATAATTCTAATTTCTAACATATATATATAGAGAGAGAGAAAAAGAGACAATTTTATTTTAGAGGGAGAAAGTGTTTTAGGTGGGGGAGAGAGGGAGAATCTTTTCTAAAAAAAGCCACGGCATAAGTTTTTTTAAGAGAGCTTATAAGTTGATCAAATAAAAAGCTTTTGTTAATTAAGTAACAGACCAAAATACACTACCAAATAAGTGTTGTAAAGAGCTTAAAGCTCTTATAATTAGCTAAGCCAAGTCTTCAAAAGAAGCGTGTTTTACCTAGTCTAAACTCGAAGCTTGCTTCTCAGTCAGCAACCTAAACATTTGCCCGGTATTTAAATTTGTTTACTGCTCCTAAATTGTCTAAATCATTCTCGGCTACTTGGATGGCAACTTCGCCAATCTCATCTAATAAAATCAAAGCTTCAACAAGAAAGGTATATAGTCAAAGAGAAAAATTAAATTATAGAATACCAATGAAAAAAGAAAGCAATGGATATGAGAACATTGCTGAGCGATGGACTTACAGAGCACTGTCTATATAATAAAAACTGAGAATAAATATAACAGCAGCAAGAATATTATAATTATACTGTCAATTTGAACTCTTGACGATGGCATGCATCATGAAAGCTAACAATCGGCATTATACCCGCTCTGTTGTCGTGAAGGGGCCCATGAATCATCTTCCACTACATATGAAAATGTTCAGAACAAAAGGATAACAAGAGAAACAAAGTGCTTAGTTGGTATCCAAAACTAAGCTTAAATCACCATATCGTTATGGCTTTCCTCCAAGAGAAACTTGGAATTAGTTGCAGGAAGATAAGTTGGAGTTTTCTTTAGTTCTCAGAAGGTTGAATTGATCAAGCAAGTACAGCTTTGGAGGACGCTTCCACAAGTCTTGATCAATTCAACCTGCTTCTCTGCAGACATCATGTAATGCCAATCGCAACTGTTCGACTTTGAACTTTTTGTCTGTGGTTAAGGTGTGAACTGCTCATTATAAAAATGTCACGGGACAATATCAAAATAACCTTTTTATAATTATAAAGATGCTCAAATTCTATAGGAAAGCAGGTCATTTATCAAACTAAATCAAAGAATAAAAATATTAAATATGTGAAGATGTGTTTGGCTCTGATTAGGTCACAGAGAATATGCTCCAGAAAATGCAGCAGATACTACAAGAAAGAAGGGTAAGCTGTTGGAAATGGCTTTAAATTTTATTGTGAACGGTCCTTGTGTAGTGTACTGAACCTAATATAGTCCATCACAAATCCCATTTTGCAATTAATTCATGATATAATTTTGCTGTAAAGTTGCAAATCAACTCAACTGATACTACTCTGTGTTCCTATCCCTTCCTCTCTTTCTGTATATGTATATTTTGGGGTGAGGCTTGATCATGTTCTTGCAACAAAATTCTGATGGTTGTCAATTTTTTTATCAGAATATTAATATTTTCTATACATTTAATATGATCTTCTTTCACTATCATGGTGTAACCAACATCTAACAGTACAGGGCTTCACGGAACAAAATGCTTATCTGAGGCGGCCGGGCATAACATTGACCTTGTCTTTCTGTTTGGCACTCAACATTACTGCCGTGGTAAATAAATACAAAAAGGGCATGACAATATAGAACTCACCAGAGGAGAGGACTGACAAAATTCCATTGATTTGCATTGTGGTGGGCAAAGGATCAGTCCAAGTTAGCTGAAGATTATAAAACTCAAAGATGTGTAGTGAGTGCCCAACAAAATAACAACATAAAAAACAATAACACAGATGAGGATGGGGATGAAACCATCCATCCAACAAAGCACAATGGAATTTCTTCTTCTTAGAAACAAGATGTGTTATGTGGCGAATATCGGCATATACTTGTGTATCTGGAAAACAGGATGTGCAAGCAGAACCAAGGCTATGGTGGCAAAGAATGTTAGTTTGAGTTGTTTGTTCTTTTGCTGAATAGATGGTTAGTTTGAGTTATCCCATTAGAATTGGCGTTCATCATATATATGTGGACTTAAGTTTAATAGATACCAGCAGATAATTGAGACAAAAAATGGAGCTTCCTCCCTTCATAATCAAGCTAAAAAGATAAGACTTTTCTAAAGCGTAAAATTACATCAAAGATAGTCTAATATGTCCCAACCTGGATTTGAAGAAAAATTAAAAAGAAATTACTAATTCTAAGCCAAGAAAAGAAATAATTAATAGTGCACATATTGCATTTCAATTATGTTTGTGTGTGGACATTTGTCAGCTGGCGCATCATATAAATATGAAGCATAAGGATGGGATGAGATCTTTAATAATTCAGGTAATTGGATTTACTCTGTAGATTGACCTATTGATCTCTTGGTTCTAAATCTTCAGAACCTGTATCTGAGCTTTTGCCCACTTTTGATAGAAGAATATGGCCTTCCATAATTACAAACAGACTCCTGTCCATAGTACTCACCTGGAACACTAAATCACAAATTTAAACTGACCCCAAGTTCCAGTACCTCAATTCAATTAAATCACAATTCACGGTTGTGCGTCATCTCGATTATTTCTATTCCTGAGAACAATAACTTGCGATCCAAATTGAAGAGAAGCGCTTACAGACATTTGAAAAAAGGCTAAAAAACAAATCAAGAGATTGAAATCATTGTATCTGCTTTCCTGAGAATTAATTTAATTCTTTCGCCAAGCTTCCATTCTCTCTTTCTAGATCGGCTCTCCCGTTATCTGCTGTAGCGAGCCGCATCATTGACACCAAGGCAAAATGGAATTATCCGTGCACGAAAGAGCGATTTAGACAGAAAATCTTACTCAATGGTGGAAATACCATAGGAAGTTGCAGGAACTAGGGCTCCGGCAAGAGCGACGACCGTTGCTTGAGAAGAAGATTGATGGGATTTCAAATTGATTGCGTGCTTTCACGCTTAAAGGCCCGATGGCGGGAAAATATGGAGCGTAACCCGACAATGGCCCGAAACGACAATCTTGTGAAAGCCCATGTTATGTGGCCTTTCTATGAGTAATTATTCGGGCCGATTTGACCCAAATGGACAGGACAATATGGACCTAGGCTTTCTATATTTCATTCCTCCTGTCATGGGCCTTAGGACTGTCAAATGTCCAAACCTATTTTATAACCCAAAACCAATGGAGGAAACTTATATTGCCATTTAAGGGGAAAAACGTATTTAAACTAAACTCTAATCCTGATGTAATCAAGTTAAATTTGAACCTAACTTACAGGTCCAAAACCATATGGAAACCCAAAAATTATTAAGCTCAGTTTTGAACACTTTAGTTGAAACTTTTAAATGACAAAGGCACCATTAAAACACTTGTCCCCTCGTCTAATCAACACTTAGTTGTCCCCAAAAGGGGAACTAACCAAGCAACCAAGCTTACACCATCGGTCCAAGTCATTCATATTGATTGGTATAAAGATTCTTGCATCATCGTCACGTTACCAAACTCTTCGATTCAATCTATTTACAAACCCAAAGAGATAAGAGAAGGGAGAGCTTAGGGCGCGATCTTAAAGTACAAGAAAAGCAGTTGGTGGTCCATGGGCTAAGCTTCTAAATAGGACTCAGACTAGGCTTCTGGTTCTGGACCAACACTCTCATAATAAAATGATCTCCATCTGTTCCTTCCAAGCCGGGCCACAATCACATACGCAACCTTAAATCTCACTGGCACAGCCGCAGCCGCCGCCGCCACGGCCGTCCCTTTCATTGCCTCCGTCACGGCGCTCGTCAGCGCCACCATTATATCATCGACTTCACAGAACACTACACACTGGTTAATTAATTAATTCAATCTAACCCGAGATGAGGATGAGTTGAGTTAGGAGGTGGGGATCATGGTGCTGAGTTTGGCGGCAAAGCATGAGCCAAGAGGGGAGGAGGAGACGACGACGTTCGATGTAACAATGATGTGATGACGTGAGTCACGTGAGTGGCTGTCTCCCCATCTCCAATCAAGTCGCGAGTGCGCGAATCCCAATAGCTATAAAATCCATCAAAGTCAAAGCTCAAAAGGGGATTTTAAAACAAATAAAAAAGAAAAAGAAAAGAAAAGTAAAGTGATCCCCCAATTGCCCATCTCCCATTGGCTATCCCCCGCTCACTCCCAGTCTTTTAAGTCTTAGTCGTCGTCTCAAAAAGCAAAGACGGGGGAGAGCGGGTGCGTGTTTTCCTCCATTTCCCTTCCCCCCGCCCGTTATTTTAGTGCTTCCTTCCTTCCTTCCACACAAAAGCCAGCCACTAACCAATGAATCTGCTTTCATTACATGTGATTTAATTACCAAAAGTGGTTTCTTTACTTTCCTTTCTTTTATAATGTACCACACTCCGTAATCATACAATGGACGGTCAAGATGATGGTGATCAACATCATCATCATCACCAATTCATTATTTATCAGTCGTCTCCTTATTTAATAAAAAAATTAAATTTATTATTACCCCCGTTCACTAAATTAAAAAGAAATTGGGATTGGGGTGTGTTTAACTTAAATCCTTGTATCTACCCCAGAAAGGGGATTTCTCTACATTCATTGTACAGAGAGGGAGGTGGCTGCCGCCAAATATAAAAGATGAAGGCGCAGGCGCAGGCTCAGGCTCAGGCTCAGGCTCAGGTGCAGGTGCATCTCCCCCCACATCCTTTACTTATTTTATTTTTAATTATTAAATTCACTTTGCCTGACTATAATTACAGCAATAATACCATTATTGAAGACTGGTGTTTCTCATTTTTTTATAGAAAAAGATGTTGACAAGTTTAGGAAAAGGACAAAGAGAGAAGGGTGTAGAATTTTGGTCTTGCTGCGGCGGTGGGCGGTGGGTGGTGGTGGTGGTGGTGGTGGTGGGATTGGGATTGGGATTCACAAATTGAACTTGGCCCCCCCGCAATCCGCAGAAGAAGCCAAACCCTGTTCCTAGTTTTTGACCTAACCCACTAGCAGCCAAACCCCGCCCCAACCCCGGGCCCCACCCGAGTTTTTCTTTGTATTTTCAAGTTCAAATACACATGCGTGTACAACCCAAAAGCCAAACCCTGTTACGGTCAATGATCATCACTATTCACGGTTCACGCAGCTGTGACACTCACCCTTCATCCATCCATCCATCCATCCATTTTTAATTAATCTACTTTACTGAAAACTGTTCGCTTATTGCTCATAATAATATTCATTCAAATAATAGTAAGTAATCAAGGAGAAGGGGGGATGGATGGATGGATTAGGGAAAATACAAAGGGGGGTTGGTTTGGTTTGGTGTGGTGAGGTGTGGTGTGTGGGTGTGTGTGCGTGGCACATGCTTAGCCACCTCCACAATGCGACAAACACTACCCCCCATTTCGCTCTCACTTTTCTTTCTTCACTCTTCCTCCCCTATTACTTGTCTCTTAATTTATTGCCTCAACCTTTGAAATTATCAAACCAAAATGCTTGAATCCATAGAATTGGTATAATGAGTCGGTTGTTAGATGATGCATTCATTAAGACTATATATTTTGGCATATCAACTTACACGTTTGAGTCAATTTCATAGATGGATTTTCTTTATAATTAATTAAGTACATGTAATTTATAATTTGGGTCAATTTCATGCGGATTAAATCAAGTCAAATTACCCCTTCACCCCTGTGATTTTTTAAAAAAATATTCTAAAGGTCCACCTCATTTACCTTTTTTGTTCTAACACCCATACATTTTGCATATTAATCTTAAAAAATAAAAATTATAAAGTATTGATTGCCCATCCTTCATTTCTGTTGACAAAAATGAAAAGAAACATAATGATAGGTTCTATCTATCTCTAGGATGTTGCAAATTTATTAGTGTAACTCTAGTAATGGGTTAGCGAGATAATGATGGGTCATTTGTCGGTTACTTGTAAATTTTTTATTTATACATATTTAAATATATACTTATAAATATTTCTATGTGATATGCCCCAGCATAAAAAGGGAAAATAAAAAAATTAACTAAATCAATTAGTCAAATGGACAAAGTAAAAAGAAGACGTGCGTGCAGAATCCTCGCAGCTCAATCGAGTCCAAAGACCGAAGCCAAAAGCAAAGCCCGCGGCTGTAGAAGCCACAAAACGCGGCCATGCGGTGGCCTTAACTTGCGATTCCACCATCCCGCGAGGTGCACAAGAAATTTGGTGTACCGTCAAAATATTTTTTCAAATATTGAAGGTGTCCCACACGATGCGATGCGTAAACTTGATAAGTTTAATAATTATTTTTTTAAAAAAAATAAATAAATATTTTTAAAATATATAAAATAAATATCATCTATAAAAAAAATAAGTGTTATCTGTAATTGTTTTAGTTCTATTTAGATTATGAATAATTAAGATAAACATTATTTATAAAAATTCTAATCTTACGACGCTTTAAACTTATTTTTCTATAAATAGGTAAGCACTTATTTTAAAAAACATATACTGATGTAAATATTATTCTCAATTTTTTATTACTTTTAATATTTGACTTAAGTATTAGAGTATTTGCACGAGAACTTTCTCGTGCCCTTTGACTATTTTCTTCCTTCTAGACTTGACGATAATATTTCTCGATAATTAAATTTATTGTTATATCTTGACATTAATATTAAGAAAAACAAATAAATTATAACATCGACTCTCTCGCCTCTTGTAATCATATGAATTCAATTTTTTTAATAATTATAATTTAACCCTATTTTTTTTCAAAATTCCCCTTTTACCCTTCAATATAAAAACCTTAATAAAAACACGAAAAGTAGAATTTACCACGGAAAGTAGTCTAGACCGAACGTATAAACTTAAGATAAATAATATTTGTCTATATATTTGAATTGACTTTAAATAACAATATAAATTTATTTAAGATACAAGAATACATAATCAAATATCGAATATAAATACGTAAGTAAGTCTAAAAACTTTAAAGAATAATTTATTATCTTCACTACTTGTTCATTAGTTAATACATCAACCATCACACACACATACTTGAATATATGTATATATTTATATTATAGGAGAAAATATACTTGGTGTGAGCTATATATTTCGAAGACATTTAAAAGAAGATAAATTACACAAATAATCAATTTCAAAAAAATAATAGCATTAAAATATCACATATTACACATTTGTATGAATCTCTCGACTTCTTGTTTATGACCACAATGTGCTCAATAAATATTTTCTTGAGCCTTAAATGTGTTTCCGAGCACTTGAAATTCTCTCCCAACATTTCTCTTTATTTTTTTATATTTTTTTTAATTTTTTAATTTTTTTTCTTTCGCTTCAATACACATGCACACGTGCGCTTTATCACTGGCATGTGTGATACACACGCTTAATAGGTAGATTCTTCGATAATTCTTCTATTATTAACTAATTTCAATGCGATTGCTCTACCATTATTTTTTTTTTTCTTCTATTTTTCTTTTTTTCGTCTCACTTATTCTATCTCAAAGGTTACTACAAACATCATGCCATTCACTAGACTAGTTTAAACTTCCAAAACAGTCAATTTTCCAATAACCTCCATTAATTATTCAAAATTCCACTAAAACACTTCTCAAAATACACAATTCTTTCATTTCTTCCTTCTCTTTCTCCCTAAACTCTCAATTTCCAAAAAGAAAAAAAAAAAAAAAAAGAGCCCTAGAATTAGAAAGCCTTTACTTTATTTAATAAGACTCAATAAATCACATTTTTTTGACAAGTTATCAAACCACATTCAAATGATACCAAAACACATTGTTTTTGCCCCAATCTAACCCTTTTGAATTCAAAAAGAAAAACCTTCTATTAAATTTTCTCAAAACTGATCAAACATGGTCAATTTTGTCTTCAAACATCTCAGGCAAAACTTGTTCCTTTGTATAGCTAAGTACCACATCCCAAGCCACACAGGTCTTCCTATCTTCACCGTTCATCCTTTTCTTCTTCATTCTTAAGCTGATTCTCATGATTTGTGCTTTGGTAAGTTGCACGCCAGATTTTTGACAAATTTCATTTTTACCCTTCAAATTTGGTTAATTCTAGTTTAACCTTTTGCTTCCAACCCTTTACTTTTGAGATGTTACACTATGATTTCTCTAAATTATATGAAGACTCACAACAATGAAGTTCAACTTAAACTTTGAAATTTTTTGAGAATTACGCAAAAAGCCACAATAATCTTTAAAAAATTCCACTAAAACCCATATACTTTGGGAAATTAGGATACGTTCGATAGAGATAAAAAATAAGAGTAGAATTCCAATTTCATGGAATTCCAATTCTCACCCCAACTCTTAGGAATTCGAATTTCTTGATTTCAAAAAAAAAATTTTACTTTTTGAACTAAAATGGAATTTAAATTCCATGGAATTGAAAAACAGTTTGATAGAATTTCTTAAAATTTAGATAAAAAATAAATTTCACCCTCATTTTTCACTCTTATCAAAAACACCCTTACATCAACTGAAATCTTTTAACAAATTACCAAAATACTCCTGGGTCAACACACAGGGTTTCAACGCCTTGCAATATTATCAAAAAAAAAAACCCTTAAATCATATGAAATTTCCATTAAGCCTAATTTTGTTTATCTAAAATAATAAGTCTTAATTTTTCAAATTATCTTAAAAACAAAGGTATTACATATATACTTAAAAATATTATATACATTTTTTGTAATTTTATATTTATATTTTTCAAAATATTTTAATTTATACATAAAGAGTATATACTAGTTTTTAATTAAAACATTTTACATAAAATATCTCTTAGTTTTAGTTAAAGTTCATTTAATTTATTTTATCTTAATTATAATTTAGTTAATTTAATGAAGATCTCATTAAATCATTTGTAAAATATGGGTACTAGAGGAAAAAAGATAAATTATATGAATCTTTAAAGATTTTTTTAAACCGCATGGTATATAAGAATTATTTACTTCAATTTTATTTGTATGAATTTGATTAAAATTATGAATTTATGTATTACTACCTCCATTGTGTTGTTCCTAGCAAATACCAATACCTTTAGTTTTGAATCTTCCAAATTATTTTAGTAGGAGATTCATATCTTTTTTTTTTTTTATCCTTCGATAAAAAGATTCATTCTCTTCATATATTTTTCATTCTCATCATAAAAAAGATTTAAATTTGTAAAATCACTCATGTTATGATCTTTTACATCCAAACTCATCTCGCTCAAGTCATCTAATTTATGTTCTTCGTAATGTTTGTTAAAATGAGTAATATAAAATTCTATTAGGGAGTGTTTGTTAACTAAGATAAGAGGGAGAAAATGTCAGATATGGGAAGCATTTCGGATGTTTGGTCTTTTCAACGTGTTTGTTAAGCTTATCTGGCCATTTCCGGAAAAGGTATCACGTGACCTCTTATCTCCCCCTTTCAAGATAAATTTATCCGACCTCCCCCATTGGATAAATTTATCTGGCTCTTTTAAGATAAGTCTCAATTATTTATCTACCCCTTGTAAGATAGTTAATGCCATTTAATGCATTTTAAAGATTTAAATTTATTAAAAAGCTTATTTATTTATCTCTTATAATTAATATTATTTAATATAATTTTAAATTATTATATGTTTTGACAATTTTTAAAATTTAAATGACATTATTCATTTCATTAATTTTTAAAATTTAAATTTCTCTCTCTATATATATTTTATTAACTAATATAATTCATTTCATCAATTTTTAAATTATTTTATTTAATTTTATATTTTATTATCTATTATGAAAATATGTTGTGGCTATTTTTAATTATGTAGGTGGAATTATTGTAATCCTAACAATTATTATTTATACTTTTCAACTCTTTTTAAATTTATTTTTGAACTTGAATTTAGAAAATAAAATATTATTTTTAATTTTAATTTTAATTTTTTTGACAATTCATATTAATCATAAAATACTATTTTAATCATAAATTTGTTAATAGGGATATTTTGGTAAAAAAAACCTTATCTTGGTGCTTATCATATGTATTAACAAACACGTGAAAAGAAAAAATACAGTTACCAATGGATTCTAAAAAATTTAACAAATAGTCTGATAGAAATATTGGAATGCTTCCCGGCCTTATCTTGATTATTCCATATCTTGGTCCGGAAAGTATCCCAATCTTATCTTGATATCACCTTATCTTGCTCATTTTAACAAACGTCCCCTTAATAAATTATTTGAAGAGAGAAAAAGAATAAATTTATCTTAAAAATTTAAGATAAGAAATCATGTAATTTTTTTTTTTTAACAAAAAGTTACATTAATATAAAAGCATAACTATAAAGTGTAAACTACTCTCTCCAGTTGAATTAAAGTAATTACCCAGCAAAAAGGAAAAAACAAAAAGAATGCGAAGTAATTGCATGCTTGAGACGCAGGTGCAGCGCAGATGAGGTGCATGAGGATTGATGGAAGAGCGGACCACTCGGGAAAACGATCGCTCCTCTGGGAAATCTTGGGATTCCTACATTCGTACTTTCCCTTCACTTCCCCAGCCAAGAAAACAAACACCCCCCAACCCAACCCAAAGCTTGCTGCTTCCCATTAGCTGAGTTACCGAAAGTACGTATAATTACCGCAGCGTGTGTTCGTTCTCCGTTCCATACCACGACCGCAGTACGCAGCAGCATTTTCTCCTTTTTAACTTTTTCTGATTTTCTCCCCAACCAAACACACACCGCCGACGCCGCCTGACCTTTAATTTCCACGAAACCAACGGCGGGGGACTCCCCATTCGTTGTTCAGTCGACTGGGAAAATCTAATCAACCTGGCGGGGATTGGAGTCGGATCGAACACGTGTCGACCGCCCAGGATATTAGGGTCCGGTAGGCCCCACGGGGGGAGCGATCGTTGTATCATCTCTGGGGTTACCCCCCGTCCCCCGGGAAAGTGGAGTGGGGTTACAGATGAGAGACACGTGTCCGTAGTCGTCGGTCTAATAACGCACACCGTACAGATACGACAAAATCTAAAGCGAGAAAGATGAGATGAGATGAGATGAGATGAGATTGAGAGCTCCCCCAGCCTCAGATAAAGCCTCGAAGGGCTCTTCTCTGACAGGGGACATGCCGTCACGCGCTTTGCGCTAGCGGACAAAACACGTGTCGTCTTTGGTGGCAGGTTGGGGGTTTGGCGCGGTCCGGGAGGCCAGTTTGGTCAATGTGTCAAAAGAGGAGAGAGGCGGGGAACCTTTTGTCGCCACGTGACTTGGCGTCGGCCGCACGCAGGTGCACTTATTTGTCTTCTGTCCTTTCTTTCATTCATTTCCACCCCCCTTCCCCTTCCCCTTCCCCTTCCCCTTGTTTGAAAATCCATCCAGGTACGGCTATCGACAGATCAGTCTTTGCTGTTTGCAGAAAACATTACCCATCTGTAAAACATGGATCGTGCTGAAACATGCTTGTAACAAGCTTGGTAAAAGAAACTTGGTTTCATTAATACCCAGCGCTTATTAAATACCATACCAGTAACACAAAAACGGTGGTCTACACGTGATAATCTTTTGCTAACACCGCTGATGCTAATGTTAGCTGTAAAGTTATAAATTCAAAAAATTAAATAGTATTTTTAATTGTTTAAAAATTTTGATTTAAATATAAATGCAGGGTGTGAACTGAAGGGATTAAAAACGAGTGTATTTGAAATAGCAAGAATTGGGATGGAAGCGGAGGCGGCTGCTAGCGGTGGACTTAGCTAAAAGGAGGCGTGGCTGTAGTTTTGTACCAACTTTCCTTGATTTTATTATAATATATATATATATATATATATATTTTGGAGAGGGGAAGAAAAGGAAAGAAAAGAAAAGCATGTGTAGACGTAAATTCATAATTAAGAATTGGAGTTTTATTATAAATGGTGGGTCCCACTCAACAGTTTTATTTCGGCCGCCCACTTTGTCGTCTCTCTCGTCTCCGTCCACCACCGTCGTTCCTTTGCGTTTGACTCCACGCCTCTCTCTCTCGCCCCCCCCCCCCCCCCCCCCCCCCTCGCTTTTATCCTTCACGCCATATCTCTCGACGCTCTTATTTTTCTTCCTCTCGGTTGATCTTCACATCTTCTTCTTCTTCTTCTTCTTCTTCTTCCGCTTCCGCTTGTCCGAGCCCTCTGTTTTTATTTCTCGACTGTCTCTTGTTGTTCTGCAACTCGAAAAGAAAGCCGCGAACCAGGCAGAGGCGGCCTCGAGTTCTCTCGATCTCGAAGCGTTATGAGTATTCGAAGGCTAATCTTGCCGAGGATCACTGTTTGTTTCTGAGGTTTCGGGAAGCTTGAATCTCGTGGTGGGCGAGCGGCATGGCGGGGAGTAATGAAATCAACGTCAACGAATGCAAGGTCCTTTACCCTTCTCGTCCAGCCTTTCCCTTTCTCTTCCCAATTTCGTCAACTTCTCCCACGTTCTTGTAGTTTCCATGGGGTTAATTAGGGCCTTTTTATGTCGATTTGGTTCTTTGTTGTGCCTGATGCTTGTTTGTTTTCTATGCTTCCTTTCTTAGGTTTCGGCTTTCTTCTGTCCTGGAAACTGATTTTCTTTTTGGTTTGGCCATCGGGAGTTTCTTTTCCTGATTAAGATTGAAACTTTACTCTGATGTGCTATTTAGGCTTGTATCTTTCTGTATTTTGGCTAATCCTCTGTTAATATTACTTGATTGTGCTTTGATTTCAAGATTTCCTGATGACAAAATTTATTGATTTTCTTCTTCTGGATGTGATCGAGCGCTCCAGTCTTCCTTTTAACTTTGGGTGATTTTCTGTTGTTACTCTAATTGATAGGTTTCTCACCCTCTGAAGCTTTTCGTTCATTGCAGAAGGTGGTTCCTCTCAATACATGGATCCTCATTTCCAATTTCAAGCTGGCTTACAATATGCTCCGCCGCTCGGACGGCACGTTCAACCGTGATCTGGCGGAGTTCCTTGACCGTAAAGTCTCCGCCAACAGGATGCCAGCCGACGGCGTTTACTCTTTCGATGTTGTCGATCGAGCCACCAGCCTTCTCAATCGGGTTTACCGGCCGGCCCCCACAAACGGAACTCAACGGGGCATCGTGGAACTCGAAAACCCCTTGAGCACCACAGAGATTGTCCCGGTAATTTTATTCTTCCACGGCGGAAGCTTTGCTCACTCCTCCGCCAACAGCGCCATCTACGACACGTTTTGCCGCCGCCTCGTCAAAATCTGCAACGTCGTCGTGGTGTCCGTGAATTACCGCCGGGCCCCGGAGCACCGGTACCCCTGCGCGTATGACGACGGATGGGCGGCTCTGACGTGGGTTCACTCGAGGCCTTGGCTTCGCAGCGGGAAGGATTCGAAGGTCTATGTGTACCTGGCCGGCGATAGCTCCGGCGGGAATATAGCTCACCACGTTGCAGTAAAAGCAGCTGAATCAGGAATTGAAGTATTGGGTAACATACTTCTGCATCCGATTTTTGGTGGGCAGGAGAGGAAGGAATCGGAGTTGAGATTGGATGGGAGGTACTTTGTGACGCTTCACGACCGGGATTGGTACTGGAGAGCATATCTGCCGGAAGGGGAAGACAGAGATCATCCGGCCTGCAATCCGTTCGGCCCGCGGGGTCAAAGCCTCCAAGGCCTCAAATTCCCAAAGAGCCTGGTAGTTGTGGCTGGTTTGGATCTTGTGCAAGATTGGCAATTGGATTATGTTGAAGGGCTGAGAAGATCAAAGCAAGAGGTCAAGCTACTGTTTCTGGAACGGGCAACCATCGGCTTCTACTTCTTGCCAAACAATGACCATTTCCCTTGCCTCATGGAGGAGATAAAATCCTTCCTCAATCCTAACTGTTAATACATTGCTTTTAACAACAACAACAGCGACTACTTCTACTACTACTACAACTTCAGCTACATGCACCCAATACATAACAGAAGCTTGATACTATCACTTGGGTTCTTTTTTTGTTCCCCCCTCTCTCCCCCTCTGCAGTGATGGAGTGTAGTTATATATGATTGTGTACTTCTTCTTCTTCTTCTTCTTCTTATTGCCGTGAATTAGGGCGCTGGTTCTCTCCTCTGATTCTGTGAAGATAGTTTGTTCGTTACCTCTGCCTTCTTGGTGCAAAATGGTTTTTCACTTAAGGCGGCCTGCCACTCACATTGGTTCAGCTGCAGGTTTGGTAACTCGAAAACATTCATGGAATTTAGCAGTAGAAACGCTCAAGTTCCTTGCTGGCTTTCCCCCCTTCAAAACCTTCATCCACGGAGGAGGAGGTGTTGGCAGTATCACTGGGGTGGTGAAGTTTGGTGGTGGTTCAGTTGATTTCATCAGTATATGGCTGCTGCTACTACTATAAATGCTAATTTCAGAACATGAACTGGAAAATGTTCATGCTGCTGTGAACTTCTTGTATGTTATACTGTGCTCTAGAAATATATATATATATAGATAGTTTTTTGTTTGTTTATTTACCGAGTTTGCTGATTGGCTTGGGTTTGTTCCCTTCTTACGGAAATGTTCTTTCCTTGTTCAACAACACTAGCTCTGAACTTGGCTAAAGTGGGACAAGGAGGAAAAAAAAAGGTTCTTTTTCTAGAATTAACCAGCTTCCCTAAAACACAACAAAACCTGTCTCTTATCTTGTAGTTATCCAAACTTTCATTGAGCATTGGAATTGCTAAACAATCTATAATAATGGAATGGAATAGCAATAGAATAGAGAGACGAAATCTCCAGTCTCCATTCCCAGAAGCTTTGTTCCCTGACATTCTTAATGATCAAATTCTGTCAGGGACATTGCTCTGCGTTGATTATGTGTTTTAGAGTTGTTACGAGTACCCAATAGATTTTCAACTGTTGCTCACTTTTTTCAAGCCAACCAAACAAGGGGAAGGCCATGAACAGAGACAATCAATCAGTTGCAGGGCAGTGTTACTTTTGAGCAAATAAATTAGGGAAGGGGGGTTAAATTAATTGAAGTAAATGAAGATGGTGGAGGCGGCTTGAAAGTTTTGTGCTTCTTGTATCCCATTAAGGGGGATTTAAAACCTGAAATTCACCACTTTAAAGCCAACATAGATAGATATATGGTTGCCCTTTTATTCAAAACGAGAGGGAGGGAGAGAGAAAGTTGGATTTCGCAGTCATCTACCTAAAATGGGCACAGAACAGAAAGGGGGCTGGGGCTGCTGCTGCTACCTAGTGGACCATCAAAATTTTAGTTGTCCTCCCAAAGCCACAACTCAACCCCATCCACCATATAACGAGGGAATGATTGGACAGGGGGTCCTAATCATGGATTTTCCCCATCCATCCTCGGACGTTGATTTGATTAATTCCTCCTTGTCAGCTCTCTCTTCTCTGCAGCAGATGGGATTGTTTGTTTGGAAGCTGGGGAGATAGATAGCATTAGCAAGAAGGCAAGTTACAAATAAATAAATAAAAACAGGGATTCTTCATCTTCTTCTTCTTCTTCTTCCCTCTCTTTTCTTTTTGGCTTTGTTTTGAAGGGAGGTAGGAGACCTCATCTACTGGTGGTTGGAGTGTGGCCAGAGTGGACCACTTTGGCACTGGGGAAGCCAAGCAAAAGCAAAATGAGAAGAGGGGGCTAAATTTGCCAAAAATGCAAAAATGAAAGGGCTTCAACTTCTTAATCTAATGCCCCCCACCACCCCCCACTAAATGGTAAAAAAGAACAGCTAAGCTTAGACAATGACATGGAACCTTGTCTGGCTTGACTTTCTAGGCCGCCTCCTCCTCCTCCTCTTGTTGCTTAGAATAGATACCCTAGTTTGATTGTTATTATTATTATTGTTACAAGCCTGTTGTGTCGAGTTGTTGTTGTTGTTGTTGATGGGGTGATTCAATTATTTTACTGTTTCTTGCGGGGCTCTCATTAGAGTTTGTCTTTATTATATATAGATATATATATCAACAAAGTGTCGTTTACGTGATTAGCTTAGCTTAGGCTTAGGCTGGCTAGCTGGTTCGCTGTTATTTTGACGATGTTGGCTACTACGACAAGATCAACAAGTCCTTGTCACCCCCTCCCCCACCCCCATTTGCTTGCTTTTAGTTTAATATCGCCATTATATATATATGATATGCCCCTATATCCGGGCCCCCTGCCTTTTCGTTAACTTGTTTTGTCGTCACCTTGATGCTGGATGGATCGCCCCTTCTTTCTTTCTTTCTTCCTTTCTTCACTCACTGTAGCCAACGCGTTTGTCTGTTCGGGTACTGTTCTTTTGGTGGGTCGTCCGCGGCGGCTTGCTTCTCCTTCCCTTCCTTGCACTTATCTCTTCCTTTCTTACTTATTCCCAACCTTGCAGCAATCATTTGTTTTAATATCTTTCTATCATATATATATATATATTGTATGTATTTATTTTTTTAATATATTGTTACTAAGATTCCATTTGTTTCCAATTTTCCACGTAGAAGCCTGCGTGTAAACAGGAGCCACGTGCCCCACTCCAAGTGGCCCGAGTCATGGAGGCAGCCACACCCACACCCACACCCACACCCATGCCCATACCCATACCCAAACATATTCTTAATTAAATTTCTCACACCTTATTCTGCACGTGCCAAAAATAATGTCGTCTGGTAAGTGGGTTAGGTGTTTGCTTCTTTGATTGCCAATTAAAATTAAAGAAAGAGAGAAACCTCTCTCTCTCTCTCTCTCTCTCTCTCTCTTACTTTCCCTCTTTCAATTTGCATCAACACAACGTATTGTGGTTTAAATGTCTCAATCTCTACTGATTTTAACCAAATTTTAATTAATTGGATTTATTTGATTTGATTTGTCCTTCGTATCATCACATCTCTTATGCAACAATAAGGATTTTTATTATTATTATTATTATTCTCATTTTTTGCCTTAAGAGTTATGCATGAATTCTTATTTAGTTTTTTACCTTCCATTAACACTAATTAATTAATGTGATCAAATATAATAATCATTATTGTCTTATTCATTTTGAATCACTTCATTATGTTAATATTTTTTCTTGATCGAAGATTTTGTATCAATAAAGTTTATTGAATCTGAATTACAATTGATCTGCGTCTTTTTACTTTATTATTATCTTGAATCTTAAATTATTGTCGTGTCGTCAAGCAATATGTGATCACAAAAAAAAGTAGAGTTTCTGAAACACTTTTAAGTCTTCCCTCTAAAGCTTAAATTGATGTACATAGAACTCTATAATAGATAATTAGAGAATAGGGAATGTGTGTTTGTTAGCTTTCCTTACACACTTGTTTTCTAATGTTTTGCTAATGACACGGCAAACCCACTAAGCCACCCATGATCACTTATATAATTACATAACTCTTTAAGTAAAACAATTTAGACTGCGTTTGATTGTAAGTATAGAATTTATATGAAAAGAAAATAAATTCTAGATAATTGATTTGTATAGAAATTGTCAATTAAGAGTGTTTGATTGACTTAATTTTTTATTTAAAAATTATTATATTTTTTTAATTTTTAATACTTAATTATCATCATTTTATATGAAATTAATCTGGCATGAGTGAGTTTCACCACCTCTCCCCAAACTCATCTCCTTTTACTTCTTCCTGCCTCTCCCAATCTCCCCCTCTCAAATTTCACCCAAATCAAACCTATCTATCTTCACCGCCACGCTTCTCCTCAAGTTTCGCCACCGACCACACTTCTCCTCCTCGTAGTTGTCGGTCACTCTTCTCCTTGCAACTGTCGGCCTCGCTGCACCTTTTCCTCTCGATTGCTAGCCTCGTTGCTCTTCTTTGCAACCACCGACCACTCTTTTTTTTCTCGCCAGATCGAGTCTTCAACACATATAACAAAAAGGGGTAGAGATGTGGGTTGCTTTCCAATTCCTTGAAAATTTTGATCTACCTCCCCCCTCTCCCCCAAAATATTTTTCACCTAAAATGAAAAAATAGCACCACGTGATCAAAAGTGGAAAAACAATTTGCTTGAAAATTTTAGTCAATCAAACATCTCAAAAGCTAGAATTTGAATGAAAAATGGTTAGAAAATGTGGTCAATCAAACGCACATTTAGTTATTTTTGGAACGGTTCGAGTTCGTTTAGTTTGAAATTATCATTTGTATTATACTTTAAACCAAATTAAACCATGAAATTATAGTTAATTTATTTTAAACAACAAAGAAAAAATAAATAAATAAATAAATAATATGAGTTATTAATGATTAAAATAAGCACTAAAACATTCAAAAAATGCTACACCACATATAAATAATCATCACAAACTACTAACGTAGCATATACAAATTAAATTCATAATAGTTTATTTATAATTATGTCTAAAATTTTAGATTTAGAATCGATATGAAATCAATCCAAAACCCAAATAAATTAGGATTGGATCGGATTAGGTCCTAATCGCAAAATATAGAAATTTTATTAAAATTTATAATTTAAAACTTATAAGGTATCAAAATATTAAGATCTATAAGTTATTTTTAGCATAAACACTTTAAAAAACAAGCAACCACATGGACAGAAAATAAATTTGGCTAAATAGAAGCTAAGAAAAAAAAAAAAGAAAGAAGAGAACTTTAGGGAAATGGAGTTTATAATATAGTGAGGTTAGATTGAGTCCATAGACGACTCAATGGTTTAACTTTTAACTTGGACATGATTTAATGCAAATTGAGTCAAAAAAATATAACCAAAATTAAATTAAGTTCAAAATAAATACAAACAAATTATATTGATTCAATTCCATTATTGAGTTTAGCTCAATTCATGATGATTCCTACACACACACACATATATATATATATACAAATAAGATATAAATAAAAATAAATAGAAGTATGAAATTCATGCCATGAAGGGTATGTTTAGGGCAGTGGTTAAAGAAATACAGTAATATCGATTAACAATAGTCTAAGAATAATAACTCTGTTAGCATTACTCTAAAATGAAAACCTGCGGTGAGGTGAGGTGAGGGTGAGGGGTCTTGTGGATATGGACGGGTCCATGTGCGTCCAGATAGCACGTGGATAGAGAGGGAAGAAGAGGACTGGTATCGTACAAAAGGGCAGCTAAAAGGGTTGGCATGATGATGCCACTCCAAGCCCAACCCAACAAACAAGCTTTGACAAACACACCCTCTCTCTCTCTCTCTCTCTCTCTCTCTCTCTCTCTCTCTCTCTCTGTGTATTGGATGGATGGATTAGCCTTCCTTGAAAGCAATAACGGTCGTTGGGTCTTGTCCTTTCTTTCTTTCTTTCTTTCTTTCTTTCTTTGTAAAACCATGGGCCGCTACACCACTCTGCAGCCAGCCGCAGTCCGGCCACCACCACTGTCGCCCTCAAATGTGTCATGTGTGCGCGTGGGTTTCTTCGGACCATTGCTTTCCGATTACTCTTTTAAGAAGAGACGTGTAAATTGCAATAGTGGCCATTCAATGAAATGAAAATTCAATAAAAAAAAATATAAAAAGTGATTAAGAAAATTTCATAGAAAATACTTGTAAATAAAAATAATTGAAAAAGTAAATAAAAAAAAAATTCAGAGTAAGACAAAGTACTTTTAATTAGCATGGTTGTATTTGACTGACTCTTAAGACATCCAGCTTTTCTTTTGCTAATAATGATGATCCACAACATCACGCACAACACCCCCTCCCACCCCACCCTCACCTCACCTCACCTATCCCATATGGAATGAAAAGACTTACTACTCTCAACATCTACGTTCAAAACCACAATGATTTGGCAAATCACTACAAAAGATTAAAATTCGGAAAGAGAATGAACAGCCCTAATTATGAATGAACAATGCGACGCATCATCATGTTAGCCTATCTGCTTATTGCAAACACCCAGACCCAGACCCAGACCCAGACCCAGACCCAGTTGAAGAAGATGGTAAGAGTTAGAATGGGGAATCAATCCATCATCATCCATAATTAGGGCCCATCGTAGCTTAGGGTTAGTATTATTAGGCTGTGATGGTCATGGTTCTCCAAGAGAGGAAGCTGCCAAAAAGGACACAAGAAATAATAAAGGCGCAGGACTCCCAGGAAGAGGAAAACGCACAAGCACATGTGAACTAGGAAAGGGCCAAATAAAAAGAACACAAATTTCACGCTGCGGATTCAAACTCCACTTTTCTTTTCATACCCTACCAAACCAAACCAACGTGCCCATCCCATACAAATAATGTCAACAATCATATTCGGATGTCGCTGCAGGAACTTGCGTGCAAGAAAATGAAGCAAAGCCAGGTCAATCCCAAGCACATGGCTTATATACAAATGGGGATAAAAGCCTTCTCAACCATTACTATACCAAGAGCCAGGTTTGGAGGAACCAGGAATCAATCCAGTCATTCAATTCCATATGAACACAGTAACTCAAGAACTGCTTCAAAAATTGGAATCAATATGTACGGAGACATAGTTCCCGACACAAGAAGCAAATCCCATTCCATATATTTGAGTACTCAGATAGAAAATGCAACAATAATTACAGGAACCTTTCCACGACTTGGATCATCCAATTCTCCACAAGTCATATATGTTTGTGGAAGGAAAATAAATCAGACGAGGATTAATAAATTAAAAGTAATGGGATCCTTCCTGGGCATGCTACCGGCTCAGTAACATTGTTGGGCCACCTAAAATTCCACCTGCCATTTCTGTTGGGACAGCAGCACCCACAAAAATAGATATTAAGTGGTAACAACAGATAATTCCCTACCGACATTCTACAAAAACTAGAACACAGATCTTGCCGTTGCTGGAATTGGCATTACTATTCCAGATGATCACCTCGCAAGGCATTTTATGCCTTCATGCTGATAACTAATGTTCATTCTTCGCATTCGATCCGTGCAAACTTGCCTGCTACTTCCAAAATGGACTTTTTGTTTGATACAAGCCAGAATAATATTGGTATTGCGGTTGTTGGACGTCCTGATTCTAAAATTCCGGAAAACTTGAGCATCTATACTCCATGCAATTGTATCCTACAAAGCTGTGAACAGTATACTCAAACTCATCTGGGATTTTGTAGAAAATAAACCAACTACCTTCGCGGCAGCAATTGATTTCATTCAAGTTGTAAGCCTTCAGCACTGGCAGTCATGGCTCATGGTCCACCAGAACTCTACAGCAGCAATTTCTGCAATATGTTACATTGTAGGCAATCAGTCATCTGCATTAACTGTACCATCAACTGCATATCCATAACTAAAGTAAAAATGAAAGCTTCTTTTTTTAGGAAAAGAAAAAACATAACCAATAATTATCTCCAGTGTCAGGAAAATTAAAGATCCTAACACATCTAAAATCATTTACACCAGACATTCACAGTACAATAAGGTTAGAGTTTCAGGCAAGGAAAGGAGTAATAACTAAGGTTTTAGCCATTGACAAAGGATCCCATCAATTCCAATCAACTTGCACAAAGTTCAATTATCTATAGGAATCAAAAAGTGGGAAAAGGTTTTATGTTAACAGTTGCACACACAAAATGAAAACACAGAGAGAATGGGAGCAACAGTTCACAGAATTCTAAAAAGCCATGAAAACGATACCTTCTAGAAGAAAGAGGCATGCCAGGAAAAGATCTAGATTCTGTTAAAGCCAGAAGAGAAAGTATTACACAAGGGATGTGGAAGCTAAACAACAAAAATTCGCACATCCAATACCAATGGTGACACTGCTCTCAGACCAAGAAACCGAAGTGCAGGTAAAATCTTTTGGCAATGGCACTTGCATGGGGGGTGACATGCTTCATTGCTCCATCTGACCAGTCATAATCTAGCATGATATCGTTTACCAGCCCAGTGAGCAGACATGAGTAGCTCCATGATCTTCCTACCTTCTATGATAAGCATGTCTTTGTTACTAGCAGACCATACCTGCTTTTCTAAAGATATTTTAGGCCGTGTTAGTGCATACAAGGCATTTAAGGTTTTTCTTTTAATTCTTTTAAATTATAATGCTCCTTTAAGCTATTAAAAGGTGTTATACTTTATGTTTCATATAAGATACAACAACAACAACAACAACAACAACAACAAAACTGAAGCTTGATCTCACTAAGTAGATTCAGTTAAATGAACTCAAACTTGCTAATCATCTCTATCCATGACCACGTCTTACCCATATCAAGTCTCTAACAATTTCTCACCAAGTAATTTAATTTTTTCCCTTTTGTGTATTCCTCTACCTCTTTGGTTACAAATTTCTTCCATTCCAATCACTCCTCATAGGTACATCTAATAGTCTTTTTCTCACATGCCTAAACTATATCTTTAATGGAGGTAATCTTATGGTTATTTGATAAAACTTGTTTTAGCTTTAAAGATAGTTTATAATCATATAAAATACTAGAAAGACTTCTGCTGTACTTAAATTATATTTTCTTATACTGTAGGCATTGTTTGCTTGTTTAACCTCGAAGATGCTTGACAATATGCTATAATGGCTGAAAAAGGGTAGCTCGTTACGGCACTTGGTGTCCTTTAATGACCCGAGGGACTGTTGTGTCAAGTCCCAAGGTTCCAGCTTCTATCCAAGACTGGAAAAGTACCCAAACAATGAATAGTTTTGGAAGAACAGCCTCTAGAGTTGTCGGGGGTTCAAGTCGCAATGAAAAAGGGAAGGAAATCATCCACTTTGGAGCTTCAAAAGGTGTTGGTAACAACCCTAAACTATCTGCTCTTCGATATTTCAATTGTCATGAGTTGGGCCATGCTTCTTATTCTTGTCCTCAACGCCAAGTTAATTTACTAGAAGCAGATGCTGAGCATGAAGAAGACATTGGTGAACCAGTCGATGATGAATATGTTGAAGATGAGGAGGAGGAAATTGACTTGTTTCCTATACAAGGTGAAAATCTTCTTGTTTAGTGGGTTTTATCTACTCCTAAGGTGGTGGAACAAGAAGATTGGAGAAGGCACAGCATATTTTGCACCAAGGTAACTTGTGGAGGAAAGGTCTGTGATGTTAATATTGATAATGGTAGCATGGAGAATATTGTATTAAAGGAAGCAGTGGAAAAGTTAAAAACTTGAAACAGAAAAGCATCCCCAAGGACCCCAACCCTACAAAATCTCATGGATTCAGAAGGATAATGAGATGCCTGTCACTTCAAGATGTTTGGTTCAATTTAACATGGGGGATATTTACAAGGAGGAGGTATGGTGTGATATCTTACCAATGGATGCTGCTTGTATTTTATTGGGTCACCCCTGTGTATTTGATCGTGATATGGAACATCGCACCAAACAGAAAACTTACACTTTCCGCATGGATAACAAGAAACTTACATTGCAACCTTTGAAGGATGAACCTACGAAAGCTACCAAAGGGAATAAGGTGAGTTATTTTCTCAAGCCTAACTACTTTTGAGAGGGTGACTAAGGAGTTAGGAGTTCATGTGTTGGTTTGTAGAACTGTACAAAATGAAAGGATAGAAGAAGTTTCACATCCACCACAAGTGAAGGCATTGCTTGATGAGTTTGAAGATATTATGAGCAAAGCCTTGCCTAAAGGGTTACCATCAACAAGGGACATGCAACATGCAATTGATCTAATTCTAGGGGCTGCTTTACCTAACCAAGCTGCATATCACATTCCAACAAAGCATAGGGTTGAAATATGCCACCACCAAGTGGAAGACCTAATTACTAGAAGGTTGGTGCGAGAAAGTACAAGTCCTTGTGCCGTGCCTGCATTACTTACTCCAAAGAAGGATGGGTCATGGAGAATGTGTGCGAACAACCGAGCAATCAATAAAATCACAGTTAAGTACAGATTTCCAATTCCTAGATGAAATGTTGGACCAACTTTTGGGTCAATGGTGTTATCATCAAATCTGGCTTAGGAGTGGGAATGAATGAAAAACAGCTTCTAAAATTCCACATGGCTTATTTGAATCGCCAGGAATGCCTTTGGCCTTTCCAACGCCCTGAGCACTTGCATGTGTGTGATGATTGAGGTATTAAGACCTTTCTTAGGTTCTTTCGTCGTCGTTCATTTTGATGATATATTACTCTATAATCGCAACAAGTATGAGCACTTACATCATATTAGAAAGGTCATGGAGGTTCTTAGACGTGAGAAACTCCATGTTAACTTAAAAAAGTTCTCTTTTTTGCACAACCATGGGGTGTTCTTGGGTTTTATTGTTTCAGCTCAAGGTTTGAATCCAGATCCCGACAAAGTTAAAGCCATAACTAAGTGGCCTACACCTCAGTCCATTGGAGATGCTTATAGTTTTCATGGTTTGGCTTCTTTCTACCAGAGGTTTATTCACAACTTCAGTGTTATGATGAGTCCTATCACAGAATGCTTGAAAGGGGAGACATTTACATGGACTAAGAAGGCAGAAGAGGCTTTCAAACATACCAAGACAGCCATAACTCAAGCATCTGTTCTAATACTGCCATATTTTGAAAAGTTCTTTGTCGTGGAGTGTGATGCATCACATGTGGGAATAGGAGTTGTTATTAGCCAAGAGGGTAGACCTGTTGCTTCCTTTAGTGAGAACTTGACTGATGTAAAGCATTGACATTCGACCTATGACTTGTAGTTCTATGCTTTGATTCATGTGCTTCAACATTGGAAACATTATTTGTTATATTGAGATTTTGTGGTGTATTCAGATCATGAGGCTCTTCGATATTTGAATTCCCAAAAGAAACTCAACCCAAAACATGTAAGGTGGAGTGCTTTTCTCCAATAATTCTCTTTCACTTTGAAGCATAAGTCTGGGGAGTCCAATAGAGTGGTCAATGCACTTAACAAATGTGGTTTCTTGTTGGCTACTTTGCATGCTCAAGTCATTGGCTTTAAGGAGATAAAAAATCAATACCAAGAAGATTCTTATGTCAGCCAAGTGAAGAGAAATGCAAGGGCCAACCATGGAATCATCCAGTCCTTTTGTTGTGCATGATGGATACTTATTTCAAGGTAATCCATTATGTATTCCAGCAGGTTCTTTATGTGAACAAATCATTCAGGAACTTCATGGAGGTGGTTTGGAAGGACATTTTGGGCAAGATAGAACCTTGGCAACGGTGAGTGAACATTACTATTGGTTAAAGATGAACCGGGATGTTGAGAGATTTGTGAAGCAATGCAGAGTTTGTCAACTTGCAAAAGGCCAATCCCAAAATACTGGTTTGTATACACCCTTACCACTTGCTACTTCCCCTTGGATTCATCTTAGCATGGACTTTGTCTTTGGGTTGCCTAAAACTGTTAAGAGGGCATGATTCTATCCTTGTGGAAGTCGATCGATTTTCCAAAATGACCCACTTCATTCCTGTCACAGCTGCGCTGTGGCCACATCCGATCTTCCAACTCGAAGTGAATTGGAAGCAGGCGCTAGAGAACCGTGAGTGAGGAGGGAAGTTAGAATAGGAAGAAAGAGAGAATGAGAGAAATGGAGAGAGAATACAGAGAATGGAATCAGAAATTGGTTAATTCATTCATACCCATCCAGCAGACTGACATAGAATTTATAGGACCTATAGGGGCTGTCACAACAGATCCTCTCTCCTCTAACAGATTCTTTTGTCATATTCTAGCCTCTTTTACACCTGGCATAACAACCTAACAAACTACCAGCTGGAAATGGAAAAGGGCTCTAATTAATAATGGAAAGAAAATAGCTAACTATACTTAATATTCGCAGCAAAAATTCTTATACTTCCGGCCTTCCTCTTGTTTCGTGACAATACCCCTTCCTTCAGCGATTTCTTGTCCTCAAGAAATATTCAAGAGGCTAGCTGCCCTTCGGAACTTTTGTAGTAATTGAGGGAGATATTCCCAGGTGGCCCTTTCCGATGGCTCTTCTTGCCACCTTACCAGCACTTGGATGAGGGGGGCTCCTTGGTGGTAGACCACCCTTCTTTCCAGTATAGCCTCGGGCTCCTTCTCTCCTTCTTTCTCCTTCGGTAGTGCAGGTAGCTCGAGGTTAACTCTCTCCTTGCCAGTAGTCCATTTTAGTAAGGACACATGAAAGACTGCATGAATTCTTGACCCTTCTGGCAGCCGCAATTTGTAAGCTACCTTGCCGATCTTAGCGGTTATGGGAAACGGCCCAAATAACTTAGGGCTGAGTTTAGAGACTGGCCCTTGGGAGATGGACTTAAGGTGTGGATACCTGAGTCTTAGGTAAACACTTTCTCCAACATTGAACTCTTGATCACTCCTCCGCCTGTCAGCGTATTGTTTCATTCGGTTTTGGGCCGATGCCAGCTCCTGTTTGAGTTGTTGCAGCACTTCCCTTCGCTGCTGCAAGTATTCTTCCACTGCTGGGGCCGTGGTGTGCCCCCCAGTAGCCAGTAGGGTCAGTGGGCTATACCCAAACACTGCTTCAAATGGCGTTCTCCTTATAGAAGCATGGTGGCTGGAATTATACCACCATTGTGCCAATGCCAGCCACCTATGCCAATTCTTAGGTTACAGCAAACACATGCACCGAAGATAGGTTTCTAGGCTTTGATTGACCCTTTCTGTTTGCCCATCAGACTGAGGATGGTAGGCGGTTGAAAGGTTGAGTCCTATGCCCAAGTTCTTCATCAATTCCCTCCAAAAGTGGCTGGTGAATACCTTGTCTTGGTCAGATATAATGTATTGAGGAACCCCATGCACAGCTACTACTCTATCCATGAATGCCTTGGCTACTTCCTGGGTGGTGTATGGTGTAGGGGTGAGCTAGCCCTATAAAATGTGCATACTTAGTAAGTCGGTCTACCACTACCATTATACAATCCTTCCCCTCTGATCTTGGCAAACCTTCGATGAAGTCCATGGACACACTTGTCCAGGACTGTGCCGGTATTGGTAGGGATTGTAGCAGCCCAGGATAGGCCACATTTTCCTGTTTGCACCTCTTGCAAGTATCACACCCCATCACGAATTCTTTTACTGCCTTCTGAAGTTGCGGCCAATGGAACAACTGCCTCACTCTCAAGTAAGTGTTTTGGATACCCGAGTGCCCCTTAGGGGAGAGTCATGCAGGGATTGTAGGATTTTTTTCTTGAGTTCCTCATCGTGGCCCACCACAATTCTTCCCTTATACCTCAGCAGTCCATCAACCATGGTGTAGTCTTCAGTTTCCTTGCTGCCCAGGGCTAATTTCTCCCGCAGATTCTGGATGTGTTCATCCCCTTCATAGCTATCCACTACCTCCTTACACCATTTAGGAATCACCACGATTATGGGGGCTGCAGCACCTTCCTCTAGACACCTTGATAGGGCATCAACGGCCACGTTTTCCTTCCCCTTCTTATATTAATAATCTAACCCCATTAATTTTGCCATCCCCTTCTTTTGCAACTGGGTTTGGAGCTTTTGTTGTAGCAGAAACTTCAAGGACTCGTGATCCGTTTTTATCACAAACCTTCCGACCTCTAAGTAGTGCCGCCACTTCTCAATAGCCATAAGAACAGCCAAAAACTCTTTCTCATATATACTCAAGCCTAAGTGTCTTGGACTGAGGGCCTGGCTTAAGAAAGCCATTGGCCTGCCATCTTGCATCAACACAGCCCCGATTCCTCCTCCACACGCATCCGTTTCCAGCACAAAAGGCTTGCTGAAATCCGACAGTCCCAACGTGGGAACCTCGCTCATTGCCACCTTCAATCTTTCAAAGGCATCTTCTGCTTCTTACCCCCACTGGAAGTTTCCTTTCTTCAACAAGTTGGTGAGGGGTTTGTTGATAACCCCATATCTCTTTACAAATCTACGGTAATATCCGGTGAGCCCAAGGAAACCCCTAAGTGACCTAATGGTTGTGGGTTTCTGCCAATTGAGCATTGCCTCCACCTTCCTTGGATCGGTGCTGACTCCCTTGCCCGAGATTAGGTACCCCAAGTATTCCACTTGGTCCTGACCGAATGCACACTTGGACTTTTTGATGAATAGCTGGTCGTTTCTAAGGACCTCAAAAGTGGTTCTTAGGTGGCTAAGGTGTTGGTCCAAGGTTGGGCTGTAAACAAGGATATCATCAAAAAACACAAGTATGAATTTCCTTAGGTAGGGTTCAAAGACCTGGTTCATTAAGGATTGGAAGGTGGTCGGGGCATTGGTGAGTCCAAAGGGCATCACCAAAAACTCAAAATGGCCATGGTGGGTACGGAAGGCAATCTTGTGGACGTCCTCGGGCCTCATCCTGATTTGGTGGTAGCCTGAGCGCAAGTCCAGCTTGGAAAAGAATTGGGCCAATTTAAGCTCGTCCAATAGGTCTTCAATAAGGGGTATGGGAAACTTATCCTTGATGGTTAAAGTGTTAAGCTGGCGATAATCTACACAAAAACGCCAGGACCCATCCTTTTTCTTAACTAACAAAACTGGGGAGGCAAATGGACTTTGACTTGGTCTAATGAAAGTCTAGCTCATCATTTCTTTCACTATTCTTTCAATCTCGATTTTTTGGGCAAGGGGGTAGTGGTAGGATCTGATGTTTACAGGCTTGGTGTTTGGTTTTAGGTTAATGACATGGTCCAAAGCTCGGTTAGGAGGAAGGGTATTTGGTTCCAAAAAGAGGTCCTTAAATTCTTCCAACAATTCATCAATAAGTGGTAAGGTGCATACCTAGTCAGTTCTCCCTTGTTGGTGACTGACCATGAGCTAAAGCTCCCCTGGCTCCTCTTCCTTAGTATTTCCTTCCACTTCCACGATGGAGAACAGCTGCGTAAGTTGACTCCACTTGCTTCTGAGGACACTTTGCAATCTCCTTCCTGTGATCATGTGATCATCTTGCAGGTAGCAATCTCTCTCCCACCAGTGAGTGTCATTCTTCTCTCTTCCTTTTCAAAGGTCACCTCCATACGGTTGAAATCAAAGCATATGGGGCTCACTTTCTTCATCCAGTCCACCCCTAAAATGACATAGCACCCTCCTAATTGCAGCAGCCTGAGATCTGCCTTGAACTTCTCCCCCTGCATTTCCCACATGAACCCCAGGCAAGTCATGTTACTCACTACCCGGTTTCCATTAGCCACTGTGACACTCAGAGGCATTGTGTTAGTGAGCTGACACTTCAGTTTCTTGGCAGTGCTGTCGTCGAGGAAGCTGTGGGTGCTTCCACTGTCAATTAGGATTGATAAGTTGCCTCCCTTTGTCTTGCCTTCCACCTTAATTATCTTGTTATTGGTGATCCCCGTGAGTGCATGGAGAGAGATCTCCCCATTATCCTCTATTCCCTCTTCACCGATTACTTCCACTTCCTCTTCGCTGTCTACTTCTACTTCCCCTCGGCCCTCCAATAACAGCAGCTGCCGTTTGCATTGGTGCCCCGGGAAATATCTGTCCCCACACCTGTAACAAGAATCGGGTTGCCGTCTAAGATCATTAGGCCTTCCACCCGGGTTGGAATTAGCAAAATTCCTTCCTCTGACATTACTCCTCACCATCTCCTTGTCGACCCCCTTGCTACTTCCTCCTTACTGCCAACTCCCCGCGTGTGCAGATCTATGTTGCTGCACCTTCTGCTTCTTTAACAGGGCCTCCACTACCATTTCTTGCAACCTGGCACTCTCAGCCGCTTGCTCCAAGGTTCGTGGCCTGATCATCTTTACCATAGGCCTCAGTTCTTCGCTCAGGCCACTGAGGAAGCTAGAGACATAATACGCCTCTGTTAGGTGAGGATCATGGCTGCTCATCAAAGATCTCAGCTCCTCAAACCTTCTCAAGTAGGTTCCAACATCACCAGCCTGTCTTAGTTTGTTAAATTCTTCAATAGTGTCCAACATGCTCTTCTCCCCGAACCTCTCACACAACGTTCAGAGAACTCCCTCCAGGTGTAGTGCTCTCGCCCTCGAGTCCACCCTTGGAACCATGCATCCACCCCGTCATCAAAGTAAGCTGCGGCCAAAGCAACCCTCCTTTCTCCTGATACATTATACCACTCAAACAACCTTTCACACTTTCTAACCCACCACCTAGGATTGGTTCCCTCAAACACGAGTATCTCCATTCGAGGCATGGGAAACCCTTGTGGTGGGGGTACAGTTCGGTCTTCCCGTTCCCCTCCTAACAACGCCTCAGTGTCATCACCTTGCTCGACCACCATCTCATGGGTTCTATTTTCTGGATTCACCCTCCCATTTTGTAATATAGGGTCGTTTCTATCTCTATGAGGAAAATCAGGAGACAGCCTAACCTGATTTTAGCGAGTAAACATCAGCATAAACTGTTGAAGCTAATTACCCATCTCCTCCCTCATCTGGTTGATATCTTCTCTCATTTGATTAAGTCCTCCTTCCACCCTGCGATCTACTATCATGATCGCATCATGATTTTTTTGGTTACTGACTTCTAAGCGGTCCATCCGATCTTGAAATTCTCCCACCGTCGAGCTGAGTTGCTGGAGCTGTGACTCCATGTTCTTCATGCGTGTTCCTTCGGCCATCTTCTGCGGTCTTAATACTTCTTGCCAGCACCGAGGCTCTGATACCAAATGTCACAGTTGCGCTGTGGCCATAGCCGATCTTCCAACTCGAAGTGAATTGGAAGCAGGCGCTAGAGAACCGTGAGTGAGGAGGGAAGTTAGAATAGGAAGAAAGAGAGAATGAGAGAAAGGGAGAGAGAATACAGAGAATGGAATCAGAAATTGATTAATTCATTCATACCCATCCAGTAGACTGACATAGAATTTATAGGACCTACAAGGGCCGTCACAGCAGATCCTCTCTCCTCTAACAGATTCTTTTGTTCTATTCTAACCTCCTTTACACTTGGCATAACAGCCTAACAAACTACCAGCTGGAAATGGAAAAGGGCTCTAATTAATAATGGAAAGAAAATAGCTAACTATACTTAATATCCGCAGCAAAAATTCTTATACTTCCAGCCTTTCTCTTGTTTCGTGACAATTCCTTGTTCAAGAACTATTGATGTATCGCATATGGCTGAATTATATTTCAAAGAAATAGTGTGTTTACATGGGATTTCCACTACTATTGTGTTGGACAAATATGTGAAATTTATGGGGCAGTTTTGGCATTCAGTGTGGAGGAAGTTGGGAACTCAATTGCAATATTCAAGCACTTGCCATCCACAAACAGATGGGCAAACTGAAGTGGTGAATAGGAGTCTTGGTAATTTGTTGAGATGCCTTGTCAGCGATCATGTGAAGGTTTTAGGATACAATCCTTTGTCATGCTGAATTTGCCTGTAACAATTCAGTGAACCACACTACTAAGAAGACTCCCTTTGAAGCTACTTATGGTCACAAGCCTCAACATGTGTTAGATCTTGTGCCATTACCACAAGAAGTTCACGTTAGTGAAGATGCACAAGCTTTTGTTGATCATATTCAGAGAATCCGTGAAGAGGTAAGTGCTGCCAGCTGCCCTTAAATCTAGAAATGAACTTTACAAGGAAAACGCTGATCAACGTCAAAGGTTCAAAGAATTCTTTGAAGATGATCAAGTTTTGGTGCACTTTAGAAAGGAGAGGTTTCCCAAAGGAACTTACCATAAGTTCAAGTCTAGAAAAATTGGACCATGCAAGATTTTGAAAGAGATTAGCTCCAATGCTTATATGGTAGAGCTTCCAGATGATCTTCAAATTAGTCCTATTTTTAACGTTGTTGACTCATGATTTCCATGGATTTGATGGAGAGAATGACTAAGCTACTACCAAGGAATGGGTTAACTGTTAACCAATTGCCAAAAAAATCAAGAGAAGTTATTGAAGAAGTGCTTGACATGAAAGAATTCTTTGAAGATGATCAAGTTTTGGTGCACTTTAGAAAGGAGAGGTTTCCCAAAGGAACTTACCATAAGTTCAAGTCTAGAAAAATTGGACCATGCAAGATTTTGAAAGAGATTAGCTCCAATGCTTATATGGTAGAGCTTCCAGATGATCTTCAAATTAGTCCTATTTTTAACGTTGTTGACTCATGATTTCCATGGATTTGATGGAGAGAATGACTAAGCTACTACCAAGGAATGGGTTAACTGTTAACCAATTGCCAAAAAAATCAAGAGAAGTTATTGAAGAAGTGCTTGACATGAAAGAGGCTCACTCTCAATGAGGCAATCTTTATTATTGATTTCTTTTAAAGTGATCGGCCAAACCTCCAACTGAAAGCATTTGAATATCTGAAAAAGGATTGCAGAAAATTGATCCTAGCATTTATAATCAATACATCCAAGTTTTCTCATCTGAGCTGAGTTTCTTTTCAACCCAGGGAGATTGATGCAGGAGCAGTTTTTTAGTTATTAGTGTTTTATTTAATAGTTTTAATAAATAAAACTACTTATTTAAGTTATTAGGTTTTAAATACTTTTTTATTTATTAGTCTAAAAAGTAGTCATGTGACTATTAAGAAAGGATAGATTCCTTAGATTAGATGGATTCCTATGTGATCAAGGATTAGTAGCCTGGTATAAATAGTCTTTTAAGACACTTTGTAGGCAGCCATTTTATTCTATTTCAACTTTGAGGATTTCTTAAACCCTAATTTTAAGATCTCCATTCCACAATTGATCTTACACTGTTTTCGCCCAATTTTGCACACCAAATGAAATAAAGCAAGCACAAAAAAAGATGAACAATAATAAAGCAGCTGGATTACAAACTATTCTGATAAAAGCATGGAAATACAAGAGGAACTGAGATTTTTTTTGGTTAACAAATTATACAATGTGATCCTTATATCAAAAGGGATGCTGAATGAGTGGGGAAAGAGCACTACTTATTAAGACGCCTACTTATACAATGGTTCTATGCCTGGTAAGTCACCAATAAAAGCTATCTACTTATTAAGATGCCTGATAAAAAAGTTTAGAGATAAACCCCAAAAAATTGCATATAGTATTTCTAAGCTTGGAAAAAAAATCAGATAGAGCATCCAGTGGAAGACTTGTGGAAGGTGTTGGAGCAGACAGGAATTTGGACTGCTTATGTGCAGGTTAGGGCATGTATCATCAAGCCGAAAACATTCGCTATAACTTATATGTGTTGGAGCAGACAGGAATTTGAACTACTTATGACGCAGCGTGTAGCGCAAGTGTGAAGAAACACACCAAAATAAACCCTTGAAAGAACAAACTTCAATGGGTGAAACTTGGCTTTCAAGAAAACGCAAAAACAAGATTGTTTTGCTAAAAAAACCCAAATAGGTTGTTGAAATTTGTATTGAGAAAACTTAATTACAAACTCTAGATCATAGGCATACTTGTAGTGTTTGACTAATCTAAATCCACCTAATATTTGTAAACAAAATCCAACTAGAATCCTAATAGAAATAAATCCTAAATAAAAGTCAACTAAAATCCTAATAAAAATAAAACCCTAATCAAACATGAAGTATAATTCTAAATCAAGTAGAAACATGAAGTAAAATTCTAAATCAAGTAGAATTCTAAAACTTAAGAAGTATTAAAATATTGTTCTGATTTAGTCAGGTCGGCCTTAGGCCGGGTCTTGATTGGTAACCGCATCATTCACCTTTACTTGAGAAAAAATTCGACTAGGTCGAATTTTGATTCGGGTAAGACAAACCCACGTCCGGAAAGTACATAAAGAAATTAGCCACATTAAATGTTTGGAAATACCCATATAATTAGGCAAATCCACAACATAAGCATTATCATTGATCTTCTTTGTATTCTGCTTTCCTACTGGAATCCGTTTCTTCTTCAAGAATATCATGACTTTATCTCCAACCTCAAATATCTTGTGCTTCCTATACTTATTAGTTGTCGCTTTGTACTTCTTATTTGTGTAACTTTTGCTTGACATCTTCCTAAACCGCTTGAACTTTTCTGCTAAGGGAACATGAGCAAAGACATTCCCCCCCCCCCCCCCTCTTAGCCCTATCTTTGTTGGCATGGGTCCAACCATCGCCATGTTTGTTGCCCTCTACCTCCATTGTATTATTATTGTTAGATTGAGGACGTTAAACATTCCATCTTGAGCGCTTTTCAAATCTGGTAGATCCTATCACATGTTCTTCTTCTCTCATTAGCTTTCTTGATTTTAACTCCTCAACGGCTTTCAAATTCATCCGTAGATTTTTCTTGCCTGGAGAAGCATTCTTTTGCAATTGTTTCGAATAAAGGCTTATTCCATGACTACCAATAGTCTCTCCATCACTTAAAATGTTGATGCTTGAATCCTCCTTTGGTCTAAGCACTTGATCAACTATTGCAACAGCTGTTACAACATTCTTAGTTTTAGAATCTAATTTTAGATTAATACCGAAAGCAGTCGCACTACCCGAGTTAACTAGCCTAGGAGATCCAACACGCCTATCCACAAAGAGACCCTTGTGACCATCTTGCTTTTGTAATTGCAAAGGTGCATATATCCCTATTGCCTTCGATTCAACCCTGTCAGAGCCTAAATAAATTGTAGAAGGATTTGCTACCATGACCTTTATCTCCTTTATAGTCGCAAGCCAATCAGAATAAACACCACCATCCTTAGATTGTGAAGCAATGGCAGTGCTTTCGGGACTAGAAAATACCCCAGTATGAATAAACAACCTTGGAATTTCTGTCATGTTAGCAGCATAAACCAGACCTGAGTTTGCAAACGTTGAGGTTAATGGGACAACATAATGTTCGAGATCAAGCTCCAAATTCACTGAAAATCCATTCTTTAGTTTATATTCATCGTTTCCCCAATAGTTGTGTTTATGCGCAATCTTCCTAACCCCTCCACCACTAGGGTTGGCTATCATACGACCAAGATCATCCTCATTGTCGCTATCATCCATCATTGGTCTTCCAGGATTAACGAGGATAGGATTAATGGCTAGTCTTCACGGTTTAACGTAGCCGGCTTGATTCATGCCATTAGTCCGATTCCAATTATCCTTAACTTGTTGTAAAACGTCCAATTGGTTGCGGATTCGCTCTAATTGCTGCTGCATTGTACAAGTTATTTCCCGTTGTTCTTCAATTGCTCTCCAAACTGCGGGCAGCCCCCGATCACCGTCACGAGGCTGGTTGCTACCGTTATCTTCAAAATTGGCCATCTGATTGGTTGATGAACCGCTCTGAAACCACCTGATGCAGCGTATAGCGCGAGTGTGAAGAAAACACACGAAAATAAACCTTTGAAAGAACAAACTTCAATGGCCGAATGTTGGCTTTCAAGAAGACGCAAAAACAAAATTGTTTTGCTAAGAAAACTCAAATAGGTTGCTGAAATTTGTATTGAAAAAACTTAATTACAAACTCTAAATCCTAGGCATATTTATAGTGTTTGTTTGGCTAATCCAAATCTATCTAATATTTGTAAACAAAATCCTAATAGAAATAAATCCTAAGTAAAAGTCAACTAGAATCCTAATAAAAATAAAACCCTAATCAAACATGAAGTAGAATCCTAAATCAAGTAAAATTCTAAAACTTAAGAAGTATTAAAATATTATTCCGGTTTGGTCGGGTTGGCCTGGGGTCGGGTCTTGATTGGTGACCGCATCAGCTTATTTGCAGGTTAGGGCATGTATCATCAAGCAAAAAACATTTGCTAGAACTTATATAGTATATACTGAGGTTTGTATTAATTGCAATTGAATTACATCAAGGATCTACATCGAGCCCTTACCTTTTTGCTCTTTTTTGGATGAACTCAGAAAACACGTTGAATAAATGTTTTATTGATGATATTGTCTTGGTGGATGAGACAACAAAATGCGTGAATAATAAACCTTGAATTATAGAGAGGCACTTTAGAATCCAAAAGTTTTATTAGACAACCAATAAATCATCTTTGTTTAATGGCTTAAAGTGTTGCGTAATTAAGCACTAACATATGCATAATATGGGTGTGATTAATATGAGAATAATAAAGTAGATGTATGTCCATACAAGAGTTAACTAAATCATACATAATAAGATTGGAATTGTGCTTATTAAAGATTAAACGGGGGATTCTCATGACAAAAATGATTTGGACATGTATACTCCAAAAAGGAAATGATTTGAGCATGTGAGAAGACAATCAATCAAAGGACCTATGAAACTATATAATTATATTAGAATTTTAAACACAAACACATAAATCAAACAATGTTTTGTGTTTTTGTTCACAAATTTTTGACAACTAACAGCAAAAATCAAACAACAGGTGTAGTTTCCAATTTTTAATTGAAAACAGAAACTAAACACAAAAATCTAAAAACTGACACTGAAAACAAACATATAAAAACAGGCAATAAAATCAAATGGACCCAAAGATGTTAAGATAAAGCCACAAAAGCAATGTCTTACAAATGTTTATCCAAATATGTATTAATTTGAATTTTTAGAAGGGCAAAAATTTACTTAGTAAAGAAAGATTAATCTCCAAGAGTGCTGAAACTGAAGTCCCCTATGCGTTTAAACCAATAAACTCATTTATCTTTATGAGGTCATGTAATTCTCAACATATACCTTATGCTTGTAAAAGTAAGCATGATGTTAAAAAGACAAGAGTACGCTTGAAGTTCTCCATGCATTGGACAGGACAATTCTCTATTTCAAGTCAGAAAATTAATCAACAGAGCGAAGATCTAAAAAATTGCACCTATCAACAACACCATGGCAGGCCTTAATATTGCTAATTGGAGTCGGCTGCCTGAATTAGCTAGCCAATTATTTCTATCTAAGGTCTACAAAGTGTTATTAAAGGCGCACCTAGGCACAAGGAGCACCTACATGCACCTTTGGTGCCTGGAATGCTCCCAAGCGGGCGCAGACCAGTCAGGCATGCCCAGGGGCACCTAGGCTCTCAGGCGCAGCCTTGGGTGGCACGCCCAGGCTTTTTTAAAACTGTTTTTAGGGTTTATATTTACTGTTTATTACTTTATTTAATTTTTTATTATTTAGAGTTTATATTTATTGCTTCAACTCCAAATTTGATGAGGAGTGAAAGGACTACTACTTCAAATGCTCCAATTGTATTTAAACTTGATGAAGATGGAGATGATGTGAAAGAAGAGGATATTGGACATGACGCTTTTAATGATGAAAATACGAAAATGTTTGATCTTGATGATGAGGATGATTTTTAGATTATTTAAAATGCATAATGTTGATTCAATTCCCCTTCACACACTCGCACTCAACCCTCAAGAAAGACACAAGACTTCTCACAGAATAGACAAAATAGGATAGAACATAAACAACACAAACATTCACAAAGGGACATCGGATTTTATCCTGGTTCGGATCACCTTGAATAGGTAGATCCTGTGTCCAAACTGTAAGGGGCTTTAGGCTTCCACTATCTTGAAATCAAAATCATTACAATGCATTGCACTCACAATTCTATGGACCGAGCTATTTTCACTGAGATTACAAAGGCTAACAACTAGTCTTTTATCTCACACAGCGCACAACTCAAAATACAATGAATTCAAGAGAAGAAAAAACCACCCCGGCCCTCTATTTATAGAACATAGGGGTGGGAGATACAAGGAAACAAATAAAAACTAACTAACTAGTAGTTGACTTATGTGGCAATTACCGTTACACAATGCCTAACCGCTTCTAGAAACAGGCCTTTACTCGCTTCCTATCTCGTATTCTTTCTATCTTCCAAGCAATAAAACTAATCTTAGGCAAACACTTTAACACATAATTAATTAATCTTAATTAAGATTTAAGACCTATAAATTGTTTAAGATTTAATTTAAATTGACTTAAAGACTTTTAAATTGCATTTTTTGACATTTCTTATTGTTCCTTTAATATGTATATATATATATATATATACCAATAATAAATTTTAAAATTTCTTACAAAGTTTTTAACTTTTGTAATGCTTATATGCAGGTTACTGAAATATGATGGGATGTGCTTAGCTGAAATTTACAGATATGTAACTTGTTTTAATATATTTTTTTTAGTTAGTATATATTGAATTTTTTAATAACATGCTTGGGAATATGTTAATAGGAGTTAAAACCTATTTTATACCTTATTCTTCAACTAGGATATATATTTTTCTTTTTTTTTTTTTAGTTAGCATGCGCCTCGTTCCACCAGACACGCACGCCTTAGGCTCGAACACCTTTTTGCACCTCAGTGCACCTTGGGCCTTTAATAACATTGGGTCTACATATGTGTACCCTTCATGAAAAAGTAAAAAAAGTATCTTTGGAGGCAGTACATAACAAATTCTGGCAAAAACATAATGTCGTAAAGCCAGGCAGAAATCAAATAATTTGCATGAATTATCAAACCAAAATATGCCTGCTACTGTAAGTACTAAAGCTAGTGACATAAGAGTGGAGAAAATTGTAAGCGTTACATTATCAATTGCTTCTTGAATAAATAGTGTTAATACGCTACAGAGAACATGATAAAACAGAGCAGGTCTTTATGCAAACAGTAGCAACAGTAGGTGTGAGAATGAGAACATGATATAAGAGTGTGAATAACAAATATTCAACAGAATTAAAGAAATTTACCAATGACCTTGAAGCATCTTATTTCCTCCTGCAGATACAGTGAACCATTTGAAGTTTTTAGCTGAATGCCCAGCAGAAAGGTGCACTATGAAGGAACTGTATCCAAAGGAATTCCATACCCATGCTTGCACATCAATCCCATCACTTGCTCAACTTTATAATTTTGACAGCATGATGTGTAGGCCTTGTACAGTATCCAAAATGTCTTTTTTGTGCGAAAAAAATTATGATCCTCCATCTCATTAAGGACATTCTCCATTTCAGCCAGGCGCTTCTGCGACGCATACATGACCATCTTACAGTGATACAGAGACCTGCAGTTTCTCCATCCAGCATACTCTGCACGCTTTACAAAATTAGCAAGTTTGTCTACTGCATTGCTTCGGAAATAACTTGCAGTTATACAACGCATTATACCAGCTGTCACTACTTGAGTATTATGCTCAAATGCCTGGCTAATAAAATTCTCCATTTCATCTAACAAATCCTCTTGTGCATAAACCCTAATCAATAACACATTCAACCAAGGCCTATACTCATTTTCCGGTATAAGGCTTAATAAAGCCTCAATTTGGTGAACTTTATTCCTCTCAGAGCTCTTACAGTATGCACAAATCATAGCTCTGATTACTGGATACTTATTATCATGAGCATGATGTTTTACCAGCTCATGCATCTCTTCCATCTTTCCCAAATTACCAGAATGTGCATATGCTCGAAGCATTAGCAAGTGGGTATTAAAATCAGGCTTGAGATTGCTAGCCTTCAGAATCCTGTAAGTCTTCTCCACACTATCCCACATCCAAGCTGTGAGGTATCCAGCAATCAAATTATTATATGTACTCACATTGGGAGACAGGTTTAAATTCTTTACCTCACGAAAAGTTGCCTCCATGTGATCTACCAGCATTAATCGACCAAATACAGAAATAAGTATGTTGTATGTTACAATTGTAGGGCAACAACTTGCGTCCCTCTTCAAATCCCAAAACAACAGCTGGCATTTAGCTGGAAAACCATTAAGCATATAAGCCCCCATTAGTGCATTATAAGTAGAAGTTGATTTAATTCGCTTGTTAGCAGCCTCAGCAAAAAGCTCGTCTGCAAGATCAAGATTCTTCATTCTACCAGCAATTGTAATACCCTTGGCATATTCCTCTGATGTCATAGGGATGGTAAAATCTGTTTGGTTCCTTCTCCAATTAAACACCTATGGAAAGAAAATCACCGAGCAAAAAAATAAGCTTTTCAGAACTAGAGCTTGGTATAAGCAGGTGTTGCAGATCACTCTTCTCTATGAATCTGAACATAGAGCCTTAGATAAGAAATGACTACAGAAATTTGCATGTACATCAGCAGAAGCTGAAGATACAAAACAGGCATCGTAGCCAATTCCTCTGCACTGAACACCTGAGTTTACAGTGCAGTTCAGTTTGGAAACCCTCAACAAAAACTTCAGTTTGGTAATGAGTTAAACATTGCTTGCGACAAAAACTGAAGCACTAATTTAAGACTAGACTAGTTAATGAAATATATAGATGCATATAATTCCAAGCAAATCGGAAAATAACATCTTTGGACGCTTAAGCTAGCTGGTGGAATCAGAAATTCTTACAGTACGCCAATCATAAGAACATCATAGCTTAGAGAATTATGGAAACTTTTAAGTAACAAACTGCAAACTTTGAGATCCCCTCCAGATTCCCTTTGGACTAAACATAATCAATTTCCAAGGAACATACGTTGCAACATAAACAAAGCAAATATCTAAAAAATACACAGTACGCATATAAATTATATATGAGAATCACGAAATCAAGGAGTATTTCAAAGTAAATAGTAAGCGAAGAGAACACCTCTAGGCCTAATTGAGGCCAGGGACGCAACAGCACCAGCAGCTCAAGAAAAGCAGATCCATAGGAGTGATTGCTATAAAATGAAGCACCTTTCTCTCCCAAGACCCTCGCAATCGCCTCACCGTCGTTGGCGGTCTGGAGCAATTCGTCTTTCAACCGTGAGGCCTTGGCGCGGAGCTCTTGTCTGGCTCTCGTATGCGCGTAGTTCCACTTGTCGGCGATCGAAGCGATAATGCTCCAGATCGACGGTGAAGGCGAAGGACTCTGCGTGTGGAATCGCCGGATCAATCCTTGCCGGGAGAAGGTTCTGGTGAGGGTTTTAGGTCCGGCGGAGCAGCGTCTGTGGAGGATATTGACCTCTGCCAGTGCGGCGCCTGATATCCTCCCCACTTGGTTCATGCTTATGTTGCGCGCATCCTACTCTGGGTTTTCGAAGAGTGTATCCAGCTGCAGAGTCGATCGACGGGCGGCGAGAAGATGATCACAGAGAGAGAGAGAGAGAGAGAGGCTGCGTCGTTAATTTGCTGGGGCGGTGCCAATGATTGGGCCCGGTGGTTTATCAAAATTCTACAAAAGCCGATCCATCACAAGCATGGGCCTCTCGTGGGCCCAACATAACCCAGTTTTGGGCCTCTTTCTTTCATATTCATATCTGTGTCTAGAGAGAGCCAGAGGAAAAAGAAAAAAGTTAATTACATCTACGTCCCTTCCTTTCAAGTTTACGATTTATTTATTCAATGCTAAAAAATGATTTAATAATTTATTTACTTCATATATATATTTATAATATATAGGGTAGTGTTAACATGTTGGTTACTGATTTTGGAACTCTCCATCGTCAACCTGTGCCCAAACTGCATGCTTTTCAAATCTAATCATCTCATTGGGCCCATAACGCCTGGCCCAAGAGAACCAAACGAGAAATGCCCAAGTAACTATAATGATAATAATAATTGACAGGAAATCAATTAATAAAGTGCTCCACCTAAGTGATAATAATCTGATTGTCATAGATCAAAAAAAGTTCAAGAGCTCAACATTAACTTTTGGCCTAAAAATGTGTAAAATTCTCCTTGATGGAGGTACTAAATAGATTATAAATAAGATAACTCAGATATCTGAAAATTTCTATAAGAATCTTACAAAAATAATAGCCCTATTTCAATTAATATCAAAATAGATATTATTCACAAGAAAAAATAGATCTTAGATTGGGAAAGAACTCCATTAAAGTGGGACCAATCAAAGTGGGACCGGGGTTCTAGCCAAAAAAAGAAAAAAAAAATGAATGAGGCCACATGCAATTCCATTAGAAACAATGGAAGCTGCCTAAAAGCATACCCTAATGGGGCCTGAATTAAGCAACAATCATACAGAATGCATCTTTCAGTAATCACTGCGACACATGTTCCCCATAAACTAGTCACTTTCTTATACATTCCTCCTCGCTTCATTCCTTAATTATTTGTTTCCTCGCGTTAAAGACAAATAAAATTAAGTTCTTATTTTTCTTAATATAGATAAATGCACATTCACCATGATATCGGTATCTTTCTTGCTACAAAAGTAATAAATAGAGGGTCGTATATTTGTACCGAAAAAGCAAGATTCGAGGGTGACTTTGACCACGTCATGGTTGAAAGAGGGGGGGAAGGAAGAAGAGCGAAAGAAAAAGAGAGATGCTGTCTTAAGATTGAACATTGGTTTGGAAGGTTTGGAGTTATTATTAATATTGTAAAGGGAATCAAAGAGACATTGAATTGGGAGTTGCCCTACAGCCGTCCCAAGTGTTGTTGTTGTTGTGCCATTGCGAATACGGAATAAGGAAGAAGTTTGTTGCCCTTAACTGTCCCAAAGTAAAGATGCAGCTGCATAAGACGGCAAATCACAAGGACAAATTGGTAGGACATTTATATGGCCTGCCGTCTGCCTCCTCCTCCTGCCCATAGGCGAAGCAGGTATTTGTTGCCTCACCCACGTGCATTGCCCCCCCCCCCCCCCCCCCCCCCCAACAAACAAATAAAATAATATTTTTAAAGTTTAGGTTCTGTGGTTGTTGACAATGCACCTAGAGTCAAATGTCAACCTTCGAATCCCTACTACAAGGTACTCAAATATATGTCAATCGAGCAGTTGCAAGTCCGTATGTATCCACACTAGGGATGGCCTAGTGTGGGCAGTAGCTACCATGCTACATCTTACTTAGAGATGGCCTCAACTGATGAAGGTGTTACAACCCAAGTGAAGTGAGTAATATTTTTTATAATTTCCTTGTTAATGTTTACGTACCAAGACAAGATTATATGATAAAAAAAAAAAAATTAAAATTAGGGCTTACAAATAAATAAATGAATTTAAGAGCTCATTTTCCCGACAAAATATATTTCACAAATATGTAAAATCGCCATAAGAACTATGGTTTTATATCTAGTCTTTCCCCTTTATGCCCCTGGCAACAGGACGAATTATCGGATTCACCCTTTCCATTCGTTGCACTGCGACGCCGGCCTCGTCATCTGCTTCCCGGCCTTCAATGGACAAGCCGAATGAATCGGCGGCACCATGCAGTTATACTGCAAGCACAACGAGCTGCTCACCGGAATCTCAGCCGTCGGATTGATCTCTATTCCGGTCAGATAGTTGTGCTGTAGGTACAGTATTTGTATTCTGGCGGACAGCAACCGCTCTACAAAGCTGGCCGGAACCTGACCCGTGAACCGGTTGTTGTTGAGGTAGAGATTCTGAACGGTCGAGAACATCGGAGAGATCGTGCCAGATAAGCCGTTGTGGCTGAGATCGACGGTCGGGATTCTGACCTGATCCACCGGTTGAACCGGACCGAAGAATGAGTTCCTTTCCAGTTGGAGGTTTGTGATCGGGAAAGTGAATATATTGCCCGGGATCCTGCCGGAGAACCGGTTCAAGCTCAGGTCGAGATAGTTCAGGCGGTTGAGGCGAGTTAGGAGCCGGTCCACGGGTCCTCCTATCCGGTTCCAGGACAGGGAGAGGTATTGGAGAGAGGGAGGGAGAGAGGTAGGCGAGAGAGAACCGGAGAGATCGTTGTGCTTGAGGTCGAGCCGGGTTAGGGTTTGGGACTTGAAGAGCGGAACGGAACCGGAGAGATGGTTGTGGCAGAGAATGACGTTGGTTAATGCCGGCAGCGCTCCGATGGACCACGGAATATTTCCGGAGAGCTGATTGTAACTGAGATCAAGCGTCTGTAGCCCGCTAAGCTGACCGATCGCCGGAGGAATCTGCCCGGAGATGTAATTCCGGCTGACTCCCAAAAACCTGAGGTTCTTCAATTGCGACAATGTGTAGGGCAGAGTGCCGAATATACGGCCGGGGACGACGGTGAACTCAGCGAGAGTGGAGAGCTTCCCGATGGCAGGATCAATCCGGCCGGTGAGGCCCGGCGAGCCCGCCCTCGGATCACCGAGATTCAGCGCTATCACCTTCTCGCCGCCGCAATAAACGCCGGCGAAGTTGCAGGGGTCGGAAGTGAAATCCCAAGATGCGAAGAAATTGGAACCGGGCACGTCGTCGAGGGCTTTCCGAATGGATTGCAGCGCCAAGAAATCAATAGGGTCCAACAAAGAGAACGCCAACAACCCGCATTGAAGAACACAAAGCAAACGAACCACAGCCCTCAGCAACATCTTCTTCTCCCGCAACACCACGGCCAGGCAACCAAAGTCTTACAAAGACATATATAAGAGAGGAGATTCAGCCTTTGGCGGTGCTTTCCCGTGAGGCGAAAGTTAGAGAGTAGAGGGTTTCTCGTGGGGAAATGGCCGTGAAGGCTTTAATGGAGGTCACAG